>NC_136695.1:29457678-29501955 GCF_947650265.1 Symphodus melops | reverse complement strand
TGGGCTGGAATATTTTTCCGGCTCCGGCTCTGCAGACGATCCAATCCGAGGTCTCCTCCATGTTCAATCTACTCGTCCTCTTTTTGCCAGAAAATAATCCACACGGAAAGCTGCAAGCTGCTCCTCCTGTTCAAACTCAAACTCTGTGTTCCTCGCCATTTTTAGATGTAAAAAAAAAGAAAAAAAGAATCCGTTTTGTTTTCACGAGAAAACTGACTCCGATGCAAATGAGTAACCCGAGCGAGTCGAGCTGACCAACAAATTAACCTCGCCACATGTCTGGGTCCGTGTGCCGCGGCGAGCGTCGCTCCCTTATCGCCGTCTCCGAGCTGGCTTCTCTTAAATCAGCGCAGACAAAAACAGGGTTCATAATAGGAGGTGTTTGTACGCGTGCATCATTAATGTGACCTTGTCGGAGACGAGGAATTCATTTCCTCTCATGTCTGCAAATCTTTAACATCAAATCATCTGCAGCCGGCACAGTGGTTGCATATAAATATCACTCGTTTGTGAGAGAGTTGATATTTTCTGAATATTCAGCTGAGGTTTAATGAAGCCGGTGACGTTCATCAGATCTGTGTCGTCTTCTCAATTAACGTCCAAACTGCCAATTTAAATCCCCCGAGCTGCAGACGTTCAAGGCCAGAGAAGTCCCTCCAGTCTTTTTTCTTTTACTCACTGAACAGCTTTCGTCTGCAGTTCCAAAAATAATCTCATCCCAGCGCCGCTTTGTTCTGGCGTGGGACGTGTTTTGTTCCTTTTGTCTTCAGATTTCAGATGTTTTTTTATCATTGCATTGATTATCTCATTCTGCTATTTCATCCATTAAACCACAAAAAAAAACCATCCGTCTGTTTGGATCTCTTCGCAGGTCCAACCCGAGTCGCCATTCTTCCATTTGCAAAATCTTGAAGCACCGGACTGAGACCTGGAGCCGAGACGATCAAGCATGGATGTGCCCAGGATGGCAGAGGGCCTCTTCAGCAGCACGCTGTCCTCGTCGGGGGGCGGCCATCACGTGCCTTCCTACCTGACGCTGGAGCAGAAGGCCGCCTTCGTCTTCGTGCTGCTGCTCTTCATCTTCCTGGCGCTGCTCATCGTGCGCTGTTTCCGCATCCTGCTGGACCCGTACCGCAGCATGCCGTCGTCCAACTGGACTGACCACACCGAGAAAGACACGTTTGATTACCGCATCGTTTGAGAGGGGGGGGGGGGGACTGATTTGATGAGTAAAAAAAGCACTTTGACCTTCAGAAGAATGACTGCCGATTCACCAGGAAGATGAAGCCGTCTGCTGCTCGTCGGACAAGAAAGAAATTAGACGACGATTCACCGTCAAAACGATCGGCAACCATCAGCTTCTCCCTGCCAAATCCCAAAATTCTCACCTTCAGAAAGACGAATACGATGAATCAATCAACCCACCAACGACCTCGACCCTCGGTCAGCCGCTAACAGTTACCCATAATCCCCTTCCCCGCCCATCAGTTCTCTTGTGGACTACCTCATTCCTCCTCCATCTCATGTGTGGACGAGTTTCTCACACAGGGTCGAAAATATCTTTTCTACTCCAAGACGAAAACAGTTTACATCTCATCATGTTTACGTCATTATGTTTTCTATAATGTAGACAATCAGTGTTCGACTTAGCTTGTGAAAAAAAAACAACCTAAAAAAAACAAGAAAAACAATCCGCAGAGTAAAGCGCTGAGCTCGTTGAGGTCTTTTGTCGTTCTTCGTTTACAGACTCCAGAGACTTTAAATGAAACGTTCAGCCGAAGATGAATCAGATGCCTTATGTCGTAGTAAGACGCTCCGAGGGGGGCGCCGTTTTTTATTTTTATTATTATTTGTTTAGACGGCGAGGTAAGAGCAGGTAAATCTAAAAAAAAAAGCAGGAAACCAGGGTGGAAAAGTTCTCCCTTTAATGTTCTGGAAAGGTTGGAGACGGGTCGATGCCAGCAGCGAGGAACTCTAACTGTTGTGTGTGTGTGTGTGTGTGTGTGTGTGTGTGTGTGTGTGTGTGTGTGTGTGTGTGTGTGCGTGCGTGTGAGAGTTAAAAAAAAAAAACAACAACTTGTCCTTTTCGGTCTCGGAGGGACGTCCACGTCTTTAGATGTCAACAACCAAAAGAGTAATTGAAGAAAATACACGTTTACTGTGCTGTACCTTGTGCCTAATTTGAGAAAAGAAAAAAAAAAAGTTGATGTTTTCGGAAATGGAAATAAAATGGGTCCATCTTTAAATGTCGTTGTTTTTGTGCGTTTGGTGCCCATCTAAAAGAAAAACAAAACAAAACAGCATTTACTGCCTGCGGTTGGTATATTGACAGTTGGTATGCCCGCTCTGCAGAGTGTTGATGAAGAAGGTCGATGCATCTTCACAACCCTTTATGAACTGGCTCTTTCTTTGGGAACATTTTCAACTGTGCGCCTTATAGTGTAGATTGTTTACAGTGTCGTAGGTAGCAGAGACGCCGGGGACGCGACTGTGTCTCTGCACTTCACGGAGATGTCATAGAAACCACGAAGAAAAAGAAGAAAAAAAAGTATCCTCGCGGCTCTTGTTCCTGCCGACAGGAAGTCAGCTCTGATCCTTTCAGTGAAATGTGGCGTTCTTGTGATCTGCTGTGGCCTTTTCCTACCTGTTGCAGATGTCGTGCTGAGGCGTGCTGTGTGTGGTTTATTATTTATTTTCAGCATGTATTTCCTGCAGAGTCTCCTCTCTGTGCATGATAAATGGTGAAGCGCTTTCATCCCGATGTTGTAGCTGTGGGTCAGTTGCTCAAGCAGCTATTTCCTGTCTGTAATGAAACCTTTTGGGTTCGATCTGTTTTTCTTCGCCAGGAGCCGCTGTTCTGTTCTGTTTTCTAATAAAAATGATCAGAGTGCACGCCGGCCTTTTAAGTGTGTTTCCTTCACTGCATGAATAATGGTCGCGGACGTCGCCCTCCGGTTCAACGGCCTCAAACGCAGTCGCCGTTTGAAACGGAGGGTACTGCTTCACTCGCCGGTTCTGTATTGTCCGAGCATTTCGTTTCTCGAGCAGCCATGAGCACAGCTGCATGAAATCCCACCGGAATAAAGCAAACAACATGTCTCGTTGTCTTTCTGAGGATGATTTGCTGTTAATTTGCCGCCTGATTTGACGATCAGGAATCTACATATTGTGTTTTATTTTGAAATTCAACCGGATGCACTGTGCGCATTTCATGTCTGGCTTCCTGTCCGGGTCGTTTCATCCGGTCCAGCTTGACGCATGCCTGCAGCGTGCACCGTTGAAAATAGACTTGCAGCGTGTTTGAAACGGAGCAGAGCACAGTGGCCAGAGATGAACGGCGGCAGTGAGGGGCGCCATAGTGCTCGCACTTACGGACATGTGAGGCACTTGGGAGTAAGAGGAGCAACGGGTCACTAATTGAGACCAAAACGTTTTTTTTACAACTCTGTACATGTTAAATCAGCTCTCAATATTGAACCGATTGGAGATTGACTCACTTTTGGAGCCAGTTTCAAGTGGCCACTGGAGGAACTGCAGCTTTTGGCACTTTCATGTTTCAGTCCCGGTTGGTCTTTTTGTTTTATCCATCTCGTGACAGGTAAAAGTGACAGTTGTTTCAATCAAATTAAATGGAAAAGAAAACCAATTCACCAAGCTGATGTGCCCTTTTCATGGCGGCCATATTTGCTGTGGGGCGCCATACATTCCTTTGCCTTTCTTATCAGCGTCTGGCAGCGGTCGCCGGCAGGTGCCTCAATTGGTTTTCTTCGTCTGCCCAAAGACACACACACACACACACACACACGTCTCCAGGCCCCAGGCCCAGGCTGCTCTTTGAGCCGAGACCCTGCAGAACAACATGCAGAATAACAATCTTGTCCCCTACATGACTCTAAATGTGTTGATTTTGCACTCATCCCCTGCACGCCTGGTTTATAAAAACCTGTATCATCCGTCACATTGAAGCAACACGTGAAAAGATTGACCTGCATGTTTCTGTTTGGAGGTGAATAAGCCTTTAATAAATCTGCTGATTCACACATCTTGGTTTTAATTTTTATTCGGGGCGAGCTGAAGCAGATCAGAATTTAAAATGTGAGCTGATCCCACGGAGAAGAAATGTGCCGTCTGAGCTTCGTGGATTATTATATAAGAAGCTTCCTCAGTGTTTGCTTAACTATGGTGAAGATCCCATCCTTATCAGTTAATACAAAAAAGCTGAACTAAAACTGCAATATTTGCCGTTGCAGATGGCTGCTCTTGCTCATTGCATGCTGGACAAACGGGTCGTTGGGGTTGGAGGAAACACATTAAAGGAGTTATTAGGTTTGGCCTTCAAAGTAAATAACCTTTAAAGGTCTCATATTCAGCTGTCCCCAGTCAGTCTACAAACTCTCCAATGATGAGAAAAGTCCATCCTCTCCGTCTTCTGCCTGCTCCACTTTTCAGAAAATGTGTGCTCAAACAGGCCGTTTGGAGATGTTCCCTTCATGACATCACAAAGGGCAGTAGCCCCTCCCCCAGGTGGGTGACACTCCCACAGCTAGGTGTTTGTTCTGCCCTCTGAGTCTGCCTTCTCACCGTAAACAATAGGACATGGAGCCAGAAAGCAGCGAGTACACCCGAGCCCTTCCAGAGAGGGGGCGTGGCCATACACAGCTCATTTACATATTTAAAGCTACAGACACAGAAACAGCCTGTTCTGAGCAGGGCTGAAATAGAGGGGTTTATAGACATGATCAAATACAGGCTCAGAGTGGATTTACAACAACACACTTCACACACATGATGAAGAGGAGCGAGGACACTGATTTCACCTGAAGAGGAGGAGGTCATGTGACTTTTAAGAATTTTATCCTGATGAAATCTTCTGCACATCGAAAAATACTGTCTTCTTTTTTCTTTTCCCCAAGATGTTTGAAAGTGTGATCAATTCGTGCAACACCCGAAATAGAAACGCATCACTGTGGAGTGAAAGCCTTAATTTCCAGCTTTCTTGAACCTCATTAGCTCGTGCCAAACAAAGATCATAATCTAATCTTAACACAGTAAATGGCAGCGACAGTGGGGGAACAATAACCATTATGGATCAATATCACAGTCATGCTTTATGCAACATGATTCCTATAAAAAGAAAGCCACTGATAATTGAATTATTTTCATTCTCTGCTGTGCGCGCTCTGGCGCCTTAAGCTGAATTCATTCTTTTCCCTAACGGCCCATTTCACTATTCAGCCTCCGGTTAATTTAATGCTCTCTGAACAGCAGCCTGCAAGGAACGGTTCCCCTGTGAGTGTGAAGGGCTGTGCAGGAGGATATAAGGTAAGGGTGTGCTCTTATTCTATAAATGTTCTCTGCAGCGATTCCTCTCACTCCCGAGAGCAGGGCACGTTCACTGTATTCTGTCAGATGTTTTACTGACGGATGGCGTGACAAGGGGAACGTCTGCGCCGCGAAAAAAGATGATTGCAAGCGTTATTGAAGCAAAGAAAGCATGATTGAAAAGTGAAACTTCTTAAACACTTCTTGAATTAAACAGTTAAAAATAAACAATGCAGCTAACACTGCAATATGTGCACATATTTTGAATAATCACTGGGGAACAAATGAGGAAGTAAGTCCTGGTAAACCACTGTTTACTGGTGGATATGGAGCACACACTATCCCATCGTTTCAAGTGAATCATTAGGAATCATTTATTCATCAGTTTTGTTTCATTGTTTCAGTCTTAATCCCTGAGGAGGCCATCCAGCGATGTGAGCAGGCCCAGCTGGTCGTGCATGGAGGAGGAGGAGGAGGAGGAGGAACAAACACTGCTGCATACAAAAAAGGGTTACACAAAAATATGATGCACTGAGGGGCCACGATGGGGGAAGAAAGAGACTCTGGCCTCCTCCTGCTCTGCTGTGGAAGCGCCCGTTACAAGAAGGCGGCCTTGAGAATGAAGAGATCAAAAAAGACGAGCTTCTTAAAATGATGAGCATGGAGGTTTGGAATTGTATAAACCGAACACAAGACAAAAGAAGCAGGAAGCATAAGAAACACAGCAAACACGAAGCATTCAAATGAAGTAGACATTAATCGCTCGTCAGGTGACCTAACCAGCGTGTGTTTGGACTGTGGGAGGAAGCCGGAGAGAACCCACGCCATACACGGGGAGAACACGCAGCCTCCACACAGAGAGGCCACAGACGGGGATTCAAACCAGGAAACCCTCCGTGCAGTGCAAATAAAGAAATAACCTTGTGATAGTATTCATTTAGTTTTAACCGGGCTGTCAAAATTTAGATTTCTGCAGCCTGCCTCAAGTGGACACTTGAGGAACTGCAGATTTTTTGCACCTCCACTTTGGCTTTCTTATATCTTGATTTCTGTCCTTTGATTCTTCTCTGTCCTTTTCCTGCTTCACTTCAACCACAACATCAAAGTATGAAGACAAAATGAACTTTCCTCTAGAGGGACAAAATTCTGCCCTTTATTAAATGGCAACCGTCTCGTCAAACCTTTTCGAGGTAAAAAGTGAAATAAGGTTCGTCTTTTCTCCCATTATATCATTCCCTGTTCAGAAGACGAAACTAAAGGTTTCTTATGTACGTCAAATTCGAGTCGTCAGCTAAAGTTTGAAAGAGTTTCAGAAGAAGTTCAACCCTCCTCGGAGTTTCTTTCAGTTCTTATTTGGAATGAATTCTCGGCGACGTCTTTGTTTTTATTTCTTGAACTAACAGCTGAGAGACGAATCACTTTTAAAAACGCTCCGCTCTGTTCGCTCCAGCAGAACATTTTCCCCTTTGCAGGAACCCATCTAATACAAAGGCATTCTTTCATTTGTTCAGGAAAATTCAGAATTCAGCAAAACAAGAAAAAGTTTATCAGCATAACATTGAAATGCAGCTCAGATCAGAATCAAAGCTTCAGGAAACACCCTCTTCTCATTACTCCTTAACTTTGGCTGCGCTTGCTCTTTTTTCATCCTGCAGTGACACTGGTCAGCAGGTGTCACTGACTGTTGCTATGGAAACACTCATCAGCAGGTGTCACAGCCTGTGTTACCATGGAGACTTGGCTCTTGTTTCAGAGGTGTCAGAGTTATTCTGGGGCAAGGTTAGGTTTTAAATAAATCAGCGTTTATTTCTTTGTAAGGCTGCAGAATCAGCCGTTTTGAACTGTAAGGCAAACATTGACGTTGCATTTGTTAATTCTGATTTACTGTCTCCATTCGAAGTTGTGCACCTTCACCAGTCGAGTATAACACAGCTCACTATGTAGAAGAAGTTTCTGTGGTGGTCTGAGAAGTTTTGAGCTTGAATCAGAGTTTCTAAGGAAGTAGAAGCTTTGTCACTGATTTCCCCTGAATGCATCGAAAAATGATAACTCCGCCCTCAATCGGACAACATTTTAAAAGTTAATCACAAGAAAATCATTGTTGTTGTTATGGGGGGTTTTTATGTTGCTGAAGGAATCCAGAGTGCATCCTCTGTCATCCGTTTACATGACGCTCCAACCCAGCGACCTCATGTTGCACTTTGTTTGCACTATAATGCTATTTTTAGGCGACTGTCACCATAAAAGTGTGGAAGATGGGTTCTACAGTTCTAACTTTTGAAAACAGCACCGTCTTCATCACCGTACCAAAATACGCAGCTCCTCTGAAAACGGAGACATTTAGCACATGTGTGTTAGTCAGTAACCTCGAGTGAGTAGGTGGACTACGACAGTAATGGCGGACTGGCATGACTCCCACTTTACATCAGTTTGAAATTGATTCTCTTTGTAGTTCAGGGTCGCTCGGAGAAACAACCCCACGTCATCATCAGTCCACACAAACGTTCACCTCACCGCAGAAGAAAGAGGATGTGAGCGTGTGCAAAGGGTGGCTGTGGCTCAGTGGGTAGAGTCATCATCTCTCAATGGGAGGTTGAGGGTTTGATCCCCAGCTCCTGCGAGCAACACGTCCGATGTGTCCTGGGTAAAGAGCGGTTGTTTTGTGTCATCTGAACGTGGAACTGTTTTGAAAAAAGAACCACTCAGTTCCCTCTGGATTGTGTCTTCAGCTGAAAGAGAGTCAGTCTGTTTGTGTACAACACGTGTTCATCTAACCAAGCCAATAAGATTCATCACAGCTGTCTGCAGAATGCTTCTTATATGCAGCTGTTGGTGAGGAATCAAAACTTTATTTAGTTTCATGCTTTCAAAACGAATGCTTCTTCTAGACGTGTGAAAGTCTTTAAGACACCAACGGGATCAGCCTGATTTATTATCATGTCCCGTAGGAGCATGTTAAAGGACGCATCGACATCGAACGCTGTGCTGAACTATCTTCTTTAAGATGTTTTAATTAAAATGTTGTCTGACCACGGCTATCGTGGTTGTCGTTATCCAGATTGTCCATTTAATACAGAAACAACTTCCACCTAGCAAGGTGTGAGTGGAGCGCTGCAGTTGTTAGCTCTGTCCCCTCACAGCAAGGAGGTTCCTGGTTTGAATCCCCATCTGACAGCAGTTATTATGCAACACACAGCAGCTGATGAAGAGCCTGGTTGGGCTTTAAACATTTAGTTTTTAATTCATGCAGGAAATATAAAAAGTGTAATGTTGTGATTCTTTGACATGTTCTGATCTAATGCCCCCCCCCCCAAAAAAAAAAGCGCTGACACTTAGACCATAAGCACCTTGTTCAGTGTTCATGTTGCGTAAGAAAAGCTTGTGTTATCTCTGACCTTCTTCCTGTTTGTCTTATCTAATATGTTGACCATGTAAAGAGGCAGGAAGTGTCGTCATTAAAAACAGTGTGATCTGTGTGCTGGGCTCACTGCCTGCAGAGGACACTCTTCTTTCAGACCATCCTCTTCTTCACATGTAAGTAGAGTCCTTCCTCAACATGTCTGCTAATGTTTGAGTGCTGCTGTCTTCTTCTTCTTCTTCTTCTTCTTCCACCTGCTAACGTGTTTGATCGTCCGTAAAGTCCCAGCGAGAGAGGAGAGGAGCAGCCATGAGTTTGATCCGAGCAGCCAGTCTCTTCATCGTCCTCGTCCTCCTCTCTGTGTCAGGTACTTCACATCCACACTTTCACTCACTTTGGGACTAAAAAGAGGAAGTGTGGGAGGGATTCATGCACACTGAAGCTCACCTGTGTGAAAAGTGGATCAGCTTCAGGTGACTTGATTTGGAGCTGGAGGGAAATCTAGAGCTACATGTTGTTGCAGGGAGACTCACAGTGCAGATTCACAGTACACGTCTAAAAGTGAAGAAGGGCATAAATGTGTAGGCTCCAATCAAACACATGATGGACAAGTTGATTTGTAAGAGGGGCGGTTGTGGCTCAGTGGGAGTCGGCCCTCTCTTGACTGGAAGGTCGGGGTTTGATCCCCAGCTCCTGCAGCCACATGTCCGATGGGTCTTTGTGCGAGACGCTGAACCCAAGTTACTCTCAGAAACACTCCAAACACTGTCTGTGTTCTGTGAGGTGACGTCTCAGGACATGAAGTCGTTTTCTGACTTTAGTTTGAATCTTTCACGTCTGTTTTCACGTCTAACAGGAAGTTTTATCTCCTCATCGTTTTGTGGGTGTAAAGTTGTGAAAATCTGTTTGGACAAAACATTTAATTTGGACACTGAATGTTCATCTGCCATCACTTTATGTCTGCTCCTTTAATGTTTGGACACTTTAATGACAATCACTTTAATCTGCATCCTTAATGTTTGCACTGACTGTTTGATGTCTGTTCTCACACCTTTTGCACTCCCCACACCTTAATGCCTAATCACAGCTGTTCTGAGCTTCCTTAACTGTTTAGAGATCTCTTTTAAATCGCACATATATTTTCTTTGTCCATGTCTTTATATAAGTATGAGTCTATTTTTAATTGCACAGGTTTTATTAGTAATTAGTTTATTCTAAGTCATAAGTCTAAAGGCTTCTAGATCTTGTTTCGGTTTATCATATACTGAAGGGAGGGAGGACAGAGGTTGTTTATTGTTTACTGTGTATTTTATCTATCTGTCTGTCTGTCTGTCTGCCTGTCTGTCTGTCTGTCTGTCTGTCTGTCTGTCTGTCTGTCTGTCTGTCTGTCTGTCTGTCTGTCTGTCTGTCTGTCTCTCTCTCTGTCTGTCTGTCTGTCTGTCTGTCTGTCTGTCTGTCTGTCTGTCTGTCTGTCTGTCTGTCTGTCTGTCTATCTATCTATCTATTGCAGTGGTTCAGGGTCAGGAGGTCTGGCGTGTGATGTGCTCTCCTTGGATCTGTGCCAATAAAGGATCAACTGTGAAGATGAGCTGCCTCATCACACCCCCAGAGGGAATAAACCAGGAAGTTAACACTCAGGAAACATTGTGGTCTAAAGGTCCTAAATATGATGTAGATGTTAAAGAAGACCCCCAGTATTCAGGCCGTGTGCAGAGTACCTGTGTGAGGAACAACTGTACTCTGACCATCACAAACGTGACAGAGACAGACAGGGGTAGATACAAGTTCATGATGAAGAGAAACATGAGCAGAGATATAGGTAGAGCTGGGGTCTTCCTGATTGTCAGAGGTAATATTTCAGACTTTATTCTCTGAGCTCAGTTTCTAACATGCTGTATATACATGTATTTATTTCTGCATGTTTGTGTGCTGATATTTCTCCTCATGTTCAGATCTAGAGGTGCAGGTGATCAGACAAGATGAGACTGTACTCAACTTTATGTGTGAGAACAGATGTCCTGATGATCCCTCCTTCATCTGGTTCAAGAATGGAGAGAAAATCAAAAATGAAACATCAGATGTTTATTCATCAAAGCAGGTTCTTCATACAGACAGTTATTCCTGTGCTCTACGAGGACAAGAGGAGTTCCAGTCTCCTCCAGTGTGTGAGTGTATTTACAGTCTTCACTGATTCCCACCATCACACAGAGCCTTTAAAGGACCAATCAGAGAGCTGCTCTCTTCCTGTGTGATCATGAAGGAAACATGCTGTGTTGAAGCTTATCTGACAACAATGCAGCAGCCAGTATGTCCTCCTTCTAACTTTAGATTCTGCTCCTGAATGCTCTGGATCTGATTGGACCAGAGAAGGTAGGCGGGGCTTTGAAGGCCGTTTTGGACGCCCCTGGGTTTGCCAGATATGAGAGCAGTTATCAGGTGAACAGGTGTTGCAGCGATGGAAGCGGGCAGTGGAACTGCTTCAGATAGAAGTGATTGTACCCGACCTAAAACACCTCTGTATTGTTAGAATTTGAACTGCAGTACCCATTTTGAACACTAGGTGTCAGAGTTAAATACTGCTCCTTTAAACTCTTTATGGTAACTCCATTTTCATTTGTGCAGGTTATCAGAAGGTTTCCGGATTTTCTGTCTCAGTGTTTAGTTTTTCTGCAACAGTAAAAACTTTTATTTTAAAGCTGTTCAATATAACACATCACTATCTGATGTGAGTGACAACAGTCTCTCTGATTCTCCTCCAGATGCTCCAAGGCTTCCCTCTGTGTCACTGAGTTCCCACGATGAGATAAAGGAGGGCTCTTCAGTCAATCTGACCTGTAGCAGTGATGCTAACCCAGCAGCTAATTACACCTGGTACAAGGTGGACGGACCTCTAAACCCTCATCACACATCTTCAGAAGCAACGCTTGTCTTCAGCTCCATCCAGTCCTCTGACGCCGGGGAGTTTTACTGTGAAGCTGAGAACACGCTGGGGAGAACGACCTCCAAACACATCTCTGTCAACCTCCCATGTGAGTAAAACACTCATTGAATAGCGTGATGTAAAATCCTGCAGTTCCTGGAGTGTCCACTAGAGGCTGGCTGCAGCAGCACAGGAAGTCACATACACACCCATTCAAACAGCCTGTTTTTACAGCAGACATGAACATGTTTACAGCCTGCTTCAAAAAACCAAATAGGTGTGATTAGCTCATGTCTCCATCCACACACACTGTACGGGGGGGGGGGGGGGGGGGAATGTTTTGATGACTCAGCAGTTTTGATTGGATGAAGGATCAGAGTTATTCACAGTAAGGCGTGTAGCTGAGCTGATTGACAGGTGGGCGCTGTGTAACGATTTGTCAGGAGGCTTAAAAGTATTTTCATCATGAACAAAAAAAGGAAAAGTGATGTTTCAGTCTCATCCTTCCTCTGAAGTGTCTCACATATCTCTCTTTCATTCTTAGGGATCTCAGACTCAGTAAAAACCATCCTCAGGTGGACTCTGCTGCCCCTCTTGTTGAGTCCTCATCTCCTCCTGGCTCTGTGGACGAGGTCAAACCATCAACATTCATTCTGTTCTTTATGACCGCCATCTTGTTCTATGTGGATTTATTGTTTTCTGATTGAACTCAGGTGGAAGAAAAGAGTGAACTCCACCACTGAACCAGACGAACCTGCAGAGATGATCGAGGTGAGAGAGAGAGAGAGAGAGAGAGAGAGAGAGAGAGAGAGAGAGAGACAGAGAGAGAGACAGAGAGAGAGAGAGAGAGACACACACAGAGAGAGAGAGAGACAGAGAGAGAGACAGAGAGAGAGAGAGAGAGAGAGAGACACACACAGAGAGAGAGAGAGAGACAGAGAGAGAGAGAGAGAGAGACACACACAGAGAGAGAGAGAGAGAGAGAGACAGAGACAGAGCTCTGACTGACTTTCTGTCCATCACTGATGAAATCTGTTTCTGATCAAATCTTCTCCCCTCAGTTCGACGTCCTGTATGAGAACGTGTCGGCCGACACTGCAGCACAGACAGAAGCTGCAGAGGAGCAGGAAGACATGCTGGAGAGGGGAGGAGAGGAGGAGACGAAAGGAGAGGAGGGAGGAGAGGAGGAGGAGACAAGAGGAGAGGAGAGGAGGAGGAGACAGGAGGAGGTGAGAGGAGAGGAGGGGAGGGGAGGAGAGGTGATGAGGCAAGAGGAGAGGAGATAATGAAACAAGAGGTGAGATGAGATGAGGAGAGGAAAGGAGGGGAGGAGAGGAGGAGACGAAAGGAGAGGAGGGAGGAGTGGAGGAGGAGACAAGAGGAGAGGAGGAGGGAGGAGAGGAGGAGGAGATAAGAGGAGAGGAGAGGAGGAGGAGACAGGAGGAGGTGAGAGGAGGGGAGGGAAGAGGAGAGGAGATAATGAAACAAGAGGTGAGATGAGATGAGGAGAGGAGGCAAGTTGAGGCGAGAGGAGAGGAGGAGACGAGGGGAGAGAAAAGGACCCCCCCTCTAGGACAGGAACAGAATGTGTTGTAAGATTTACAAAAAGCAGGAGACCAGCAGGTGTCATTCAGGTAAACCCAAACTGTGAGAGAGGATCCAGCGCTCAGACGTTCTGTCGCCTATCGGCAATAAAACACCCGAGATGGACAGATCTCACATCAAAGGAAACACCATCGAGTGTTTTATGGAAAACCAACAATCCTGTAAATATTGAGACCATGTGATGATCAGATAATCTGTATATGTCGTAGTTCTTGTTAGAATAATAATAATAATAATTTTTACTGATACTCAAGTGTGATCTGAATGTGCTCGTGTCATGTTGTTGTATAAAGAAGGTTTTAAACTCTGCTCACATTTATACCAGTTATTTCATCATGTTTTAAGTTTGTGTGTATTAATCTTACCGCCTGATTTATCAGTATATCACGGTGCGAGTGTGGAAAGTTGCAGAAGTGACTCACACACACATCACATCACATGCTCACTATCATCTCCTTAAAAGGAAGTGTTTACCAGAAGACGGGTCGATGACGTAGCGTTTGTACCCACAGACTCTGTTTCTTGTGTTCTTGATTCAACTTATTAATAAACTTTATTAACCTGAGAACTGAGACGTCTCCTGATCGTCCCTGTCATCCAATCAACGAGTGCGTGGAGAAACCAATCAACGAGTGCGTGGAGAAACCAGAGTCAAGTCAAGTCAAAGTCTTATTTAATTTTAATTTTAGTTCTTTGTTTTCTTGTTTTAAGACCCTGACACACCAAGGAGACCGCCGCCCGTCTGTGAGCGGCCGCCGCCCTCGTCTTTGCGGTGTCTCCAGCTCCGTCGCTGCCCAGTTGATCTTTTATTGGCCGATTCCACGTGTTAGGGAAAGGACTCTTTCTGATTGGCTGTTCAGCTAAGCGAGACTTTCCATTAATAAAAGACCGAGGGCTGACATCACCAGCGCCTTTTTCAACTTTTTATCAGACATCATTATCGGTGACCGTTATAGACGTGTTTAAAGATGGTTTCATTCATCTACTGGATCAAAAAGATGCATATTCTTCCTTTAATACTTTATTTCATTAAGTTAAATCAAGTAATTCGGCTCCTGGAAGAAAACATCGGAGCTCATCTCCATTCATGTTGTCCGAGACAGAGGTGGAGAGAATCAGCGTCTCTCGTCCTGTGAAGTTATTTTTTGGTTGCAGAGAGAATGAGTGAAAACTGCGGGGAAACTTCACCTGTCGTTTTTCAACTTTCTTTCATTTTCGGAGCAAAATTCTTAAGCTAACTTAAATCAGCTGTTAAATTGTCCTGATTTAAAGATCATTTGTCTGACACTGGAGAGAGAGAAAGAGAGAGAGTGAGGGAGGGCGAGAGAGAGAGAGAGACAGAGAGAGAGAGAGAGAGAGAGTGATGAGGTCCTCTGTGCGTACACTCCTGTGAATGCATTAAAACTGAAGCTTGTCAGGACTTAATTTTAAAAATGTTCATGTTCAGCTGTTTGCTGATGAAGCTGAAATATAAACAACAGAATCTCAAGACTTAAGAAAATGTGTTCCTGAGCTTCTCAGTGCCTTTTGTTGTTTTGTTGAAGAGAACAACAATCGAACATGACGCTAACATACAGGCTAAATATCTAAACACATTTTTCATGACATCTTGACTAAGACTGTGTCATGATCTTATCGTTATCTCATCGATCACGCTCTACAGAGGTTTGCTTCCGTGCGTGTGTGACTGTGAGTGTGTGGAGGAAACCATGAAAACGAGAAGTGGATTTAAGCTGGGCTCTTGTAGGTATAAGTAAGGTCCTTTACCTGCTTTCTGTAAAGTGTCTCGAGATAACGCCTGTTCTGAAGAGACGCTATACAAATAAAGATTGACTGATTGATTGATTGATTTCCAGTAATGTGGGTAATCTCTGATTTGATCGTGAAACAAAGCGCCTGACAGATGTCCTGCACTAATGTTTATTTTTATGGCAAATATAGAGGGGTCCAAACGGCTGATTTTAAAACCCGAGGTGGACTGGACCCCCCCCCCCTCTGATTATAAAGTGGCAGCGCCCATGAAGCAGAAACATAAACCTTATTAGCCCCATCATTGCTGTAATGAAGTCTCTGGACTTTCAGGCTGTTGTCCTTCACATCAGATCCTGCAGAAATCGTCCGGCTCTCTTAAGATGAAATCTGTTTACAAAAAAAAAGAAAGATGTGAGGGGAGCTTTTACAGCAGCTACATGTAGCAGTCGTCCCAGAAACTCTCTGCAAAACTACAAAGGAAGTCAGAGAACGACGGCACATTCGTACCTTGTCTGAGCTCGATTCCTCTCCCCTCGCTCGTATGTATTTAATTCAGTAACGTCGTTCTTTACCTGAATGATGCGCTTGCGAGCAGCCTGCATCACGCACACGGTTGATTTGCAATTCACCAAAAAGCAGAAAGAAGAAGAAGCAGCCATGGCGAGTCCATCCTGCTAACTGTGGATTTTGAGACGCTAACACCGACCCTCGTCCTACTCTCACAGCCAGCGTGCAGCTCAGAGGGGGAAGCGGGCCTGTGCTGCGTGGTTTCTTTGGACCGAACAGGTGCACACAAGTAGTGTCAAGAGCTCCGCTTCAAGCCGACTCGGACGGTGCGTTTGTGTTCACATTGAATGAATGAACCGGGCTTTTGGGTCAAGCGTCGGATCTGTGCCTCGTCTAACACAACCCAGAGTCATCCTGTGAAGGGACAGACAAGGAAATGTGTTTTTTTTTAAATGATCCTCTCAGCAGTTTCAGAGATATTTCAGTGGCTGGTTTGCAGATCGAAGTTGCAATCCTCAGAGCGATGTAGCACTAATGGCTAAAAATAGAAATGAACAGATGACTTCACACCTCAAAGAAAGTCTGAGAGAAATCTAACCAGTGTTTTTTGTTTCAGGTCTATTTTTAAAGCTGGCAAGGAAGAAATCAGGTGCAGCTGCATATTGACATGGACTCTCTGCGTTCTCCTCGGGCAGGTCGTTCTGAGCCTCGGGGCCCCTCGCAGATCAGGTGCTGCCTCTCCCTCCCGTCTGTGTGGGACCGCCTCAGGGTTCCTGCCAGGTGATCTGGGGCGATGTGAGACCTGACACCGGCTTCAAAGCGCTCTGACATTGCAAGGATCCAGGACATAGAATGCTGTAAAAAAAAAAAAAAAAAAGGCTTACATTTGAGATCAGCTCTGAAAATTGCAGGCAGCCAGCGTGAGGATGAGGAAAAACGGAGGGGCGTTTTCTCTGTCTTCAATCTCCTACCCCCCCGACTCTGCTCTGTCAGATTCACGTCCGCAGCAATCTGCTTCAGTCCTCAGAGCGCATGAGAGGAGGACAGCCGCTCAAGACCACACATCACATCAAACCCAGGCTCTCGCTCCCACAGAGACATTTTGTTCCCACTATTTTTAAAAGCTTTCACACAAAGGGAGAGAATGTGTTCTCCACCACCGTGTCCTACCGCTGGCCACTGGGAGCTGTCCAGTATAATGAAAGTCATTACTGGGAACCACTGGAGAGCTTCAGTGGAGCAGCTGGAGTGAAAACGCTTTCTGGGGCTGCAGCACAAATGTGGACAATTTCCATAATTTCATATGCACATAATAAGTGAGTGTGTCAGGGTCTGTGTATTAATGAACAAATGCAAATAGGAGAGAATTTTTATTGGATTTTCCTTTAAAATATTAAAGAAGTAAAACCACCGTAACTTCATGAAATACCTGCTTCTGCATTTTATATCTCACACATGCTGTGAGCGTCTTACACATGTAGATCGAGCTGCAACCTCCGGAAGTGCAAAATCCTGCAGTTCCTCAAGTGTCCACTAGAGGCTGGCTCCAGCCTGTTACAGAAAACGAAATATGCCTGACTAGTTATTGTCATCACTTGTACACACTGAAGAGGGGGGGATTTTTTTAACGGTGAACATGATTCGTGTTATCCATCGTCTGGCGTGTAGCTGAGCTGATTGACAGGTGGGCGCCGTGTAACGGGTTGTCAAGAGGCGTGAAACCCGCCTCAGCTCTCAGCCTGTCGTTAGCTTGACTCAAAGTTAAGAGACTTTTTGGACCCCTTTATGGGCCGAACGTAGACCGTACATATATGGGCGTCGTCTCCATGACGTCACACACTGGTTTCTGAAGTGGACTTTTGAAGCCCATCAATGGTGTTCGCAATATTGCTAACGTTCAGAGTTTTCCAGCTGCGCCAACACGCTCTGCGTGGTTTCTAATGAGCTACACGTCTGTTTTTTTTGATGGAGTACGCTGCAATCACTCGCCAAGCTGAACATAATAAATTAACCAGGACAGGAATTGAGACAAAGAAAGGTCGAGGGCGTACGGTAAACACACTCACCATCGTATTTTCCATCACATCAAAACAGGCATGAACAAGAAAAACCTCCTCGGAAAGACAACGTGACCTTCTTGTGATCTCGTGGTGACCGCTGCGCTCACGTTCCAGAAACAGAGCGCCGTCCGTGGGAGCTCAACCGTGGCGCTGACGGAGCACGGCGTGAACAGATCCAACAATCAGCTCACATTCCTGCATATGTATGAAATCTTCACATCATGAAAACATGTGAGTTATAAAAAGTCTAGTGGGATCTACTGGGAGATATGAAACGACCGTACTGATGCATTTTATTTAAACGCTCAGTGGCGTTCCCCGTCGTTTTTACACGTTAGCTTCACTTACAAACTTATTTCTTTGCAACAATAATGCACAACAACGTTTAGCAGGGAAAGAGTGCGAGGGCGCCACCCGAAGGAAGGTTTCCTACTGTCGATACCAAAGAATGCATGTTTTGAGTCACTGCTGTGGTTTACGTTTTTGAGCCCTAAGGCGCCCCCTACTGGTCTGTTGACAAGCAGCACCTCTGTCAAAGTTTTATTTTTATTTTTTTATGGTATTTTCTCGCACTGTCAACGTTACATCTGTATAATTTCCAGGTTTGGGCATTCCTTTGTTTCAGCACTCCAGCTGACGGCTGTGCAGGGGACTCTGCAGCCTGTGGGGGGCGACAGACTCACATGTGTCTGAGTCATTCATTTAACTGATGACTTAAAACTTTGTTATTTATTTGTCACTTTCTTGTCTTAAAATCTCTGCTTTGTTATTTGTTTAGTTGAAAAGTGGCGTTGAGATGACTGAATGTGTTGGCACAGCAGAGAGATTTGTCTGCTTATAATCCACAGTGAACACATCATATTTTACAGTGATTTTCCTGAGAGGCTGCTCTGTAAACACAGAGGTCACAACTTTGATTCGCAGAAAGGATAAGGGTGGCCATCAGCCGCGGTGCGTCAGGTTGAAGCGTCCTCCAGCCTGACGCCGAGCTCGTGGATCTGCTCTCTGTAGGTCACCCCGCATGAGGAGAGCTTCAAGTGCTCTTACTGTAATTGCTTCGTGATTATCTTTGTCCGCACTCTGCCGAGAAACAATCACCGAGTTACGCATCAAAGCCTGACCGTTAACCTCGTCGCAAATCCAGTCAGACTGAACGATGTAAACACAGACATGCTCAACGACACAGCGCGGAAAAATCCTGAATGTAGGAAGAAGAAGAAGAAGAAGAAGAAGAAGAAGAAGAAAGAGGAAGAAGAAGAGGAAGAAGAAGAAGAAGAAGAAGAAGAAGTAGAAAGAGGAAGAAGAAGAAGAAGAAGAAGAAGAGGAAGAAGAAGAAGAAGAAGAAGAAGAAGAAGAAGAAGAAGAAAGAGGAAGAAGAGGAAGAAGAGGAAGAAGAAGAAGAAGAAAGAGGAAGAAGAAGAAGAAGAAGAAGAAGAAAGAGGAAGAAGAAGAAGAAGAAGAAGAAGAAGAAGAAGAAAGAGGAAGAAGAAGAAGAAGAAGAAGAAGAAGAAGAAGGAGAAGAAGAAGAAGAAGAAGAAGAAGAAGAAGTTAGGACGTTAAAAGACGTCAGACACACACTTGTGAGGAAACTCGTTCAACACACCCCAAAGATCAATAAATCAATATTTATCGAATCACAGATACGTGGAAAACAATGAGAGACTGTTTTTTCTCTTGTCCAAACAGATGTTTCTGCACCAACGTGCTGCAGCTGACGTCCTGCTCATCTGGACGTCACGCCGCCTTCACTCACCAGTTCACGCTGAAAGTCAAACATCCTGCAGAAGATCACACCCGCACTGTATCGTCTGCTGCTGCTCGTCCTGGGCTTTAAGGTCGGCTTCCTGCAGCTGCTGCTCCAGCTGTTCACCACGTTCTGACCTTCTGCATGTAAGATCAACTGATGACTTATCAGAGCATCAAATCAAAGTGCTTACTGGTGTTCAAGTCATCTTCTGAAGTTTCTTTTAGTTCTTTGTTGTTGTTGTAAACAAACAGCCGGTCAAATAAAACAGTACACGGTGAAACGGTGCGTGCAGACGGCGGTCAGAGTGACGTCACAAGAGTTGTTAAACTTTACACACCTGCGCGTGTCTGTTTCAAACCCACATGAGAATCTGCTCTGCTGTGGACTGAACCCACATGAGGGATTTTTGACCTTTCATCTGAGTAAAATATGTGAGTCAATACCAGAAGCTCTCAGACTCTGGATGCAAATAACGCAATATGTCAGCGCCGCCGTGGAGGAGGAGGAGGCCGTGTGTGTGTGTGTGTGTGTGTGTGTGTGTACTGTACAGTGTGTTGTACCAACAACAACCTATAATGTGTTCAAGCCTACGCTGCCAGCTGTGAAACAACACGCACACGCTGCAGAGCGAGGATAGACTTACAAACACCTCGGGCACGCAGCGACTGGAGATGCAGTCTGATCGCAGAGATCGGCTGTGTGGGAGTGAAAAACGAATCCGAGCTCTGACAATGTCGCTCTGCATCCATCCATTCAATTTGCATCTCATTACTTTAAATTACAAAAGTTTGGTGCATGTCAGGCTTTTATAATGAACAGCCAGGTCGATGAAGGGAATTAGAACTTGTAACACTTGTTTAAAAAAAAAAAAACATGACTTAAATATTCAGGTACAAATTAGAAGCGTGTCTTTATGATAGGAAATGAAAGTTTGTTGTCATGAAAAGACTGAAATGAATTCTGATGCCTCTGTGTGGCCTACAAATGCAAACACGAGGAATATTCTCCATAATGTCTGTAAACACTCCTGCAGGGTCGGTGTCACATTAAGCTTCTAAACCAGGGGTGTTCAAAGAACGCCGCGGGGGCCATTTGTGGCCCTTGAAGGGGTTTTTTTGTGGCCCCGGACCTCAATCGAAGAATCAGAAGATTTTGGCCCGAGGCCTCGTTCAGATGGCACATTATGTCATTTTTCTTTATCATGTTAGTGAGGGCTGAAAGATAAAATCAGTCAATGTATGACGGATCTGTTTTATTTAACAGCTTGATTATTTCAACGATGAAAATGAACCTTTGCATATGTTTTGCAAACAAGCAGACTTTAACCATTTAATAACCTGAGTTTAATATATAGAAAGCTTTTACAAAACAAATAACCCTGTTACAGGCTGAGAAAAACTATTAAAAAAAAACAGAAGAAGAAAAACGGAAAAGTATTTAATGTCTTTTTATTAAAGAGTTAATTTTGTGAACCTTTTGATTCTGATCTACAAATCCTCACTATTTGTTCAAAGAATAGAACATTTTTAAAAACAGTTTCTCACTGTCATTAGTTATTGTGTCTTTATGTTATTTTTGAAGAGGTCAAAATACAAAAAGTTCCTCACAGTGTTTAAAAAACAAAACCTGCAGTGAATGAGTGACGTGTGTTAAAGCTGCCTCATAAGCAGCAAACGTACCTGTAGGGTTTTTCCTCCCGTCAAATAGAAACCCTTTTTTTTAGCTGCCTTTTGCTCTTTGCAGCATTAAGCGTTCATGTTTTGTTCTCTAGATTAAACGTGGGATGGAAGAACTCAACATGCAAATACACAGAAATCAAAACATCCTCCTCCGGTGGTCTGAAACGGTCCCGCCAGGTTTCCAGAGTTCTGCTTGAATCTGTCTGTTTCCCCTCGCTGGTTCTGTTTCTTCTTTCTCTCTGAGTGACGTCACTGTCTCCCGTCTCTCGGCCTGCTCGGGGTCAGTGTCCGGTTGCAGCGAGCTAGCGTGTGTGTTCGCCCACTTCCCTGCAGGGTGACGATGAACTGCTGGCCCACTGTCGCTGGTGGCAGGTTGGTCCGTCGCCATGGTGATGACCCTTCCCACACCACACGCTGAAAGGTTGTTTCCACCGACTCGACAGCCATGGTGTCCACAGATTGGCCTGAAGTCCCCAGTTGGCTTTACTGTTAGATAACGACCTCGGACCAAGCGGAGAACGTTGCACCCTCAGCAGGAAGGGACTGGGGATCCATTTTTAATGGGTTCAGCAGAGAATAATCATTTCCTATATTGGAGCTGTTTGGTCTTTATTTTAATAACACGACCTTTCCCAGTCGTGTCGTTTCATGGAGCCTGAGGCTGCGTGTGCATGTGAGTCCCTCTCTCTCAAACAGCTGGCCCTCCTGCTGATGAGCCAGCCGGTGACCTTCAGGCCAGCACTATGAAGTCATCTGCAGGATTCACGTTTTACCATCAAAGCATATATTATAATATACATCTCGTAAGCTTATTAACACCTCACAATAATTTAGTTTCTATCTATAAAGGTCTCACTGAGGATTTCAGTGATAGTCCTGCTGAAGTCCAGGATCGTTAGTCATCATCATTCACAGACTGATTGCACTTTTTTAATATGGAGTTTTGCCTAATTGTTTTTATAAAATCATCACAGGGTTTAATTTGTATTTTTTTCAGAGGACGGTCGTGTATTTGGGGACAGCCATTATTGGATGAGGCACCAATGTGTTTCTGGTCTGTGATGCTGCTCCTCGAATATGAAATCTAGCGACAGTGAAGGCAACAAATCGAAGCTTTAAAGTACTTTCTAAACGAACACTGCTGCTAATGAGAGGCTGTTTGTTTTCATGGATTCTGACAGGAGGAGGAGGAGGAGGAGGAGGAGGAGGAGGAGGAGGAGAAGGACAGACTGATGAAATTAAAGGCATGAGAAGTTGGGTAAATGATTTTGGTTTATAAGCCGTGCATCCGTAGTTCATTCGTCCGTCTTCTTCATGTTGGCGTTTGATGATCTGTTCCATAAACTGTGACTCCTTTGAGATCACAGTGTGTTTCATCTTTGTTGCTCTGATGTGACCGCATGTCTCCTGAGAGCTCTGCAGCAGCTTGTATTCCACATGTCCATCACTGATTATTTACACTTCACCGCACATAAACACGTCTGACTGATGCACGTGACCTTCCCACCTGCAGGAGGAGCCTCACGTGTGAAAACGATGCAACCTGGTGTTTCTCCTGCAGAGAGTCCGAGTGAGCTGACTGAGAGAAGGCAGCAGGATATAATCAGGAGAATTCACCTGGAGCCAGTGGGGGGTCGGGGGACCTTTATTCCCTGTGATCTCTGCACGACAGTAGACTCAATAGCCACCTCTACCATCTCCATGCATGTAATGACCACACAAAGCATTGATATAAAGGCAGATATTGTTACTGTTGCGTCATGAAGTGGACTCTGCAGCTTTGAATTGAATTGAATTTGTCCGACACTTCCCACTCCTCCTTTTTCACGTCTTGCCTCAGGCGCCGTTGTCCTGCGTTACTTCTGATCTAATTAAACCATTTAGAGTGAATGTTTAATCCCACAGGGAGGCGTAGAGTCTCCGATATACAAAATGACCCTCCCTGTTGTTTCTCATTTAAATTAGTCGGAAACTGTAAAGAAAGTTTTGCACACAGAAGTTTGCACACAGAACAGTGTGAGTGACCTCAGTTGGCATCACTTATCCAAAGTAGATAAAATCTGAAGCCTGTAATTAAAACTGAAACTTTTAAGCCACAAAGTCTCATTCTATTAAAAGAGAGTCAAAGCTTTGAGGTCCACTCGCCCCAGAGAAATGCAGGTGAGACTTATCGGGGCCTTTTGAAAGTGAGACTCAGTTCAAAGCAGCTGTGACTTTGTCTTTTTATCAAAATGGCCGATTTAGAGACGTAAGCTCAGGTGGTGGACTGAGCAGAGGGAGAGAGCTGAAGTGATGCACATTAAATAGTCAGGTGATGGTTGATAATGAAATGTCCCTCAGCATGTTTATATCTCACACCCTTTGAATGTTGTCAGAATAATCTGAAGCTCTGCAGCTACGCTTTGTTTGGATTCAGGGGGGACAGGATGCAAACACTCGTATTGTGTTTAATATGGAAAATCAAAGCTGATGGGAAAATGCAAATAAAAAACTGCAGTTCCTCAAGTGTCCACTTGAGGTTGGCTGCCTCAGGTGCCAACAGAAATAAACAGCCAGTGTCAGTAACTCTTTTCTATTTGCACAGTGGACGGGGTGGAGGTGGTTCAGAGTTATGCTGAACTTCACCTCTTTTATAGTTTGATTCTGCTTTCCCAACAAGCGACCGCACCGTCAATGGGCTTCAAAACTCTGCTTCACAAACAGGAGTCGACATAGCTGAGACTACCATCCATGTTTTATACACTCTGTGGTCACTGCTTGTTCTCTTTATTTTACTTTTATTGTACTTAAAACTTTCAGACTTTCTTGGCAGGTCATTTTAGGCCAATTCCACATTTTCCGTGATATTTATGTTTTTTTTCTTGGCTACTTTTCTTCCTCCCAGTATGTATATCTTTTGACAACAACACACACACACACACACACACACACACACACACACACACACACACCCTTACCATGATGCGCTTTTGGTGATTCAACGCTGACCACAGGGGAGCAGCTCACACTCATGGCTAACGTGGGTGTTTCTGTTGCATAAACACGAGTCAGTGCCCCATCCTGCACAGGTCAACCAGGCTCCAGGCCCTACTATCTGCATCCAGGCTGGGTGAAAAGTCGGAGGAGAGGCGTTATCTAATGCTAACTACATCCTCCTACGCTCCACCTGAAGGCCCACACACCTCTCTTATATAAGGGGGAAACCTTTTGTTGCTGATAGCCCCATCTGAAGCCGGGTTCAGCTCATTTCACTGTCATCTTTTTTCCATTTTTACCGTGGCAGCTCTGATCCGAGCGTGTGTGAAAGGGAAAGGTTGGCGCTGTCTGACAGAAAGAGGCTGCACCGCCACAGAAACCATAGCAACACCGGTGAGAGTCCGACTGGAGCTTTCTCTCGTCATACTTAAAAAACATCAGACGTATTATTGGAATCACAGGGGCAGTGTGCAAACACGTCGGCGCCTGCAATCACACTTTTCCCTTCTTCTCCTCCTTCTCCTCCTTTTTTCTGATTCTCTCTAATATCTGTTCATCTTGTTCTCCCTCTCTGCCCCGCTTTCTTCATCCCTCGTTTGTCTTCCCAGCTTTAATCTGTCTGTCAGTCAGTTTCCACATGCAATGACTGAAATGTGCTCGGTCATTTTCTGTCTCTTCCAAAACGTTTCCTGTTCTCTGATCTTTTTTTTCTTCTTCTTCTTTATAACCTCGCACCAGCAACAGAACTCATCTCGTCTTTGCTTCCCCGTCCTCCTCCCTTCACGCCTCACACCCTTTCCTTCCCTCTCACTTTCTGTCCTTTCATCTTCACCATCCCTCTTTTTACTTTTTCTGATCCATCCTCGTCTCTGTTTCTCCCCTCCCTGCCTCTCCCTCCACCTGTAGCCCTCAGCTCAGTGTTGCTGCTATTCACGCTGCCGTGATGAACTTGCAGAGGCAGTGGACGTGTGCCGGCGTGTCTCAGCGGGAGCTCGGCCGTGCTGAGACGCCCAGTGCAGCCAAGTCATCCTCAGTATGTCTCTGATGTTGATGTCGGGGTAGCTCTGCACTCTGCACAGATGCACGGCGCCCCCAGGTGGTGAAAAAAGGGGGAAGAGAATCAAAACAGTGAGAAAAGGCAAGTGATGAGAAAAGATGTAACTTTCCATTCTGAAAGAAAACAACGTGACACGAGAGGGAAGTCAGCTCCTCTGATTCAGTCTGAGGAAGGAGAAAACGGTTCGACTGCAAGCAGTTCGTCGTGTGTCTCCTTGAGGCAGCTTGCTTTCTTTATCGACAGTTTCCGGAGTGAAAATCAGCCCCAGAGTCAGTAAAGTAGCCGTCATGTTCTCTGTGTGGGTCTCTGATGTGTGGACCCTCCTTCCTTTTCTTTTTTTGAGTCCACCTGTTTTGTATTGCGCGCTTAATGATTTCACAAAATGTCAAATGTCATCAACACTTTTAATTCCATCACAATCACAACAGGTCTGCACGGTGCTGCAGTGGTTATCTCTGTACCCTCACAGCGAGGAGGTTGCTGGTTTGAATCCCGTCTGAAAGGACTCTCTCTGTGTGGAGTCTGCATGTTCTCCCCGTGCACGGCTTCCTCCCACAGTCCAAACACACGCTGGTTACCTGCTGACTCTAAACCGTCCGTAGGTGTGCATGTGAGTGTGGCTGGTTGTCAGCCCTGTGATTGGCTGGATGGAAAATCACAAAATTTTCACCAAACGTCTTCTTCTGGTGATAATTTTTGTAAAAAGGAGGAGAGCCATCCAAAACATTAAAAAAACTAGCAATCCCCATCCTTAGCGGTTAGCGGCCCCTCAGCCGTAGAGCGATGACTGCGCTGGGCCTCGAGACGCAGAGGCGGCGAGCCCAGCTGGAGGAGAGCTCGAACAAGATACTGTATGTGAAGAGGCGGGATGAGAGAGTGACATTTGTGAGATTTCTTTTTATATCTTTATCCGGGGAAAGTTCAGGACACAGGGTGTTAAAAGTTGATAACAGTTCCAGGGTTTAGTCCCGTTTTAAGAGTCAGACTCGCGTCTCATAATGCCGTTTGAGAGCTTCCTCTGACAGACCCTCTCTCACTTGACAAAGCTCTCGCTAAGCTGCAACTTCCACGTGCTGAGTCGTGCTCTCCGTGACGCTACACTCCTCTGCTACATGCAATGAAACTGGTCGAGTCTGCCTGCATGCAGCGCGGCCACAACAGACTTACCGTAAACGCAAACTTCCCACGCCGTGTACTTTTGTTATTCCAGCTGATGCAGGACTTCGTCAAAGGCTTAAAGTCTCTCCCTCTGCAGCACACAAGGCAGCTAATCCACCCCACCAATGTTGACACTCGGGGCTAATAGAAATCTAAATCTATCACCTGTTATATTCATACAGCCGCAGCTTTACTGAGGAGGAGAGTGACAAATCTGTTTCATGTGATTACCGGTTCATTTGGAGACCCTACGTATGAATGATGGGATCCTGCAGTTTTCCCCGTTACATCGTGAGGAGCACGAGGCAGAAATCCCCCGAGTCATGTGGACCTTTAACACCCCAGTGATTCCTCTGTGTACATTTTGAAATGTGACACAGTGTGGCAGAGTAATAATAGAAGTGCACTTTGAATCGGTCTAATTGTGACAGCCTGCAGCCTGTTATCTGTCGTGGTGTAGATACAGGTGGCATCAGGAGAGAGGAAGCTCAAACACTGCTTTACTGATGTACACAGAGGCTGTGTGCAGTGAATTATAAATGAATGTTATATATAGATATGATGATGGAGGCAGAGGACGTGCCTGTAGATTTTTCTAAACGTAGGCTTCTCTGTTGATGATTAATTGATTTCTTTTTTTGGAAATTTAAAGGAAAATAAATAAAATAGAAATGTGGTTCGACAAGGAAAGAGAAGATATTAAACTATTGAAACTTTAAGTGTGGCTCCACGTTTTTTAGCCCAGGTCACAAAATCTGCAAAGTCCATCCTCTCCATCTTCTGCCTGCTCCACTTTCCAGAAAATGTGTGCTCAAACAGGCCGTTTGGAGATGTTCCCTTCATGACATCACAAAGGGCAGTAGCCCCTCCCCCAGGTGGGTGACACTCCCACAGCTAGGTGTTTGTTCTGCCCTCTGAGTCTGCCTTCTCACCGTAAACAATAGGACATGGAGCCAGAAAGCAGCGAGTACACCCGAGCCCTTCCAGAGAGGGGGCGTGGCCAGACACAGCTCATTTACATATTTAAAGCTACAGACACAGAAACAGCCTGTTCTGAGCAGGGCTGAAATAGAGGGGTTTATAGACATGATCAAATACAGGATCAGAGTGGATTTACAACAACACACTTCACACACATGATGAAGAGGAGCGAGGACACTGATTTCACCTGAAGACGAGGAGATGAGACATATATTGTTAAGATCTGGTGAGTCAGGCAAACAAAGATATTTAATGTCTTCACTCTGAGCTTGAGAAAAGGGTGATGCCTCCTTATCAATAGATTCAAGCACATCAGTTATCAGATGAAATGTTTATTTTAAAACAACAGGCCTTAACTGTATGATGGATGATTTAAAAGTCTCTTGCCATATGAACATTCAGGGATGTATTCATGTCAAGTGCTGCACTTAGCTAATTTTCAGATCCATAAACACTGTTTATAATTCACTGTTCGCTGTTTATTGCTGTGATTATCTCCTGAAATGTGCCGTCTGGGATGCATCTTTAAAAGCCCCTGGAGGTCTTTGAGGCGAGTCTGTTTCACATTCCCCTGTAATCATGTTCACGATGCTTCTAAAAAGATATATGTGCGCAGGAAACAAAATAAGCTATTTGATTTCACAGACATGTTCATAAATGTGTCTGCACAAAACAAATACTAATGTAAAGGACTGTTTGTGTTGCATAGAATATCTGCATGCAAATGTGATTCAGTCTTTGGAGAGTGAGAGTTTGTCAGACATAGATAACTGAAAGACTGAGGATTGTTTCTTTAATTTAAAGGAGGAGGATGTAACTCTGACACCTAGTGTTAAAAATGTGTACTGCAGTCAAATTCTAAACAAATTCTAAATCTAGAGAGCTGTCTCCCCCCTCCTCTCTAGAGTGGATGCTCATACAGGTCACCATGTGGTGGACACTGTAGCTTCAGTGTTTAGCCAGCTCTGCATGTGGTGGACACTGTAGCTTCAGTGTTTAGCCAGCTCTGCATGTGGTGGACACTGTAGCTTCAGTGTTTAGCCAGCTCTGCATGTGGTGGACACTGTAGCTTCAGTGTTTAGCCAGCTCTGCATGTGGTGGACACTGTAGCTTCAGTGTTTAGCCAGCTCTGCATGGGTCTGTAAAGCTTTCTGCGTTCTAACCTCTCTCCATGTTTCATCTCCAACATTGATCCTAGTTTGAGCAGCTTTCTGCTGCTGGAGCTTATTAGAAACATGCAGAGGCTTTTTAGCTCGGGTACAATCACTTCGCTCTGAAGCAGTTCCACTGCCCGCTTCCATCGCTGCAACACCTGTTCACCTGATAACTGCTCTCATATCTGGCAAACCCAGGGGCGTCCAAAACGGCCTTCAAAGCCCCGCCTACCTTCTCTGGTCCAATCAAATCCAGACCCTTCAGGAGCAGAATCTAAAGTTAGAAGGAGGACATACTGGCTGCTGCATTGTTGTCAGAGAAGCTTCAGCACAGCAGGTGTCCTTCATGATCACAGAGGAGGAGAGCGTCATCATCTCAGTCACTACACTTCTTACTGATTGGTCCTTCAGCTGGATATGAGACCTCAGTATTGCTGCCGCCCTGATACCATGGGGTGACAAAGTGTGACAGAACAGCTGATGATCTCTGCATCATGGTAACACGTAAGCTTTATTTACCCATAGCAGCCTCACCCACCCTGAGCACCATCGGCCATCAGAGCTTTGACACATCATCACCATCACACCGCCTTCATGCCGCAGCCAGAAGCTGCTTCCCCAGATACAACACTGACATCTGCTGGCAGGAAGGAGGAACACAGTGAGGCTTCTTTCAACGAGTCAGACTATTAAGACTGAGAAAAAAAATTAACAAATATATTTTTAAATTGTGAAACTATATTAGCCAGGCTAAACGTATATATATTTTTCTGATATATTGTTTTATTTTTCTATATTTTCTTTTTCAGAATTAAACTTTATACTAATTACTTTGCAATTATTATTTAGTTTCTTTCTGTTTTTATTTTTTATTTTTTTATGTTCACCTTAGTCTCATGTTCGGAATAAATAATACGCACATACACACACACACACACACACACACATTATTACGATTATATAATAATAATAATAATAATTATTATTATTATTATTATTGTTTTTATTATATATGTTGGTTGATATTTTTCATTTTTCAGAGAACCGCTTGCTAAGAAAAAGCTTCATCGCTGACTTCATTTCCCAGAACTCCCCTCGGCACGTATCGGGAGATTACGTCACGTGGATTCCCAGCTTCCGGTTGGAGTGTAAATGGATACATGACACAGTTGTTTGGAGGAAAGCTACCGACTCGTAAACCGTTGACGGTCTCTAAACTACCGACCTGGTTTTGACGGACCCCCCTTTGGAGACTCGGCCGCGATGGAGGCGGTCCCCCGGATGCCGATGATCTGGCTGGATCTGAAGGAGGCAGGGGAGTTCCCGTTCAGCACGTCCGTCAGGCAGGTGAGCTGGGCTGGGTGAGAGGGGGGGGGGGTTGGATCTGGAGCAACAGGGTCGGAAAGTCAACCAGACCAGGATTATGGACGACTGGAAAACCACATCGAGAAGCTAACGTTAGCGTCCGTCTGAACCCCTCAGGTGTCTGTCTCCATATGAGGGGGACTAGGGGAAGTTTCCAGAAGCTAGCTAAGGTCTGAATCTGGCAAATAACTCCCCCCCCTCCCTCACCACCACCTCCTACCCCTCCTCCTGGACCACCGCCTTTGTTTGCTAACGTTAGCCTCCTGATGGCTAACAACAAGCTAACACCTTCAGCTCATTAGAAGAAGCTAACTTAGCTGGATGTAAACAAGACAAGCTAACAGAGCTACACGGTGCGAAGACCAGGATCAGGATCAGGGCCCCTCACGGCCAGGAAAATAATCATCAGTGACGTCATTGTAACGTGCACCTGACATAAACAGGTTGAAAAGCAGGAAATAAGACCTGACAGCACTAACACATACAGTTTGTGTTTATCTACGGAGAGCAGGAGAAAGTAAACACAAAGTTTCACCTGTTGTCATTTCACTATAATAAGACACAACCAGTAAGAGCTACTGGTTTCAACTGGTTTCCTGTGTCTCACTATGAGAATCACTTCAACTGGACTGCATAGGTCCTAGGTTTCATGACTGGATGGGTCCTTGGGGTTCCTAAGCTTTATACAAGCTGAAAGCAGGAAGTGCTTCTCTGTCTGATGACCTGTTTTTTCCAAAGAACCTTCCTGATGATGATTAAACATGTCCGACCTTTGCTCCCTCCACTTAACTGGGATTCTTTCCAGTCAAACTTCCTGCGACACCCGGCTGACTCCAGGAAGCCATTTCAAACGTGCTCCCCTTGTGATGTCACAGTGGGATTCTGGGGAAATAAATCCCCCTCCCTTCTCCATTGACTCCACCTCCAGCCTAGAGATAAACTTTAGCACAAGTCCGCCATTTTTATTCTTGCTAGCGAAGAAGTGAAAACTCAGTGGGCGGGGCTCATTGAATTTAAAGAGACACACACACACACAACAGAGCGTTCAGAGAGAGCTGGTTTCTACAGGGTCACAAACTCCAGCGCCTGTGAGATGATTGAAGTCTTGGCTCGAGCTTCAGGCGACATATTATTTGATTATAATACAAAATCCAGAGTTTGTTCTCACAGTTTGTTTTTTCCCCTCTCACCATAGTAGAAGAAGTTTGTTAAATGTTCAACGTTCACCTTCCTGTTTCCTCTTCTTCTCTTCGTTTCAGTTCATCCTGAAGAATTATGGAGAGAATCCAGACAACTACAACGAGCAGCTGAAGAAACTGGAGACTCTGCGACAGGTTGGTGCTGCTTGTACGCCTCACAGGACGGTCACTTCCTGTCTCATCGTCTGCTGCCAGCTAACCGTCTGACCAACATGAATAAGACACGCAGTCAGTAAAGTAATTTAAAGCCGCGCACGTATTGTTTTACGACGTTATGTACACGAGGCTCAGGCCCGTTAAGTCCTGGAGTGCCGGCCAGCGAGGGGATGGGGGGGCGGGTGTATCGTGCTTCAGTGTCATTGCTGTGGTTCTGTATTGACGTTGTTGTTGTCTTCCTCGGATCTTTTCGCGGTCCTCTCTGTCCTAATGACTAATCAGAGTGTGTGTGTGTGTGTGTGTGTGTGTGTGTGTGTGTGTGTGTGTGTGTGTGTGTGTGTGTGTGTGTGTTTTCACAGAGTGCTGTAAATGTGACGAGGGATTTCGAGGGCTGCAGCACACTGAGGAAGTACTTCGGCCAGCTGCATTACCTCCAAAGCAGAGTCCCCATGGGAACCGGCCAGGAGGCTGCGGTACCCATCTCATGGTAACAACACACACACGTGTGCACACACACATACACACACACATTGTGTAACGATCACTTTCTGTTCTGGACCTGCTGTTCAGGGATCAAACTGATGCATTGTGTTCAGTAACTGACATTAACTCTTTAAAAACCAGCTCAATGTAATGTTACTGAGACAGATTTTTACATGAAAGGACCAATCAGAGAGCTGTGTTTATTTAAAGGACCAATCAGAGAGCTGCTCTCTTCCTGTGTGATCATGAAGGAAACATGCTGTGTTGAAGCTTCTCTTCAACAATGCAGCAGCCAGTATGTCCTCCTTCTAACTTTAGATTCTGCTCCTGAATGCTCTGGATTTGATTGGACCAGAGAAGGTAGGCGGGGCTTTGAAGGCCGTTTTGGACGCCCCTGGGTTTGCCAGATATGAGAGCAGTTATCAGGTGAACAGGTGTTGCAGCGATGGAAGCGGGCAGTGGAACTGCTTCAGATAGAAGTGATTGTACCCGAGCTAAAAAGCCTCTGCATGTTTCTAATAAGCTCCAGCAGCAGAAAGCTGCTCAAACTAGGATCAATGTTGGAGATGAAACATGGAGAGAGGTTAGAACGCAGAAAGCTTTACAGACCCATGCAGAGCTGGCTAAACACTGAAGCTACAGTGTCCACCACATGCAGAGCTGGCTAAACACTGAAGCTACAGTGTCCACCACATGCAGAGCTGGCTAAACACTGAAGCTACAGTGTCCACTACATGCAGAGCTGGCTAAACACTGAAGCTACAGTGTCCACCACATGCAGAGCTGGCTAAACACTGAAGCTACAGTGTCCACCACATGCAGAGCTGGCTAAACACTGAAGCTACAGTGTCCACCACGTGGCGTTTTGTGATTATGAAATGTTTGTATCTTTGCAGGACGGAAATCTTCTCTGGAAAAACAGTCACTCATGATGACATCAGCTACGAGCAGGCCTGCATCCTCTACAATCTGGGTGAGTGAACTCACAACAAGAGGCGTCTGATTAATCCAGTTTCAACTCAAAGAGTAACTAATGGATTCTCTGCAGGAGCGCTACACTCCATGTTGGGAGCCATGGATAACAGGGTTTCTGAGGAGGTATGACACACACACACACACACACACACACACACACACACACACACACACACACACACAGTCCCTCTGACTCTCTGCTCTCTGTCCAGGGGATGAAGGTGTCGTGTACACACTTCCAGTGCTCGGCGGGGGCGTTCTCCTACCTCAGAGACCACTTCAGCCACAACTTCAGCGTGGACATGAGCCACCAGATCCTCAACCTCAACATCAACCTCATGCTCGTAGGTTACACACACACACACACACACACACACACAGGCACACCCACACCTAGAGCACACTGTCTCATCGGCCTGTGTGTCGTCCTTCCAGGGTCAGGCTCAGGAGTGTCTCCTCGAGAAGTCCATGCTGGACAACCGGAAGAGTTTCCTGGTTGCTCGCATCAGCGCTCAGGTCCACTCTTCATCTTGGATTAAATTAGAGCTCATGTTATCAGCACAGTGTTGAGATGTTGGAGGTTAATCAGTGTGTGTGTGTGTGTGTGTGTGTGTGTCCTGCTGCAGGTGGTGGATTACTACAAAGATGCCTGCAGGGCTCTGGAGAACTCGGAGACGGCGTCCATGCTGGGAAAGATTCAGAAAGACTGGAAGAAACTGGTTCAGATGAAGATCTACTACTTCGCTGCGATTGCACACGTGAGTCTGATGAGCGGCCCGGTTTGGTTCAGTACAGTTTGGTACTTGCGTGCGTTTCCACCGCCAACCGTTACTGTCAGTGCTGCTCAGCTATGTAACAGCGTGACATCATGTAAGCCTACGCTGTGATTCCAACAAAGAAGAAAAGAAGGGCAAAAATGTAAGACGTCCATCAGAGGTCTGCAATCCGAGTTTGTCCAAGGGGCGGGACTACTCGCTGTCATTCGTTGCAAAAAAGGATTATTTCGACCAATCAATGGGCTGCTGTGTGTTTAGCTCCACCCTCTAGGCTCGTTTTTCACATTCACAGACTTTTAAAAAAAACAGCCGGGATAAAATGTTGGACCGCACTGTGAACCTGAAGTTCACCAAAGAAGCCGGCGGCTCATTTGGCTCCATCCTGTCACGATGTTTCCGAGTATCACTCTTCTTCTTTGTGTGTGTGTGTGTGTGTGTGTGTGTGTGTGTGTGTGTGTGTGTGTGTGTGTGTGTGTGTGTGTGTGTGTGTGTGTGTGTGTGTGTGTGTGTGTGTGTGTGTGTGTGTGTGTGTGTGTGTGTGTGTGTGTGTGTGTGTGTGTGTGTGTGTGTGTGTGTGTTGACACATGCAAACTGTTCTCCTTGTCTCTCGATTGTCTGAACAGCTTCATATGGGAAAGCAGGCGGAGGAGCAGCAGAAGTACGGAGAGCAGGTAGGACCATAAATAAACGTCTTCTCCGTTCACTCCTCCTCATTTCTTTTCTGTTTCTTGATTTTTCACCTTCTGTGTCCACAGGTGGCGTACCTGCAGAGCTCCATCGACAAACTCAGTGAAGCCATCAAGCTGGCAAAGGTCAGCATCATGACAGTTTCCTGCATATATTTGTCATTTAGATGGTTCGAGCCCCTCTTTGGGAATCACAGCTGACTACAGATAGATTTGTGTCGTCTGTCCTGAAACACTTTGGTTTCAATGTGAGGACTGAAACTTGAAATGCAGGAAGTTGTCTGTGACGTTAACGTTGTCCCATCCCCACTTTTAACCCCAAAAAAAGAAAAAGAATCCAGTTAAACTAAAATCATTTTTTATGAAAAAAAAAAAAGTGTCACAGAAATAAATCACTTCCTCCTGGATTCTGTTTGTCATCTTTACGAGGGCGTAAACAAAACGTACAGATACAAGAGCTTTTTTAATAGGTACAGCATTAGGAGTTCTGCAGGGCTGAATTCATGCATGCATCGTGTTCAAGGAAGACAAGACGAGCTCATAGTAACACGATTGTTTGACCTGTGTGTGTGTGTGTGTGTGTGTGCTTCGTCCTGGTTCGAGCAGGGTCAGCCTGACAGCGTGCAGGAGGCCTTGAGGTTCACCATGGACGTCATCGGGGGAAAGTGAGCGATGCGTCTCTAAAAAGAACTCCTGCATGTTTCAGGAAGCTTTGCTGAAGAAGTGTCGTCTCTGACCTTTGACCTTTGACCTGCAGGTTCAATTCAGCCAAAAAAGACAACGACTTCATCTACCACGAGTCGGTTCCTTCTCTGGAGACGCTGACCTCGGTCAAAGGTAACGTGTCCTGTTTCCACTCGGCACCATGTGTGTGTGTGTGTGTGTTTGCAGAGTGACGCTGATGCTCGTGCGCCGTGTTTGACTTGGCGTGCCGGTGTTTCTAAAGACATCCTGGATGTTTAATGAGTGAGTCGCATCCACATGAACGACGTGGACAAAACCATTCTCCATTATTCCTCCACATTCTTTGGTTTATGGCTCCTTTCGCCCGCCATCTTTTTAACGCAGTAACTCGTGGACACGTGGAGGGGAGAGTGTAAGGTCAGAGGTCGATCTTAAAGGTCAACGTGGCCTTGAATTCATCCCACTTAAAATGGAGATATCGCAGAAACACCCGGGGGGAATTTAATCTTTTTCTTTTTGAAAACGTCCAAGAGAGCGACGCCGAAAATCTTCCGTTTGTTCTGCCGTCGAGAGGAGGAGCTGCTGACACGCTCACCAGAGGAACGCAGAGAGACGGTTTCTAGTTTGTGTTTCCTCCTGTGAGTGACTGTGCTGCAGGCTTCTTCTCCTTCGGTTCGTTTTCAGGGTAATGTGTCCTTCTTAATGGTTAAACTGGGATTCTTTGAACACTGATGGATGCAATCTGGGCGTAAACACAGTTTGAATGGATTTTGCTGTCGATGTAAACTTGAGGAAAGTTTCCGTTTGAGTTCTGCCGGTGACTCATTCTCTCACAGATGGAGCGGGATGTTGTTCTTAGTTTGTTTGCTTGATGCCAACACATCATGGAATCAGCGTCACAATCCTGATAAATATTTTATTAAAATCTTCATCACAGACTCAGGGTCCCAATAAGACGATACAGAAGACTTAGAATACAGAGCACAGTATGGAAACATGTGAAATGTGTTGTTTTCTGCTGGTCTGAGCTGAATCTCTGCCTCTCCAGGAGCCCCTCTGGTGAGAGCTCTACCGGTGAACCCCACAGACCCCAGCGTTACCGGACCAGACCTGTTTGCCAAGTTGGTGCCCATGGCTGCCCACGAAGCGTCCTCGCTGTACAGGTCAGCGCCACCATTTTTTTAATTTTTTTTAAATGTATTTATTTTATTATAACATCATGAAAGTGAGATTTTCTTCTTGGTTTTTATTCCTGTTTGTCTTTTTTTCCAGCGAGGAGAAGGCCAAGCTGCTGCGAGACGTCGTCACCAAGATAGAGGGCAAGAACGAAACACTAGAGTGAGTTCTCCTTTTTGTGTGTGTGTGTGTGTGTGTGTGTGTGTGTGTGTGTGTGTGTGTGTGTGTGTGTGTGTGTGTGTGTGTGTGTGTGTGTGTGTGTGTGTGTGTGTGTGTGTGTGTGTGTGTGTGTGTGTGTGTGTGTGTGTGTGTGTGTGTGTGTGTGTGTGTGTGTGTGTGTGTGTGTGTGTGTGTGTGTGTGTGTGTGTGTGTGTGTGTGTGTGTGTGTGTGTGTGTGTGTGTGTGTGTAACCTTTGACTCATGTAGATTTAGATCCATCTTCAGTGTGTGATGGAAGTTAGTGATTAAGTGTTTGTTAGAGTAACTGAATATTTCTGTTTGATTAATAACGGTGGGCAGGAAGTGAAAGTGCATTTGTTTATTTTCCCTCATTTATGTCTGTCAGGTGATTTTTACTCTCTGATTACTTCGGACCCGATCGCACAGAGACTCGTCGCCTGAGTGCGTCATGTAGCTGTGCGAGCATACTGGCGACCTGTTACAAAAAATATTTGAGCAAATGAAGAGGTTTCGTTGCTGCTCTGCTCCGAGGGGTTAAGACTCCTGATCAGCTGCGGCTGAAAGTAAAATTGACGAACGCTGCGAGTCCACGTCTTGAGCTCAAAAGTTGTACAATTTGAACTTTTACACCCGCCTAAAAAATGCAAGGAAAAACATGTTGAGCTTCAGCAGAAAAGAGCGGGCAGCTCGCGAGCTGTACCAGAGGAACACGACAGTTTGCTTTTCTAGTGAGGCGTCTCGGTGTGATCGAACCCTGACTGAGAGCGAGGAGTGATCAGTTTACAAACTCAGGTTTAATCCTGTACCTCAGACTTATAATTACATTTATTGATCAATCTTTATTTGTATAGCGCCAATTCAAAATAAGTGTTACATAGTGGATGAAAAGATTTAAAACGTTTATAAAGAGCAGGTAAATTACTTTACTTACTGCTGTGATATTTATATTCATCAGATCTAATCTAAGCTGATCTGCTCTCTGCCTCTCTCTCTCTGTGTAGACAGTTCATGGACTCTCTGGGTTTGGAGCCGGAGTCCGTCGACAACCTGGACATGTACAGCCACATCCCTCCGGTCCTGATGGAAAAATGTGCCGCTCTCAGCGTCCGACCCGACACCGTCAAGAGCCTCATCCAGTCCATGCAGGGTCAGAGTTCACGTCACCTTTAGTGTTACAGCGGCTTTAAACGTTTAATCACACAGTGTGTAAAGTCCACCACCAGGGGGCTCTCAATCAAAACCATAACAAGAGATGAAATAATCCAGGCTGAGGGGGGAATCATGGGAGTGATTCTCTCTGCTGTTCCACCCGACCACGATGAAAACCAACTCAGAGGGGATTTGATAACTGTTGGAAATATTACTGATGTGTTTCATGATAACAGGCTGTAACAGTAAAATCATTAATAACATTCATGCTGTTAATAAACCCGAACAGCGTGCACAATGTTCGACCCGTGTAAATAAAGTCACGTGTTGCTTCTGTAGGGCTCTCCGGCGTCTTCACAGATGTGGAGTCGTCGCTGAGAGAGATCAGAGACGTGCTGGAGGCAGACGAGGGCGGCGAGCGAGCCCTCCTGGAGGCCTGCGGCCCCGCTCCAGTCGAGGTGCACCCAGCGGTGCAGGCTCAGGTCCTGGCCGAGATCCGCAGAGACCTGGAGAAGTACATGGAGGCCCATGAGAAGGCCAGTTTCACCAACACGGAGCTCCACAGGGCCATGAACCTGCACATCAGCAACCTGCGTCTCCTGGGCGGGCCGCTGGAGAGCCTGAAAGACGCTCTGCCCCGACCCCAGCTCAATGAAGGTGAGCTTTTATAAGGAGGGGTCTGGTGTAATAAGCTGCACAGGTAGAAATATTCTGATAACTGACACTGTGGAGTCATCGTGTCCGGCCTAAAATATTTTTGAAACGTGCGCCTGTGTTTTGCAGAGGAAGTCGCCGGGCTGCAGTGCATGAAGAGGATATTGGGAAAAGTGCAGGAAATGAGGGAGCAGAGAAGTTCTCTGGAGAAACAGCTCCGGGACCTGATCCAGCAGGACGACATCACCTCCACCCTGGTCACCACGGAGAGGGCCGACATGAAGGTATTCACACGGGAAGTCTACACAGAATATGATTCAATCACACACACTGTGTCCATGTAAACAATGATTCCTCTGTTGTCTCTTCAGCACATATTTGAAGAGCAGCTGAAGAAGTACGAGCAGGTGAAGGTGTATATTGACCAGAACCTGGCAGCTCAGGAGAACATCCTGAAGGCCCTGACCGAGGCAAACGTCCAGTACGCCTCAGTGCGTAAGAGCTTGAGCCAGACCGAGCAACAGTGGAACGGCACCGTTCAGGGACTTGTTGGCTCCTATGAAGCCTACGAGGACCTGATTAAAAAGTCCCAAGAGGGGAAGGAGTTTTACGAGGACCTAGAGGCCAAAGCGTCCCGTCTTCTGGAGAAAGCAAAGACCTTATGTCAGACCAGAGCAGAGGAGAGGAAGCCCATCCTGGAAAAGTAAGACCGAAGATGAAATACCAGAGTTAGCTGTGACTCCTGTAGTTTATCTGTCATGTAATTCTCCTCTCTGAGTTTTGAAAACATACAAACATTCACTATCAGCAGCGGCTGTCGGTTCGAATCCATGCTCTGCTATTTGCTCTCTCTCCTCCAAACATTTCTTGGCTCTCTTCAGCTGTCGTATCCAATGAAAGAACATTTGGCTCAAAAATTTACTTTCAGAAAAAAAACCCTTGACGTATATTTGTGCTTTTATAATCTCCTTCTCAGAGAGACTCAGAAGAAACCCCCTGCACGGCCTACAGCAGCCAAACCCTCCTTGAAGACAAAGGCCCCTGATGTGGACTCTGCCTGCTCGAGCCTGGATGACCCCGAGCTGGCCCAGCTTAGTGCCGCCATCTTGGCCTTGGGAGGTGACCTACCTGAGGAGCTCCTCAGCCTCCCTCCTGACATTCATTCCCTCCCCAACTCTGCCGGTCGTATGCCTGGTCCAGAGGCCTACAGGCCTCCTGGTGCTAACGTGGGTGGCAGCAGCTCCCTGCCTTGGCCTGGTGCTCCGGGTGCTGGTCTTCCTCGCTTCCCTGCAAACCTGCCTCCTCCAGAACTCCTGGCAAGGATAGCTCAGTTTCCTACTTCTGGACCTCTGCCCCGCGCACCCCTCCCTCAGATGCCTCCACATATGCCAACACAAGCAGCAGTGCCGGGTTATCGACAACCGCATCCGCAAGTCCCCCAACCCGGTCCTGTCGCTCCAGCGCAAGTACGCCCGTCCACCACAACAGTAGACAGCATCCAGGCCCCGATCCCCAGCTACGCCCCTACACAACACCACCCTGTCCAACCTGTTGCCTCAACTGGCTACGCGGTACCCCCACAGATGGGGGCTTACCCGCAGTTTATACCCCAACCAGGGATGCCCATGCATGGCCAAGCTCCCGCATCCCAACCCCAGCAGCAGAAGCCGTACCCTCAGCCCGTTGGACAACCAATGCCTCAGGGGTACCAACCTGGACCAAGGAGCCTCCCTGGCCCTCACCCTCCTCTCCAGAACCAGCAGGCATACCCACATGGGTATATGCCCCCTCAGCCTGGTGTTCCTCCTCAGTACCAGCAAGTATTTCCAGATCAGATGCAGTCTCATCAGCACAATGGTTATCAACCCCGGCCACAGTTACCCCAAGGCTACCAGACACCCCACTGCTATGTACCCCAGCAGCCCCCTCGGATGATGCCAGGCTCTATGCCAACACCACCTCAGGTCCAGATGCCACCTCAATCTGGGCATCCACAAATACCCCCAACTTCTCAGCAAGGACCTCCTGTATCTCAACCCTACCTGCCCCATCCTAACCAACAAATGCCCCCCAGACTCCCCAATCAACACATGATGCCCCATCAGCAACACATTACAATGCCCCCGAATGCCCAACAGATTCCGCCTCATGCACAGGTGCAGATACCAGGAGGTCTGAGAGCACAAATGCCCCCAACAAGTCAGCAAATGCCCCCAGTCTCTCAAAACTATATGGCCCCAACAAGTCAGCAAATGCCCCCAGTCTCTCAGAACTATCAGCCCATCCAACCATCCATGCACCCGCAGATGCCTCCTGCTTCCCAACCTCACATGGTCCCTGGCGCTCAGGTCCACCTGCCAAGGGGCCCTCTGCCTCAGATGCCTCCAGGTGGAATGCCACCACACCACCCACACCCCGGACAGCCTCCTGTACCACACTTGCCCCAGCAGCCCATGCGGATGCCCAGCCAACCACAGGCTCAGCCCCCTCATTCAGGGGGAGTGTGCTACCCAGGAGGGGCTCCAATGATGCCTCAACAGCCCCTGGCACCACAACCTGCCGCCCCCCAACAATCTCAGGCTCCACCTGCAATGACCCACCAACAGCCCCCTTCCATGTACCCTTCAGGTCCAGGAGCTAATGTACCTCAGAGTACCCCAGTGCAGCCCACTGCCATGGCCCCACATGGGCCACATGTCCCCCCTGGACAGCATCTGATCCAGCCTTCTCCTGGAGGTCCCCCTGTGGTCCAGCAACCGAACCCTGTTCCTCCTTCACCTTCACCTTCTCCCTCCCCGTCTCCCTCTCCTGGTCCTGCCTCTCTGGTCCTAAACTCCCAGCAGAGACCCACACCAGCCCCCACGCCTTTAAGCAAAGCTCCTCCCACTCTTCCCTCCCCCTCGGCCGTCTCTCCCTCCACATCGCTGTTTCAGCGGCAGAACTCAAGCACAGACGACCTCCTGTCTTCGAGCCCTGAGAGCATATCAGGAGGCACCAAGGCCCCCACAAATGTCCTCCAACCCACCAAAGCCGACCCGCAGGATGGAGAGCGTCGAAGGAGGAGCTCCCAGGGAGTTCTTTTGATCCAGGGTGACCCATATCAAGCTCCGGAGCGTGTCGCTCGCCTTCATGGTGACCTGGAACGTTATCGGGCCCAGGTAGATTCCCTGGAGCACCCTTCAGAAAGTGAGGGTGGGCTATCTGTGCTGGACGCCCGCTGGAAAGAGCTACAGGACCAGCAGGAGAAGGATTCCCGCCAACTCTCCATCGCTATCGCCCGCTGCTACACCATGAAGAACCGTCATCAGGATGTCATGCCCTATGATATGAACCGTGTGGTTCTGCAGTCAGGAAAAGACGACTACATCAACGCCAGCTATGTGGAGGACTTGTCTCCGTACTGTCCACGCCTTATTGCCACGCAGGCGCCGCTCACAGGCACAGCGGCAGACTTCTGGCTGATGGTTTACGAGCAGAAGGTGTCGCTGATCGTCATGTTGGTTTCAGAGCAAGAGCTAGAAAAGGTACAAAATTAAGTTTTTACGTGAAGCAACCCCCACAGCCTTCTGTTCTCACCAGCTGTGTTTTCAAAGTTGTCTTTTCCCGTCTCTCCCAGGGAAAGGTCGTGCGCTACTTCCCGACTGAGCGTGGGCAGCAGCTCGCTCAGGGACCAATCACGCTCAGTTTAACCACACAGAAGACAACGCCGACACACGTGGAGCGCATGATCAGCCTGCAGTACCGCGACCAAAGTTTGAAACGCACTGTGGTCCATCTCCAGTCCACCTCCTGGCCCGAGCTGTGAGAACTTCCTTTTTTTTTTATTCAGAATGTAAAATAAAGTTTTTGTCGAATTTCTTTTCCATTTCCAGCAACAAGACAAAACTCAGTGTCTTTGTGGCTTCAGAAGCACACTGCCGCCGCCGTGTATGTTTGCCTGCTTGGAGGACTCATGGAGCGTGCACACCAACCACGTCCCATCTTCATGCACTTCCTTTTTTATTTCTTCCTTTTTTTTTTCCTCAGTGGTCTTCCTGACAGTAAGAGCAACATGCTGCGCTTCATCCAGGAGGTTCATGGACACTACCTCCACCAGAGGCCCTTACACACACCTGTTGTTGTGCACTGCAGGTGAGTGGGAATAAATAAACGCAAAAAACCGACATGCATACCCATGTTGAAAAAATGAAAAAAACAACATGCACACCTATGTCAAAAAACGAAAAAAAAAAAAGGCAAACATACCTATGTCGAAAAAATGACAAGACACACATGCCTATGTCGAAAAAATGAAAAAAAAAAAAAAGGCATCCATATCTGTCAAAAAAATGAAAAAAGACAAACATACTGATGTCGAAAAAATGGAGAAAAAGGCATACATGTGTCGAAAAAAACCCGACATGCATACCTGTCGAAAAAATTAAAGGAAAAAAAAAAAAACGACATCAATACCTATGTTGAAAAATTGGAAATAACAACATACATACCGATGTCGAAAAAATGGAAAAACGACAACGAAAAAAAACCCATACATACCTGTGTCAAAAAAATAATTATAATAATCATAAATAATTCTATGAATACGAGTAAAAATGTTATCCTTAAAAAATGTCCTTAAATCAATCACATGCACTCAGTACTGAAGATGAAAACACAACATCACTGGATAGATCATACAGCATACTTTGTATTACGTAGTATGTAGAAGTCTACGTGTTCATAACGAGCCCGTCTGTTCTCTGTCTCAGCTCGGGTGTGGGACGCACCGGCGCCTTCTGTCTGCTGTACGCTGCACTGCAGGAGCTGGAAGCAGGCAACGGGATCCCCGACCTGCCGCTGCTGGTGAAGAAGATGAGACAACAGAGGAAGAACATGCTGCAGGAGAAGGTACGCGTGTGTTTAAGACAGGCAGGCGGGGGTCCGGCCCCCTGGAGGGGTGGAGCCAAAGATCTTACCTGGGGAGTCCTCGGGTTAAAGTAATACTCTCTTCTGCCTCTGTCCAGCTTCACCTGAAGTTCTGCTATGAAGCTGTGCTGAAGCACGCTGAGCACGTCCTCCAGAGACACGGCATCACTACCGCCACCTGCAGCAAGAACGCCGCCTCTGCATCCACAAAGGTTTGTCTTCAGATCGACGTCACACGCAGTCGGTTCAACAGGCCCGCTCTTTATCATGTTTCTCTCTGCAGCCTTACTCGAGACAGGAGTCGCAGCAGGATCTCGTCCTCGGGGGTGACATGCCCATCAGCTCCATCCAGGCAACCATCGCCAAGCTCAGCATCCGCCCCCCCAGCGCCACCGACCCCGCAATGGACGCCCCGTTTGGCATGGACGAGCAGGTGGGCGCTTCCTTACCCGACCTGTACTCCTCGAGTGATGTTCAGCCGCTCCAGGAACCGTCCCCTCTCTCAGAGCCGCTGCCCCCCTGCTCTTTCAGCCCTCCTCTCACTTCCCCAGCTCAGTCTCCTCCCCCGCCAAACGGCCTGGACGCTGCCTCTCCCTGCTCGCCGCCAGCCGTTCACGAGCCTCTCCCAGAGGTGACTCCCAGCCTGAGCCCGCCTCCTCCTGCCTCCGCTCCGGCTCCTTCCTCCCTGGAGCTGCTGGCCTCCCTCACACCCGAGAACTTCTCCATGGAGGGTGGGGGCAAGGGCAAGCAGCGGGTGACCAAGCAGAGCTTCCTGCAGCCTGCCGAGGGTCAGGGTCTGCACGGGACTCGAGGGGAGGAAGGGGACGACCCGCTCAGCAGCCTGGACCCCCTGTGGAGCCTCAACAAGACCTGAGAGGGAGTCCACAACCCGCTGCTTTTCTCTCAGCTCTTTCTAATCCTGCTTTCAAGAAGAAAAAACATTTAAGACGTGCCTGGGTGCAGAGACGGTAGGGTTCCGGTTTTGAAGTTAGTATTCCTATTGGCTGCGGGGCCTGAAACACACTCGCGTCTTCTTCCATCACTGGGGGCGGGGCTTCTGGGACCAGATCACTATGCACTCGTCTGTGTTCCTTCATTCCTTCTGTCGCTTTTTTTTTTTTGCTGCTTTTTCTTTTTAACTGCCTGTGATGTATGAATGTTCTGCACTTCAGCACCAGAGCTGGGCCCCCGAAATAAAGGAAAAAAACTCCCAGCATGCACTCCACTTTTGTGGCCCTAACCCTCGTCACCCTGAAGTCTGAAACTGAACCCTCACGGTCTTTTAACGGCGTCGGACTTTCAGTGTGAGGGCTTTTACTGACATCCCCCCCCTCCCCCGCTTAGAGGAGGAAACGGATTTCTTTCATTAGTTTTTAAATTTGAAGACACCCATCAAACTTGTCACACGTTCCTCTGACCCTAACATGTGTCTCTAGTCTGTCTCCAAACCCCCCAATGATGAGAAAAGTCCATCCTCTCCGCCTTCTGCCTGCTCAAACAGGCCGTTTGGAGATTGTTCCCTTCATGACATCACAAAGGGCAGTAGCCCCTCCCCCAGGTGGGTGACCCTCCCACAGCTAGGTGTTTGTTCTGCCCTCTGAGTCTGCCTTCTC
>NC_136695.1:29417935-29457478 GCF_947650265.1 Symphodus melops | reverse complement strand
TAGGAGGCACACAGCAGCCCGTGGCGGTAGAAGGCCGCCGAGATCTTCTCTCTCAGCTGCTTGCGCAGCGTCATCCTGGTGGGCGGGGTCAACTCCCGGCCATTTGGAAGCACTGCCCGGCCGAGTGCGGGGCGCCGTGGAGCATCCAAGGACCTGTGGGGGGGGGGGTTAAAAGAAGGTTAAAAAAAAGTTAAATATGCACGCACTCATCTAATATTTAAATCAAGTGTTCAAAACTCTGACAACATGAATCAAAACAATCAAATCAAAGCAATAACAACAGAGTGACGTGCCGCCTCGACTCGCCGTGTACGGAGGCTATACTCCTCATCGCAGCGGCCACGGGTTCGAATCCCACCTCAGCCCTTTGCTGCACGTCACCCCCCCCCCCCCCCCCCCCCCACTCTCTCTCTCCTCCCAACCTGGCCTGTCTGTCCTCAGATGTCCTGTCCAATTAAAGGCAAAAAGGCCAAAAAAAACCCACTAAACACACACACACACACACACACACACACACACACACACACACACACACAGAGCAGCACTTACAGCTCCATCTTTAACTCCTAATTAGTTACACACTCCACCGCTGACTGCCGGCACGCTGTGTTTTTCCTTCAGTCCGGCTCACACTGAGATCACATGCTCAACAGAACTTGAACACACGGCTCATTCAGCAGAGAGAGAAAAAAAAAAAGGTGTGGACACATTCCCACCAGTAGGAAACAAGCGTCTCCGGCTGAGCAGCTGCCCTCGAGCAAACACATGCACGTCTCAGAGATCAGACCTGGGTGACAGAAAACCACCGCCTGGTTTCCTGACGATAACCACCTTTTGTCCGTGGTCACGACGTGTAAATGTGACAGCTGCTCAGACAGGGAAGCAGACGGAAGAAACAGTCACTAAACCGCACTGTGCTGTGACGAACCTGCTGCAGCCACCTCGACCATCTCCGTGACAAACCTGCTGCAGCCACCTCTACCATCTCTGTGCTGTGACGAACCTGCTGCAGCCACCTCGACCATCTCCATGACGAACCTGCTGCAGCCACATCTACCATCTCCATAACGAACCTGCTGCAGCCACCTCGACCATCTCCGTGACGAACCTGCTGCAGCCACCTCGACCATCTCTGTGATGAACCTGCTGCAGCCACCTCGACCATCTCTGTGATGAACCTGCCGCAGCCACCTCGACCATCTCTGTGATGAACCTGCTGCAGCCACCTCTACCATCTCTGTGATGAACCTGCTGCAGCCACCTCTACCATCTCTGTGATGAACCTGCTGCAGCCACCTCTACCATCTCTGTGATGAACCTGCTGCAGCCACCTCTACCATCTCTGTGATGTGACGAACCGGCTGCAGCCACCTCTACCATCTCTGTGATGAACCTGCTGCAGCCACCTCTACCATCTCCATGACGAACCTGCTGCAGCCACCGCTACCATCTCTGTGCTGTGACGAACCTGTTGCAGCCACATCTACCATCTCTGTGATGTGACGAACCGGCTGCAGCCACCTCTACCATCTCTGTGATGAACCTGCTGCAGCCACCTCTACCATCTCCGTGCTGTGACGAACCTGCTGCAGCCACCTCTACCATCTCCGTGCTGTGACGAACCTGCTGCAGCCACCTCGACCATCTCTGTGACGAACCTGCTGCAGCCACCTCTACCATCTCCGTGCTGTGACGAACCTGCTGCAGCCACCTCTACCATCTCTGTGCTGTGACGAACCTGCTGCAGCCACCTCTACCATCTCCGTGCTGTGACGAACCTGCTGCAGCCACCTCGACCATCTCTGTGATGAACCTGCTGCAGCCACCTCTACCATCTCTGTGATGAACCTGCTGCAGCCACCTCTACCATCTCTGTGACGAACCTGCTGCAGCCACCTCTACCATCTCTGTGATGAACCTGCTGCAGCCACCTCTACCATCTCTGTGATGAACCTGCTGCAGCCACCTCTACCATCTCTGTGATGTGACGAACCGGCTGCAGCCACCTCGACCATCTCTGTGACGAACCTGCTGCATTCTGTTTATAACGATACTCAAACTAAATGCTGGTGAATCCATCTACTCGATAAAATTAGACCGATACTTAAAATCTAATATCGACTTTTCGATTAATCAGTCAAGTTCTAAAAGACGCTTTTTATTTTTATTTTTATTTTGGACGTTCTGCAGCACGCTGACATCGATTCATCAAACTCAATCAGCTCCTTCAGTTCGTCATACCAACTCCACCTCCTGTTGACTTTTCTGTTCAATCTCAGCTTTTGTTTACTCAGCAGGCGGGTCCACCGCTGTGTGTGTGTGTGTGTGTGTGTGTGTGTGTGTGTGTGTGTGTGTGTGTCATTACACACTCGCTTATCACGCCGGCCGCCGCGCTGGCACACATGCTGCTGCTGCATTTGGACTGTATCTAATCCTATTCAACATTACCACCTTCTCATGTGATGCCAAAACACAACAACACGGCTCGCTCACGTTAGCTCGCTCACGTTAGCCTTGAACTCGCTCACACTGTACCTGTTATTGAGAGGCCGGGTTACCTCTCCGCCTCGGGGTCGTTTGTGTCCCTTGAAAGCAGCAGCGGTGGGTTTTTTTAGCTGAAGCGGTGCCTTGTGGTTAACATTTAGCTCCCCTCTCGACTCGGGCAGTGTGTGCGACTGCTCGGCTCGCCCCCCCGGGAGCGACGGAAACATTCCCCGGGAGGAATTCACCTCAGGAGTCTCTTGATCTGCCGTTATAAATAACCCTATACAGTGAAAACAGCAACGTCCCGGCGAGCCTGCACAATGGCTTCTAAAGAGGTCAAAAGGAGCTTTGAAGTGGAGCCTCTCTGCCGTCCGTTTGCGCTCTCAGACCTGTTGGAGCTCCGCTCGCCGTGCGACGGGGGGAAACTTTCAGGGACGGCCTCCATCTCGCCGCTCCGTGGGTGAAGCAGTGAGACCTGATTAGGGAGAAAGTCTCAGCAGCAGCATCTCCGTCAGTGAACTAATCCGGGATTGAGCCGATCGGAAACACAACATGCAGGCCGGGCTCAGGGCCTGTCCGCCCCCCCCTCCCCTCCTCTGTTCACAGCCTGTGGGCAGAAGCATGCCCAGACAAATTTGGGAGGGGGGGGGGGGCGCGTTTTGTATGCAAAACTTTGGAGGAGTCACCAGCCGAGTGAAGGTAAACTGTTTATTTTGGCTCAGGGTCCGACTTCTCTTTCACCACTCTGGCACATAAACTGTTTGTTAGCTTTATGCTAGTTAAATATTCCAGTTTACACCCAACCAGCCACAAACAAACCTTACTGACAGGAGCATGGAACAAGTCTGAGTGCTTTTGTCTCCGCATGCTAAGCAACTATTAGCTCCAACAAAGACTAGCCTATATGAGCTCCCACGTGAATCGCCAAGCACAAAAACACAGCTACAGCATGACTCTCACAGTCACATTTTAAACAGCAAATTACGTTAGTGAGATCACTGTGGCTGGATTATAAACCTGTGACCTGAAAGCGCTCAGTGTGAGTCTCCAACACACTCAGAAGGAAATTCAACAGAGTTGGAAGACTTATAAATAAATAAAGTTGAAGCACCAGCTTACCTCTTCTCCACACTTCCTAAAACGCCCAGCTTGAAGGCATCTCGGGGGCTTATGGTATCAAAAGACATCATCTGTAACTTTCTCTATTATCTCTGCATGCCAACATTAATCAAGTGAAAAACTGCAAGCAGGAATCTCCACACATGTCCACAAACATTCCTGAGAGCATTAGGCCGTGTCCGCTCTGCGTAGCGCCGCTGCATCGCCGTTCAGTCCTGCCGTTGCATAATATGCGGACATGTTCCTCTGATCAGTTACTCCCATTAGCTCTGCTGTAAACGCAGCTCTGACAAGCTCAACGTGGATGAGCAGATTACAGCAACGCAGCCTTTTACAACCACAGCTGTTGACAGAAGAGGGAAATAACCTGTCAATCAGTAACTACTCTGCAATAACAATGAGGCTTTACAGAACGTGGATTTCCACACAGGGACGATTTAGCAGAAGAAGAAGAACTGTGAGGCCACACACACTCCCTGACAAGGACTCACAGATTTACACTTTTATACCATTTATAGAAAAACTCAAACAATATCATTTAGAGGCAGACTGATGTTGGATTTAAGAAGCCGATACCGAGATCAACACTGGGGAGGAAAAACTGTGATACCAATGTATCAGCCGATATCTGTCTTACATGTTCAGATCTACACGTTAGCGTTGATCCGTCAGGTGCATATCTGACTTTAAATTAGACCATACAACAGTCGCTAGCTAATGCAGATACTGTCAAATATTACTGACTGGCTGATAACCGGTCCGGCTCAAATATCTAGATCTATCAGAGCCCTGTTTCCACCAAGCAGTCCGGGCTAGTTCAGTTTGGTACGGTAAACCCTGATCTTGTGTTTCCACACCTGACCGTCATCGTTGCCTTATTTGATAAGCGGCGTGTAAACCAGATAAAGACAGCCGTGAAATAGTGTGACATCGTAACAGCCCAATACAGTGTAGCCCGCTTTTCATTTAAATACAATAAACCCTTCAGGGCCGGACCGGCCTGCTGTTTTGGTCTCCTTGGCCCCCCAACAGGAGGGTACCAAAACAGCAGGCCGGTACCGATCCCTGGTTTTGGTACCCAAATTTGGTGGAAACGCAAAAAAAAGGGTACTGAACTGAACTGAACTGACCCAGACCGCTTGGTGGACACGAGGATAATCTGTCTCCACAGGAAGAAAAATATCGACTTGTATTGTGATGGTTTTTCTCCCAAATATCTTTATCAATTTAAAGCTTTATTGTCATTTAGAATAAAACAGTAGTTCAAGCAAATTGAGAGTTTCTCACACGCACACGCAATGAGTGGGACCGATTGATATCGGCCCCAAGAATCTCTTATCGGTCGATAAGTTTCTGTTTTTTAATGACCAAAAAAAGCAGTCTACTTTAAAATGTAAAAATACTCACATAACGCGTGTAACAAGTGTTTGCTTGCAACTTTTGATGGATTTATTCAACTCCAAAAAAAATAAAAAAATATATATCCCTGACAGTGTGACTTTAAACACGTGCCAGCAAAGTTGACAACCTGACTCCCTGATCGGCGTCTTTCACGTTCCTGCACAAACTGATCACCTCTTTCATTGCACTCTAGATCACAAAATGGTGACAGTGCTCTCACAAGACAGTGAACACATGCAGGCCGGGGTGATGCAACTCTGTCGCAACATCACCTGCCAGGAACGAGCTCGCACGGGGAGAGAGGAGCGAGCCTCTGGCACCAGATAAACAAAGTCTGGTTTGCACGCTGCGTTTACCTCAACATGTAGGTGAGGAAAAGTTGGTCTCCTGTCTCACAAAACTTCAAGCAATTCATGCAAAAACTAAGCCACTGAATCGATCGATCCTACGCCGTCTATTACGCTTCATATTCAGCAACTCATAAAAGAGGTTAAAGTAGCAGCTGAAACAAGTTGTTTTACTTTTTGCTGCAAAAGAAACAACTTATTTTATGCCTGATGGTTAACAATGTTTTTTATGATGCATGCAAGCGGTTCATAACTAAACATAAAGCCCCAACTCAACGTTAAACTCTGTATGATCTACATTGTCTATTCGTAGACAAAGTCAGCACACTGTTTGTCCTCTGACATTACAGAAGTTTATCCTGATCAAGGCTTTGTGCTTTAACTGCGTCAAACAGGTGCTGCTCCACCCACCAAGATTATGAAACGTTAACGCTGACTTTTCTGTTTTCTTGGAAGTCTTTGTGCGTTTTTCGTGACTTCATTGACGAGAGATGTGTCACTGGATAGATTTGGAAATCACAAAGAGAGAGAGAGTAGGACATGTGGGAAAGGAGCAACTCGGACCGCCAGCTCCGAGGACTACAGCCTCTAATCATGGGCCAAACGCACTTATCGCGAGGCTACCGGCGCCCCAGCTCCCCTCATACTTATGTACTTTAATAAAAGGCTGGAAACTGAAGTCTTTGCGACAGTCACAAAACTTCTTCTTGCTATCTGTCCCCAAAATGAGTCTCAAAGGAAGTTTCAGGTACTGTACGCTGGTCCTGCAACTAGCCACCTGCAGCACGAGGATATTTGTCTTTACTTAAAAAGTAAACTGAAGGTGTTGGAGGAAGATGTGTCAACAACGTTTTCTGCTCTGTAACTCAGGATGTGTTGATCTGTGTAAAGGCTTTGTTTTTGAATGTCTTAGTCAGTCTTATGTGACACATGAAGGTGAACAAAACAACCACTGAGCTGGAACATGTGAATGTTTTTGTTATTTATTACTTTTCAACCCCATGTCAGAAGATAATGCAGAATGTGGCCTCACTTTTTCCTATGAAGACAAATTTAAAGGGGACATCCATTTGTACAGTGTTTTTGAATATTTTTCTGGGTAACCTGAGTGACTATCATATCCACCCACAAAATTTTGAATAAATCCAACCAGTCTTCCCACACAGAGAAAAATGCTCCGTTTCTAATGTACTCAGTGTGTGACATCACAAGTGTGATTCTGGTAAAAAAAACTTTTTTTTTAAAATCCCCTCCCCTGGTATCTCCACCCATGGACTCCACCTCCAGCCAAGAGCAAAACTTTTGCACTCTACAGAGGCGTAATGTCTACGGGGGAAACTCAGGGGGCGGGGCTTATTGCATTTAAAGAGACACACACACCAAAACAGAGCGTTCAGAGAGAGCTAGTTTCTACAGGGTCATAAACCTCCTCTGCTGCTTGATTCATGTTATATTTGGCACAGCACAGATGTTTCATTGAGACCACAGGGGACTGTTTGAAAAAAATTAAAAAAGGGTATAATATGTCCCCTTTAACTTCTTATGAACCTGATGTCAGCTGTCAATTTGACGGCTAATGTTAGTAGCAACAGCTAGTTAGCTCCGTTAACTGAGCTGCTAAGGTGCCTTAAAAAAAAAGAAAATAAAGAAACATTAAATCAAATTCTTAACTTGTTTACATTAATGAGAATAAATAAAAACACCATAAATTAACTCTAAACCCCTCTTATGGTGAGCTAGCATGCTGAGGTTCTTGTGTGACACAAATCTGCTCCCAAAGTACCAGAACATCGATGTGAACAACATTTTTGCTTTGTGTTTTTATTTTTCTTCAGTTTAGCACCAGTACCAAATGAAAATATATTAGTTTAAGTTCTAGTTGTTGTGACTTCTCCCGGGTTGAAAACTTGTCATAGCGCGAAGCTAAAAGGCTAACAGCTAGCCTAGCAGGTGCCTCGCTAACCAGGTGTTCTGTCGAGGTCTGCTACCTTTTAAAAAAATGCTCCCATAGCGCCAAATGATATCAAATAATGCAGTTGGGATACCAAACAATAATTTTAAAGAACTACTTACTACATACACATTGTCAGGAGTGTGGCCAGCAGGTTTTGGTACTTTTATTGAAGATTTCAGGCGGAGCTTATCTTATATTACAATAATCCTCTGTAACATAACGCTGCTAATACATAATCACTTTCAAACACCATCACTCGCTGAATTTTCACTGTGAAGAAAAATGGTTCATGTTTCTATACTCTGTAATTGCACATTTATTTAATTTTGAAGAAGGGTTTGTGGATAGAACGAATAATGCACAGAACCGCATGGTAGCAAATATCGACGCAACACCTGCGAACTAGGTTTCTAAGAACTGCGTGTATATACTTCACATATGACCGATACATTTTTAAACATAGAGGGTCCTATACGTTATGAAATAAAACACCTTAATGTGGCTGTGCATGTGACAGTGGGGATCATTTCTAGCCAAATAACCCAAAAAGTTAGCCTTTATTAGCACACAGGCGAGGTTAAATTACACATCATGGTTCTGTTTGTTTAGGGCTCATATCTGATCTTTAACACAACCAGCCGACGGGCTGTTATCCCGTTGCTATGGCTGTACTAAAGCTCTGCAGCTAGTGTTATGTCATGAGATAATTCAGCAGCTCCCCATGCGTTTAGAGGTAGCTCACATTAGCACGGAAGCTAACAGGGATGCTTACTTGCCTGGGTAAACTTCACACAGATAGATCCTCGGATGTTTGTTTGTTGTTGTTGATGATCTGGTCGGATTCCTCCTCAGTAAAATTGACGAGCCACTTCCCGGGTTATTCCTTTGTTTTGGTGGTTTATCTGGAGCATGATACTGACATGCAGGAGGAGCGTTTCAAATCCACTAATTGTCAAACAGCACAGACACCTCTCAACTCCGACCTCTCACCCTGCAGCCTGTACAGCAGCGATAGGGCGCCCTCTAGTGGGCAAGAAGAATATGCAACTCCATTAAACGTTACACATCTGAAATCCGTTGTCTCAGATGCTGAGAATGTGTATTCGTTTCGTCCAGACTAGACTATTGCAAAAAAAAATTTTTGGGGGGGGATTCCATTTCCAGAGTTGGAATAAAACTAATTTGCAGACATTAGAGGTGGACACCAGAATCAAAGGTTCAACAGTTTGTTAGCTATCAGAGCAGCAGCATGCATTTATGTTAAACCTGAACTCTGACAGGTGAAGAGTGAAGCTCTCTTTTCTTTAATGTTGACCACAGCTGTACACAGTTTGCATTCATAGCATGCCGTCTATACACACACACACACACACACACACACACACACACACACACACACACACACACACACACACACACACACACACACACACACACACACACACACACACACACACACACACACACACACACACACACACACACACACACACACACACACACACACACACACACACACACACACACACACACACACACACACACACACACACACACGAGAGAGAATCATCCATTAACAGATCATGGTCAGTCGTCTGAACTTCAGCAGACCAGCCGGATATCCAGAGAAAATGTCTCTCCATGAAAACAAACTGAAAGGAGTAGACGTGTGGTGGCAGGATCCTGGTGGGTTCCTTCCAGACGGTCTCCAGAGCACCACTGTACCCCCCCTCCCCATTCTCTCATTTTCCCCCGCTGGCCTGCTCTCACTCTGCTCCAGGACTAAACGGGCCTGAGCACGGTCACCTCATGGACATGCAAAATTAACATGAATAAACATTTTAACACATGAAAGAGACTAAAAGGCAGTTAATGGTGATAAAACTAGAGAACAGCGCTGGACGTCCCAGGAGCGAAGAAGGACGCTCCTTTATCATGGACCTTGTACTGGAAGAGTTTCTTCTGTGTGTGTTTCCCTTCACATTGTCTCCTCCTCCACCAGCACACCTCCACCTGAATCACACATTTACTCACATTAAAAATACTTATCTTCTATAAACAGGTATGTACGATGTATGACCAGTCAGAGTGAGACACAAACACACATACCTGTCCATGTATGTCCCTGCAGTAGCCAGTAGGTAGACCCTGTACGTGTAAGGTGAGGCTGCTCTGGTGGGTCAGACCTTTCAGAAGTCTCTCGGAGCCTTCATCGTCTCCGTCGTCCTCTTCTTCTTCTTCCCCATCGCAGCGTGTCAGCATCACCACATTTCCCTGCAGTCACAGTCAGAGTCAAGGTGATGTTGAAGTTTGATGAAATGTCTTAAATCAGAGCAGGTGGAGTTCTTCAGAACATCTTAGTTAGCTCTGAAGGAGATGATCCGAAGGTACAAACACAAACACGCTTCAAAGGCGAGACTCTAACCTTGAGCTGCGAGCAGACGGTGGCTCTGCAGTAGTGGCTGAAGTCCAGCACGGCTCCGACGCTCACCCCGAGGCTCAGCAGCACACTGAGGTCGTCTACGAGCAGCACCGGGGGTCCCCACTCCTCCGCCCCATCGGACCCCTCAGAACTGCTCAAACTGGACCGAACAAACTCGTAGAGGCTCTTCAGGCCGACGGCAGGATCTCTGAAGGGAGACAGACTGAATAAAGCTCTTACACTGGTTGTGTTGTGCAGTTAAAGGGTGATTCAGAGACAAAACCACAGAATGTGATCTGTACCTAAGGAAGTCCATGGCTTCACCTCCTCGGCCCGGATGACTTCCTGGGTTGGTTTCTGCAGGACTCAAAACCGACAGCGACTCGCTCAGTCCCTCCAGGAAGACCAGCTGACCTTTTTCTTTGGCCTGTAATAAGCTGACACCCTGAAGATACACGACAATTTAACAGATTAGCAAACATACAAACATGTCATAAATATTATTTAACCACATATTTAAATAATATGGTATAAAAGTAGAGTCTCACCAGTCTCTGACTGACTGCATGGTAGTGATTGAAGGACTGAACCAGACCCAGGAAGCAGACTCTGCAGCGTGCTGGAATAAAATGATAAATAGACTTGAAGCTTGTTCAGCACTTTTCTAGTCTACTGACGACTTGATGGGGACACTGAAGGTCACACCTACACTCACACCCTGACGGTAACTCATCCATTCATACACATTCACACACTGATGGTAGAGGCTGCTGCAGAGTAAAGAGTCCATCAGTATGAACTCATCCATTCATGCACATTCATTGGTCTAGAAAAACTGACAAAATGCCACTAAGACTACAACTTGTGGTTAAATGAAACTAAAAAAACAAACCTTTGAAACAGAGTGTTAACCTAGAGTGTCTGATATGACTGACTCACCTTTCAGGTAAAAAGTCAGGAAGTGATGAATGAGGAAAGAAGCGTCACTCTGTCTGTCTGAGATTAAAATGAATTCTCCCTGAAAGACACACAAGCACGTGTTAGCATTAAGAGACGAGGAGTTACAACGTGATGAAGCAAAGTGTGATGATGTTGTGTTCATGAATAAAACAGGTAAACGACACGTGACGTCCTCACCTGTGTGAAGGTGTCCACAGAGGTGTTCAGGATGCTGTTCAACTCTGTAAACATGGCTGTAAACCAAACTGATATTACGATGTGATGAAACAGTTTATAAGTGAGCCAAAGTGACGTCACAGCATCAGAAGTGAAAGCACAAACTGCCAATATATTTCTATTCGTATAGGAAGTGATGTCATTCACTCTAGTTTATCTGTTTCCCTCTTCACCATGCTAACTAGCTGTTGTGCTAACGACGAGCTGCATGGTTTCAAAGATGTAAAGAAACATAAGAGGACGTCTCACTCCGCACATTAATACGAATAAATAATTCGGTCCACAAACAAGTCGTGAGTAAGGTCTCACCGTCTCCTTATTTCCCTTTTAATCCCTTAACTCAGCAAATATATAACACTGACTTAGAAGACTAATCCTCACACTTGTTTTTTTTTATTTGTTGCGGGACCGACAACTCTACCTTGGAGGTGCCGCTGATTGGTTTCTATGGCGACAGCTTTGTGCATCATTTCACAATAGACGATCTTTGCTAAATTAAAAAAAAAAACCGATTGCGACTTCTTCGATGTGTTGCTGTCCTCGTTAGTCGGACGACATCGCCACCTACAGGTTATTTCTTGTCTTTATTAGCATTCGCACAACTGTGATATCCCAAGGTGTGTCAATAAAAACTGAGGTAAAGAGAGCTCAGACTCTTCTGGTTCTCTGCCCTTTGTGAGTCATTGAAAATTTTCTCTGACAATTTCCAAGAATATTTTGTGCCTGCACTGGAAATGTTAATATGCAACTGTCAACCAACAAGACAATCATTCACCATCCTAAACACTGATGATATGTAATTGCAAGTATTATCTTAAAGTTCAAATGAAGACATGAAGACAGCTTGCTGTTATTTTATAAATATTTAATAAGTGTTTTCATCCACTCTTCAAGAACAGTGCAGAAAAAATGTGTGTACTTTTGTCAGCCTTGGATAGAAACAGAGAAAACGTGCCTATCTGGTGATCAAATCCTGTCTAGTTATTGCAAGTCATCCATCTTATTCTCCTCCAGCATCGAGCAGAACAGCTGAATAAAACACTCCAAGGTAAAATGGGAGGGCGACAGCGCATGGTCATATTTTCGATCAGCAGGTGGCAGTGTGTCACTCTGGAGCTGCTTTATATCAAACACAAGATTATGACTGCAGTGCATCTGCATTTTAATCTTTAACCATATTTCATAATGACCTACTGGACTAACATAATAATGCCAAACATCTAAAACAGAGTGATGCTGTTCCTGAGGTCAAAGATGAACGTTTGAGTACTTACACCTGACCATCTTCACTGCACACATCACTGTTTCTGAGCTTCATTAGGTGTTTTTAAAGGTCACATGATCTCATCTCCTCTTCAGGTGAAATCAGTGTCCTCGCTCCTCCATGTGTGTGAAGTGTGTTGTTGTGAATCCACTCTGATCCTGTATTTGATCATGTCTATAAACCCCTCTATTTCAGCCCTGCTCAGAACAGGCTGTTTCTGTGTCTGTAGCTTTAAATATGCAAATGAGCTGTGTCTGACCACGCCCCCTCTCTGGAAGGGTTCGGGCGAAGTTATATGCACATAATGTAGGCAAATAAGAAGACAAAATTAAAGAAAATTATTACCTGAAGACGATCTCTGGTGGAAACGTGATGAACTTACAACCTTTTGTGACATCCGGACCAGTGAGAGAAGATTTTCTTTAATTCCCAGTGCTGATGTTTTTCTTTGTACATTACTCGAGATGAGCGGGCACAATGTTCTGAGGTGACAAAAACACGACTACAGCATCATGGCAGCTGTCAGCATTAGGTTAAATGTAATAGGATCAGGACACTGTGTCTCTGGAAAACAGTTATATAAACTGCATTGAGCTGTCTTGTCGTTTACAATCTGCCTCTTTTTGTTTTTGGACGGATACATAAATGTATAAATAAATTATACGTCTCTGTCTCTGCAAAGGTTATGAGAGGTTAGAAACTCCCACAGTCCCTGAAGTGTTCCTGAGCCAGACACCGAGGCTCGGCGGTGTCACAACAGTTTTATTCTGTTATAAACAAGACTGTGCGACATGTTCCACATCAATATATCAGACATCCTGTCTGTCCTGTGTAAATGTGTGTGTGAGTCCTGACTGTGTACAGTGAGGGAGAAGCTGGAGTCCTGCTGGCTGTGTTGTTGTCAGAGCTGTGTTTACATGGACGGGACGGCCGGCTCCTCCCCCTTGTGTATAAAAGCTGTTTGAGTCAAGAAGAAGAAGAACATACTCACTGATTATCTGGATGAAGAGTTTTTAGATCATTCTGTGTCAGTTTACGTGAAGTTACCAGCTAACTAAAGAGCGCTAACATTAGCATGCTAACACAGCAATGCAGGACACAGGTGATTACTGGAGGCTTCAGTATGGAGGAGGCGTGGCCAAACAGCAGAGCTGGAGCTCAAAGGCGACACCTACTGGATCAAAAAGTCACACATTTTTCTTTAAAAATAACTTTTCTTTAAAATGTCCTATGATGCACTTTATATAAGTGTGTATGTGTACCCAAAAAATATGTCTTTCCTCTCCTGAGGACACATTACAAAAATACAATAGCTTGGTTGACAGCTGCCAGAGGAGATTAAAGTTATTCACTCCATGTTTATTACCACAATAACACAACACATACCTCTAAATTACGCTCCATCTTCCTGTTTCGTACATTTAAAATAAATAAAAGTTTTATGTGTACATTTACAGAAACATTTTCAAGATGGCATCCAGGACAGGTTTAGTTCATCAGGGGGTGTTGGGGTTCATAGTCCACGGTCTGGGCCTCTCGTAGATCACGGAGGCGGGCAGAGAGCGAGTGCTGACGGGGCTGCAGATGGAGCAAGGAGGAGACGGAGGGTACACGTCATCTTCCCACCGCAGCACTCGGCCCTTCGGTCTGCTGGGGCCGTTGGCAGTTTTTGCACGGGGCAGATTCTGGATTCTTGATTTGGGTTTTGGCATTCTGGTGAGGTAGATGTCATAGCGGGCAAAAGGACCCCTGGAAGACCGTAACTTTGCCCGCTTCACGAGGTGGATCTCCAAGTCGATGGAAACCTAACAACGCAGATATCAGCTGGTTAATGACAACTGATTAAAACATAGTTTAAATTCTGATTCTGATTTATCATTTCTTCTGCTGAGGTCAAATTACAACCAACCAAGATGCTCTGCGAGGCGGACTTTGGTGCTTTTAGCTCCACGCTAATGTTGTAATGCTAACGATATAACAAAAACAATGCTATCATACCATTTTCAGGTATAATGTCTTTTGCATTAGCGCCCTCTGAAAGTGCCACGGTGACTCTACTCCTGCTTAAAAGTGCTAACTGCTAATTAGCACCAAACACAAAGTACACCCGAGAACAAGATACAAGATTTGAATTTATGTGACATGATGTGACTTCATGTCCCCCGAGAGACAGGAGAGAAAACAGTCCAGAACATGTAACTGTCAAGATGAGCAGGCTGCAGACGTATCACTTCAACCAAACGTTTACTTTCTGAAACTCTGACCACACAAAACAACTATTCAATTATTTATTTAGTCGGGCAGCTTCATCATCGTCCTCTCCATCAGCCTTCCCTGCAGCGAACAGTTGGGTGACATCACCCTCAGCTCTCTGAAGTCGCTGCCATCAAACTGCCCTCCTGCCAAACCAGTCGCTCATTCAACATGTAGCTCAGTAAGGAGAAAGGGAGCATGGTGGGGGGGTGGGGGGGGGGGGTCGCTTTGCTTTAGACAGTTAATATATCGCTGCATTTCCATCAGAAAAGAAGCCAAAGGGTTCTGTTCTGATCATCGGCATTCCTCGGAGCCTCATTAGTAAACTAGACGCTGCCAGAACGATTCATTTAGACTTTACCACCCCCCCCCCCCCCCCCCCCCCACCCACCCCCCCTCGCTTCTCTCCTCTTTCCTTTGGGTTTCAATCCCTTCTTTTCAGGCGGCTTTGTAAGGCGCACTGTGTGCCTGTGTGCGTGCATGCATGTGATTCTAAATTAAGAGCACGGTGCAGTTTTCTCTGTGAATTCATGTGTCACTGTGTGTTTTTTTATTTGCATGCTTTCCAATCCAGTTGGCACATTTTGTTTTAATTAAACAGTTTTTACTCGTGTGTGTTTCTGCACACACGCACATACACATGCATGACTTTGTGTGTGTGTGTGTGTGTGTGCGTGCAAGTGTGTGGCTCCATCGTGCATGCGTGTGTGTTACGTCTGCATCAGCCAATCACGGCCGCCCCTTTGAGATCCTAACACCATCATTCCACCACACCGTCAGCCAATCACAGGCTGCTGATGAATCCCAAGTCCCAGCAGGTTTGGACTCGGAACAGCAGAGAGGGGAGAAAAAAAAAAGCAAACCTTGACATGCCTTCACCATGTTCTCTCTTTCCTATTTTCTTTCTTTTTCCCCCTCAATACCCTCCATGCACATTTTATACCCCAGCGGGTTCTTTGTCTGTTTCCTTCAAGTCCAGCTGCAGCGAGAGCAGGGAGGCATCACTAAGCTAAGACACTCAAAGTGTTTCTATATTACTCTGCTTTGCTTTAGTAGGTGAGCTTTGAGTTCAGTCCCACCTCGACATTTTCGTATCTTTCTTTCGCTAATTTATCCTGAATTCATCAGACGCTGGTGATGTGACAGATTAAACCAGCAGTTTCCATCCTGCAGTTTGTCCAGGGTCCACTTGAGGCCCGCTGCAGAAATCACACCCATTCAACAAAGCAGCAAACAAACACAGGAGGTGTGATTAGCTCATGTCTCCATCCACACACACTGTACGGGTGGAATGTTTTGATGACTCAGCAGTTTTGATTGGATGAAGGATCAGAGTTATTCACAATAAGGCGTGTAGCTGAGCTGATTGACAGGTGGGCGTGGCCTCAGCTCTCAGCCTGTCGTTAGCTTGACTCAAAGTTAGCCTGAGACAGCATTTCCAGCACGGAGACCGCCATCCATGGGACTCCAGCGCCCCCTGCAGGGACACACGGGGGACTCCAGCGCCCCCTGCAGGGACACACAGGGACTCCAGCGCCCCCTGCAGGGACACATAGGGGACTCTGGCGCCCCCTGCAGGAACACACGGGGACTCTGGCGCCCCCTTCTTTGAGAGGCAGACTTATCAGCTGCTGATCAGTATGTCTGTAAACATGTTTGCGACCTTTGACAGCCCGAGAACCAACCAGAGAAAAGAAGCGACTGTGAGTATTTAGTGGAGGATGATAACGATCATGTCATCAGCTGAAGCCAGAAAAGAAGAAGACATAATGAACGTTGTTAGTATTTACAATCTTCGCTGATGTGAAGTCAAAAAACTAAAATGTGTTGGGTGTCATGAGGAGGACAATGCTCGTGTTTGTGCGAGTGTGTGTGTGTAAGTGCAGCGAGACAACTGTAAGTGACAGCTGGACAGCTGTGGAGGGGAGGATTAGGGTCGTCTGGAGAGATGGCAGGATTTAACTTTGAACCTGATGTGAAGTGAAGAGTCGTGCTAATGCTCTGATCGGCGACACTTTATCACCGGATGACTGTAAAGCTGCAGAAGAGAATCTTAATCTGCCTCGTGCAGCCCTTCGGTGTGTTTGTTTGATGTGTGTGTGTGTGTGTGTGTGTGTGTGTGTGTGAGAGAGAGACAGCAGAGGAACCGGGAGTTCACTGAGTTTGGAGCTCGTTTGCTGAGACTGTAGCATCGGAGAGGGTTACCATGGCAACATCGCTCTCTCCGTCTGAAGATGCATGAAATTGCCGCCAGCAGCAGATAAGTGCGAGTGAGAGAGGGAAAGTGAGGGGAAGAGAGGGATTGAGCTGAAATGTTTGGAAGGTCATCAGACACACACACACACACACACACACACTTTAAACGGGGTTAATGCGTCCTCTTACAGCTGTGATTAACACAGATCAAACACTGGTTGCTTAACTCAGAGGGATCCGCTGTTACATCCAGGATGTTGGTTAAAATCACATCGTCTTCAAATCGTGGTCATAATTAATGTTTCTGTGTTCTTTTAGCATTTTTACCTATTTCCATGAAAGCGTCAAAAATGGTTGATTTCAAAGGTTTTCCTTTTCGGCTTAATTTTTGACAACTGGAGCGTACCGCTTTAACCCCGCCTGCAGAACTTTATCATCAGATTCTTTAATATGGAAGATTCTGGATTTCACTCTCAAACCCATCCTTCACTTTTTTTCTGTATGATTGTATCGATAAAGTTTTCACTTTGTGCAGACAGTACTGGAGCCGAAGGACTGTTCGATCTTCCGCTCAGCGTAGTCGAGGACACGTGAATCACGCCTGAGGCCACCTCGTTTGTTTTCACACTGATCGAGTGAACCAGAGCTCGTGGTCGGGCGTACTCCGAGGCCGTGCCCGGGTTCTAAACAAACCTGAAGCGGTCTAAATGTTTTCATACTGAGAATTTAAAAAGCACATATTAGAGACTCAGCAGGAGGCACAGCATCATCGCCTTCACTGCGATAAACTCCAACAGAACTTTTCTTTCAGAAACAAGAGCATGAAGCGCCGAAGCTCTCGGAGGACGGCGCTGCCTCCCCCATCCTGCTTCACTTCTCGCTGCTGCTCGTGTTAAACCCACTTGTTGCCATGGCGTCCACTGCTACTCTTAGCCTCCCTCTTCTAGTTCTGTGTGTAGGTGTTTGAGCATGTGCGGTCGTACTGCTGCCTGTGCCAACTTTCACAAGTCTGTGTGTGTGTGTGTGTGTGTGTGTGTGTGTGTGTGTGTGTGGACCAAAGAGTCTGACAGGAATTAAAGAGGCTGATAATCACTGCTGTTGCTGTTTTTGTGACGTGCCCAGCGCTGTTTCTTCATTTCTTCTGGGGTCTGAAATGCTCCCTTACCCCCTCTCTTTATTTATTTGAAGAAAGAGAAGTGCACCAGACCCCCCCCCCCCACACACACACACACACACACACACACATACAAACACACACACCCTCCATCCTGGGAAGGATCCGCTACAATAACGCTCTTTAACCCGTTACTCTCTCAGCGATCCAAAGGAGAACCCGACAAAGAGTTGGCAACGCCGTGGCCTCTTCAGTCACATGAAAGACCGAGTGTGTGTGTGTGTGTGTGTGTGTGTTGATGTTGCACGCCATCCCTATGGAAACCAATCCAGAGATTTACAATATCACACTTTAAAAGGAACACTTTTTAAACCAGCCCGCCACCGGACAAAAAAGTAACTGCGGAGTTTTTGAAGGTGAAAATGAAAAGCTGCAGTTTGACACTTGAGCAGAAACGCTCAATTACAGCGGGAGGTCGTCCGTACTGAACGCGCTCTCCTGGGCGGCCACGCATTGAGCGAAAGACTCAAGCATATGATACAAGTCTCACGCTCACTCCCCACTCTCGCTCCTTTCTCATGATCACTTGTTTTAGTTCAGTCAGTCTGCAGCTGGGGTGCTGAGCACACAAGGCCACGCCTCCTCATCATCTCTGTGGAACCTGCAGTCTGTACGCTGACAATAAGAGGTCATCCTGATGAAGTGCCTTTGGGCATTTTGTGCCTCTCACAACTCAAACTCTTCCAGTGGTTTCTAAGTGGAGGAGGTGAAGACGGTTCAGGGGGTTTACGTTGCACGAGGAGTCTTCCTTAATGGTGTCTGTGCAAATATGAGGGATGTTGAACATCGTCACCGTCGCTGGTCTGCACGACAACGTGCCGTCTCATCTGGCTCTATTACCAGGATGTAAACAAGCACATACAAGCGGAGCGTACATAACTTCACTTAAAGGGATACTAGAAACACTAAGAGTCCTGCATGAATGGAGTGTGTGTGAGTGTGTGTGTGTGTGTGTGAGAGTGTGTGTGTGAAAGAGAAAAGCAGTGAGCATGGGAAAGTGACAGATGCTTTGTCAATGTATGAATGTAAGTGTGTGTGTGAGACAGAGTGAGTGTGTGTGTGTGTGTGTGTGTGAAAGAGAGAGAGCGAGCGAGTGTGTGTGTGTGTGTGTGTGTGTGTGTGTGTGTGTGTGTGTGTGTGTGTGTGCTCTATTGTGTCAGCTCGGCCTCCTGAATAGAAGAAGTTGTATAGCGACGAGCTGAAACATACGTGGGAGGCAGGATGAATATGAGGACTTCATTTCAACGCGTCCATTAAAAGGACGTTCACGCCTTCCCTCAGTCCACACCCGCCCCTCCCCCCCTGTGCTCCCTCGAAGGCCACGCCCCTCACTTACATGCACGAGTGTCACTCTCCTCAGAAGTAGAAAGATCACACATCCTGTTCATCCAAAAAGTTGCTTTTCTGCCGACTTTAGTTTTGGCCACCGAGCAAAGTGCGCCACTGTTTTTGGTCTGTATGCGCTCGACTCCGCGGCGCACAGCGCGGCACGCACTGCGTCCTATCTGACAGGCCTTTATGTCCAAAACACAAACATGTTTTTTTAAATCAACAGAGCTCACAAGTCTTCGATTTTATCGTCTCACTCACCTGATAGTTCCACTTAATGTTCGTTTGGTAAATAAGACGAATCATTGATCGCTCCACGTGTCAACCAGCAACTTTAGCTTCATAGGACTCTAAGGCTTTGTTCAGACCGCCGCCCAAATCTGATCAGAATCCAAGCCGGTCCACATTACAAATTGCAAGTGACCAGATCCGATCTGCCTGTCAGTATAGACCAGGTCTGATCCACATTGGTTTCTATGGTAACAGGTAACGCCCAGGGAATACAGCATTCTTCCACTTCCGGCTCGATGAATCTACGTTGTTGTTGTTATTGTTCGATGGTGTCGCGTTGAGAGTGACGCAGAAGACACATTGAAGACAGAGACGATCAGATTGAGTCGGATCTGAAGGAACCAGATTTGAAACCACCTGAGTTTGTTGGTTTGAATCAGATTTGTGTTCAGACTGGCAAAACAAAAACAATACAATCTGGTCGAGCTAAATATGAGATTTGCAGGTGCAATGTGAACAAAGCCTATGAGGCCTGCGTGTTTTGGTACTTGTGGTTCGGTTTTCTTCTTATTCGCCTTCGTGTGCGTCCGTAGATGTGCGTCCGGCTGGAAGCAGGGAGGCGTCTCAGGAGGAAGAAACATGCAGAAGCAGCAGACTGGTACCTGGTGTTTTATCTCCTCAGAGCAGCTGTCCACATCGAGTCGAACAACCTTCATCATATTCTGTCTAAATCTTTAACACACAGGGCCGCTGTTGTTGTTACCCTGCAATATGTACAAATACTGATGTTTTAAGAGGGTAAGAGTTTCATTGTGTGCGAACAGATTAAATAATAACTGATGTAGTCAAAGTGTTTTCATGTGTGCATGTAAGCAGGGCAGCTACGACAAACATCTATGAAGCTCATGTTAGAAGCCATGCAGACGGTGTGTTTTTTTTTGTTTTTTTTTCAGGGTTAAAAAGGAAAGGGGACACGACACAGAGGAACACGCCGGAACACACGGAGGTCATGTTAAAAAGGTTTTATTTCAACAACTGTCTGAATCTTGTTTGTTTTATTCTCTGTTCGAAGTCCCAAAAAAGTACAAAAAAAGAACAAAAAACAAGTACATCAAAGGATTAGAAATCACATCAATGAAAACCAAGACACATTGTGTTGCTTCTTCTTCTTCTGGGTTTTTTTTTTTTTTCTTTTAAAATCAATCCAAGCAAATTTTTTTTCTCCAATATTTATACATACTCACTGGATTAGTCAGACAAACATCAAAACCTCTCAGTAGCTTTATCTTTTTTTTTTTTTACAATGACGTTTTACGTACGTTTTAAACTTCTGTAATGATTTCTTTCTTTTTACAAAATACACCAATGCAGGCAGGGGAAGGTGTGTGTGTGTGTGTGTGTGTGTGTGTGTGTGTCTACATATAAGCGTGTCCATGTCTTCTTCTTTTCTCTCCTATGTGTATGCTTCTTATGTGTGTCCGTGTGTGTGTGTGTGTGTGTGTGCAAGGAAGAGAGATAAGGGAGAGTAGAGTGACAGCAACAAGGGGGCGGGGCTGCGAAACAGGGACGTGATTGGATGTTAAAGAGGGAAAAGAGGGAGGGGTTTGCAGGGCGGCGGCAGGTGAGGCTGGTGGAGGGTTTTACTCTCAGCTGGGGCAGTGGTGGCGGCGGCGGCGGTGGTGGTGGTGTACGTTTTTTTTTGCAGCGGTAGAGGCCGCTCGATGGCAGTGTTGCCGTGTCGGAGACGGTTGCAGACTGGGTTGGTTGGCTGGTTTGTTGACAGGCTGGTTTGTTGGTTGTTGGTTGACCGGTTAGGCGCACTCGGCAGCGAAACAGCAGAGAGCAGGGAGGGGGGAGGGGGGGGTTTCGGGGGCTTCTGTCGCCGGCGCACCTTGACGTTTTGTTTTGTTTTTTTCGTTGTCGTGTTGCCAGGTTGCTGGGGTCGTTTTGTTTTGTGTTTTCACATCATGTTGTTCTGCAGTGAGTTTACCTCCGAGGAGTTCTCCTCGCCCAGGACCTTGTGATTCTCGTGTTTGGGGGTGAGAGAGTTGTGGATGTTGAGGGAGTCGTCCTCCTTGGGCGGGGCCTTCACCGGGTCCTCCAGCTTGTTCTGGGAGTTCGGATCATCCTACCCAGGGAGGGGTGGAGGGTAGGGAGCAGAGAGCACAGTTAGAAACACACCAAGACTTCACAGTGTCATCCTTCATTGCAAATTTTGAGCCTGCCAATTGGTTGGAATTTAAAAAAAACTCTTCTTGCAAAATCTAACCGAGATGCAAGAACTGGGAGATTTCAAAGACGTTTTTCATCGATGTTTAAGGCGAGGAAATACAACCACATTGGACAGTTCTGCACAGCACGTCACATCTACAGTTTGACCGACATCAACGTCTGCTTGAGTCCGTATGTTCAGATGACGTTAGTGTCACGGCAGCACTGTCCCTGATTGGTTGTATTGCATCGCTGTCAAGCAGCCACCGTCTTGATTCGCTGAGGCGGATTGGTTTGCTCGAGTTGATAAATGTTTGGGACTGCAGACGCCTGGAAGCCGTTTCTGATTGTGTTGCAGTGACATCGGAAAAAAGTTAATCTGACAAAAACTGAACTGTTAAAATAAATCTTAATGGTACTGAGTCGAATGTTGCTATCGGACCCAAACTGGCCTCAGTGTTCTGAGCAGGACGGAGCCGGGCTTTGACCAGCATTAATGCGTTAAAGAAAGCCCGACGTTCATCTAATTTCTACCAAAACGTGAAGCGCAGAGTAAACACAAAATGTGCTGGGCTGTTCAACCACTTAGCTGCTTGCTAGCTTGTTTGTCGACTGTTTGGTGTGGGATGTATTGGTGATTGATTGGTGTGTGATGTATTGGTGATTGATTGGTGTTTGATGCTGGTTGGAGGCATATCGCCACCTGCTGTCGTGGAGTTGGACATACTTTGCGAATAACTCGATTCTCCTTCAGTGCTTCTTCACTGGGACAAACACAGCAGTCTTATTAACCGACCGTATCAAGCTAACAACGTAGCACTGGTTAGCTTTACATGCTAACGTACTGATTGTTTAATATCTGGCAACATTTTACTTTAAACATTTCTTAGTGCTGCTCCATGTCCACATCAGATTTACATCCTTTAAAATCTCGACAGGATAGGATGCTTTAGAGACGTCCCAAAGAAAATACCATCAAATATTCAAAACAAGATGAAGTGCAGCTTTTGTTTTGTTACTTTGAGGGGAAGCGGTCTCTGCAGCAGCCGTTTCCAGGAGGCTCCGCTGTCTGATAACCATCATGCTCGGCTGGCATGTTGTGTTTGGTTCAGCAGGCGGTGAGGTGAGCTGCATGGGCGATACCCCCCCACCCCCCCTCCCCCAGGCATCCCAGGAAGCACATGCACATCCACATGCAAGAAGAGCTTTAAAATATGCACCCAGAGTAAAAATCGCTCATGCAGAATCACCTCCCGCTTCACCTCCACTTTGCATTTAAAGTCACTAAATTAAACAAAAACAGGCAGATCGAAGTCTCCGCCCCCGGCCTTTAATCTGTGGGTACCACCGTCACACGTACCCAAGCAGTCGCTGGGGAGGGGCGGTGTGTGTGTGTGTGTGTGGAGGGGACGTCAACGTGTTTAAAAGGTTTTAATTCAACTCATGTGAACTTAATTAAGGTCAGAGCGGGGAAAAAATTGATTGCGGAGTCCATTTTAACTCTGTTTTTCCAGCCTCTTATCCCCCATTAATACTGCATGGCATCATCGACCCGGCTGCGCCCCGGCATCCTGGGGCGTCCGTCTGCCACTCTATATTTCACACACACTCACACACACACACATACACACACACACACACACACACACACACCATATTCCTGATCCGGAGGCTGATGCCATTTACAACCACACCCTAAGTGGATGTTTGAATCAATGGAACTGGAAAGGAAGAGCAGTGAGAGATTTACCCGCTGGCTGCTGGCCTAGATAGTAACTTCAGGCAGGACGTGTGGATACGTCACTTCCATGGTAACGGGGTAGGGGCCTTCTGTCCTCCCGTCAGCGTGAAACTGGGAAAAGTTTGCGTTTGTTGGATATCACTGTGGTTCATTTTGTGGAGCAGGAGGTGTTGGGGGGGCAGCGGGTGGGAGGCACGGAGTCACCAGGACTTTAGAGCGGGTGTCACTTTTTTTGGGGGGGAAGCGGGAACAGAGATAAACAAGGTTCGATGATGATGAAGATGATGATGATGATGGAGAGTTCCTATTGTCCAGCCGTCTCAGAGCGGGCGTACGAAGGGGCGGGGCTTAAGTTTGGTGCATGTGTTATTGTGATTAAAGGAACTCAGTAAACTTTGAAGCACCTGGCTCCGGGAGGCTGCAGGCGGCTGTTGAATGCACTGAACATGCTAAGATAACATTAGCATGCTAACATTATAAGAAGGCAGAAACATGAAAATCCTTCATGTAGAGTGAAGTACACATCCGTCTCTGCAGGCAGGGACTACGGGACATGAGGATGTCATCTTGTACTCAAAGTCCAGAACAAGGATCGTTCAGGTCCAGCTCCATATGGATGTCTGATGTCTAATTTTATTTATTTTTTTAAGGGGGGGGGGGGGGGACTTGTCATTGATGTAAAGTAAATGCAGTAAATTTTAAATCTATGTGGTTTGACAGTCGGGGAGTCTGGTCATTTTTTTCTGTTTGGCGCCTTAAATTGTTGAATATTTGCGAGGTTATTTATTGTCCTGTGCTGCACTCTGCAAGACGTGTGTGTGTGTGTGTGTGTACATGTTTGAGCTTTGCTTGTGTTTACCCACTGGCTCTTTTCCCTGAGCATATATTTGTGTTTGCACAGGTGTGAGTGTTTGTGTGAAGCTGTTCATAGTTTGAAGGAAAAATGGACTTTTTCCATCTCTGCTGCTCGCCTGCAGATTCTGGACTTGAACGTCTGCTCAGTTCTCTTGTGTCGGGCTTGAGAGCGCACTCAGTCGATGGAAATCCCATCTTCTGATCAATCGCAGTCATGTCTCAATTCATTCACCGTGTTTCAATTTATTTAGTATTGACTAAAAAACAACAACAATTTGATCTCAGGGTTTTCTGCAGAGCAAAGCGTGTCTCAGTTAAATGAGTGTGACGGGAGGACCCGAGGTTTCTCTCTGCAGGGACTGACACACAGATGTGACGGGCACACGTGTGTGTGTGTGTGTGTGTGTGTGTGTGTGTGTGTGTGCTGCTCGTTATCAGAATGTCTCTGTTTTTTCTGCTCTGTGTTTGCATTCATGCTTTAATTTGTTCTCTTGTCTTTTTAAACAGTCTGGGCATTAAAGTCACAGTTTATGAGGTGTTGTTTTTTTCACCTCCACGAAGCGTCTCTTTATCAGGTGTGAACGAAGGATTTCACACGTCTGTTATGGTTTTATCTCTGCGGGGGGGGGAACGCACAGTAACTCTCCTGCACACAGGCGTGCTCACGTTGAATATCGGACGCACATATGAGCGAAAGCCTGGAGGATCAGACAGCAGACAGACGTGCAAAAGAAATGCACACTGCACGAATCAAAGAATAAAACATTTACCGAAGTCACTCCTCCCTTCTTTTTAAAAAGTCGAGATTCTGTCTCTCATTTTACGCCAACGATTAAAAAACAAAAATCCCTGGTTGCACTTTAGACCACGCCCACTTCATCATTCAGTGACACGAGCTTTATGATGCTTCTCCCCCCATCTCTAACAATTTCCACGCCAAAGTGGGCGAGTGAATGTCGTACTGAGCAGGCGCTCCGTTAGTAGGAGTGTAAGCAGAGGAGTGCAGATAACGCCGTCTCCAATCGTCGATGCCTGCAGCAGATAAAGAGGTCAAAGTCACCTGACGTGTCCTCACGACCAATCAACAGAAACCTCTGAAGCTGTCCTTTAAGGTGAAGACATGTTGGTGCTGATCCTCCGTCCAGGTGGAGCTGCTGCAGATCAGAGACAGCCTCATCGCTCCTGAAGGCACTCGCAGGGATTTCTCATGTTCACTTGTTTAATCGTTTGTTGACATGACGTCTGTCTGGAGAGTAAATCTCCTGGTTTGGTGGTTTGTGACTGTTTGAAGTGCTTCGTTGGGAATGCACGCTTCGGTCCATGAACAGACGATGTTTTAAACTCTTCCTGTCGTCGGGGTTTTATTTCATTGTTTGGTGAGAGGGGTCGAGACTTGGATTGATCCAGTGACGAGCAGAGAGAGGGTGATTGACAGGTCCACAGTAACAATGAGAGAGCTGTCTGGGAAGGTGAGAGAGAAGGGGGGGTGGAGGGGGGGGATAGGGGGCGGGGCTATCTGACATTTGGGGGATTTTGGTCTTACCTCACAGTCGGACTCCTCTTTGGTCTTACACTCCCAGGTGTATCTGCTCATGGTTTTCTGAGGGGAGGGGGATGGGGCAAAGGGTTATACTCCTCAAAGAAAAAAAAAACAAGGCATCCTCAGAGAGAGAGAGAGAGAGAGAGAGAGAGAGAGAGAGACGGACGAGATAGAAGAAGATCAGAGAGGACAGTTAAAAAAAAAAGAAGGAACAGCGATAGATGAGAGACGAGACGTGGAGACTCAGAAGGAGGTCGGAGACAGATAAGACAGAGAGAGAGAGAGACAGAGAGTAACTTCAGCTGTACTTCAAACAGACTCTCTGCTCGGGTTGATTCTGTGTTACCAAAGCTAATGAAGGTTTGGTGATTTGTGGACACGGGTCTTGACTTCGGCTCGGGAAGGGAACCCAGGTCGTTTGCTTTATTAGTGGGTTTATTTGAGGGGAAGTGATGGTATGGTTTTTGGTTTCGGGCGCTCTGCTCTGTACGTCAGAGTGAGTTTTTGTTGGAGCGTGAAAATCTGGACTGAACAGTCGTCGTACTCGTCTTTGGTTTGCTCTCAGTTTGACTTTGGACCGTGCACTTGATGCCAAGCGAGGTCAGAAATAACTTCACATCCTGATTTCTTACGAACTGGACTTTGATGGACAGAAGTCAGTTTGAATACAGTTTTGTATCAAGTAAGTTCAGGAGCAGGACATTACCTGCACACTCATATTAAAACCTCTCCTCTTCCTCTCCTCCTCTTCCTCTCCTTCCTCTTCGTCCCTATCTCAGCCCCTTCTATCCTCCCTTCCTTGTGGATGTGTGCATATTCTACAGTAAACTTCCTTATTGCTTTAATGTGCACGTGTATGCATTTACTACTTCTTATTGTGTTCAGTATTTATGACTCTCAAACCAACTGATCATCATGGAGTCAGTTTAGTTTTGCTGAAGAGCTTGGTGTCAGCGGCCAATCACAGCGCTGCTTCACAGCTGTGCTGAGAAACCAAACAAAGCATTGAAAGTGTTCACGACAACTCTTCAGTCCAGAGGATGGGCGATGGTCGGGCGATGGTCGGGCGGGGGGGGGGGGGGGGGGGGGGGGGGGTTATGACACGTTGGTGCTGTTGAGTTAGAAAGTGACCATTTTAAAGATGTGGTTAAGCGGGTGTGATGGATGATACGTTTCAGAGCTTTCTTGTCTTTGAGGGCGACATTAAAGGGTCATGAGGGAGACGTCGAAGCTGCTGCAGCCTGATGAATGAACTCGTGACGGAGTAGTTAGAGGGTGGTACCACACCGGAACACAAACAAACTCTACCTCCGTTGTAGCACAAGAACTTCTACTCATGCTGCTACAACGTTAGCGTAGCCACTACTAGCTACCCATGCTCAGGTTAGTGACTGTTAGCTCGCTGCGGCCTCCTGCAGGCAGCACGAGGCGTTGCATCTCAGATGTTTATCCTGATATCCCGACAGAGTCATCGCACACATCAAACCTCCTTACCTGTTTGAGATCCTCCCCGCAAAAAAGACCAACCAATCTTTGATGACTCATAACGCTCTCCCCGCCCCCTTTTCAGGATAAACAAACATTCTGGTGTACGGACACTTTTGTAAACATGTAAGCAAAGCTGCAGCGGATAACATGTCCACCAGGTGGCGCATGTCAGCGGCATTTACAGAAATGCCACAGCATGCCGATGCAAGAGGTGATTAAAGAGAGAGCAGGTCAGAAAGAGGCGGGTTGGGCAGCGGTCAGAGCGAGGGATTGTGGGAGTTTTCTCTTAAAGGGGGTCAGGGTTGAGCTTGCATAGTGTCGCTGTGAGCCGAGTGCATTAACGTTCAGTCAGCACGGTTTCAGGGGGAGTTTAACCTCCGACCTCTGGCTGCGTTGATGCTGCAGCTGCTCTGTGCCAGCGTGCGGCGGCGACGGCGGCTTCGCCCCGTCAAAATAAAGCGGAGGGCTGAATGTGACGCGCCCTGAAACATCAAGACCTCGACTCTTCCTGTCTGACATTTCTTGCTCGTGTCGGATCGATGAGTAATAAACCAGGAGAGAAGTGAATCAATAAAGCCGATCAAACTCTTCAGACTTGACGGCCGTGTTGTTGCCATGGGAACGACCTGCACGTGCACGTTTCGAGACGTCACCGTCCAATACTTGGTGTCACGTCGCCGAGCATGACATCGATTATTCTTTCACTCCTACATGCACCAGTCCCCTCGACACGTTGTTATAACGTCTGAAACAGGAGAGCGAGCTCCTTCAAATCCTCGTCACAAATATATTCTGAAAGACGTCGAGGTTGTCCAACTTTTTATTTTTTAAAACAAAAATAATCTCCATTTTAAAAAAAAGTATAAAAGAAATGTCAGAGCTTTTTAAAACAGCTACAGAGTTTCAGTCAGGCGGAGAGTAGCGGACGCCCGGTTCAGGTCCACGCGTAGAGACGAGGAGGGGACACGGTTTGACACGGTGTCCTGGAGCGTGTGCGTGATTAAAAGCACAGTCTGAATGTTGTGTGGTTTGCTGCAGTGGTATCGAAACAGGTATCCAAAAAGTCAAACTGGGACCAAATGAAAAGCCGCCTTTCATGAGAATGATCCGGGTCAGTAAAAAGGGCCGGACTTCCTGACGCTATAATAACTTACAGGCATCACATTGTTTTCTTCGTCGGCCCCTTGAATTCACATTTTACTGGAGAAAACTCCCTCTGCACTTCCTCACGCTCCGACTCCTCCCAACAAACCTCTTAAAGCCGTAAAGCCCACCTCAGAGTATCGGAGGACACTCATGCCCATGCATTAGGGGAGGGGGGAGGACATCGGGGAGTCAGAGGGCCCGGGCAGGGTTTGGGGGGGGGGATGCAGAAAAAGGGGTGAGAGAGAGGTTGAGAACCACGTTACCTGACAGATAATGTTATCATAGTAAGCCAATGCACGGGCATGAGGGACGTTAGGAGGGGTGTCGCACAGTTTCCTTACATTTGGGTGGGAGCCCTCAGCGATGGTGGACAGCGAGAAATTATCATTGTGCGTCTCCGATGTTGGCCGGTACTTACTGCTGGTAGTCGGAAGATGGGGGGAGGGGGGGGGGGGGATGGGAGAAAACAAATATGGTGAGGGGGGTGAAACATTAGTGAAATAGTTGCAGACAGGGAAAAAGATTTGGTTCGGAGGCATCAGAGAGGACAGAAATGGAAAACAAGGAAAGGTTTCAAAAGACATTAAAAAAAGGAAGATGAAGAAGGAGAAGTGAAGGGAAGGAGAGAATAAGGAGACAGAGAGAGGAGAGGAGAGGTAGGAGATGAAAGCGTAAGGAAAGGTCATTTAGGAGAAGGAGACGTGGAAGACGGAGAGAAAAAGAGAGAGAGGGGGGTTAAGCAGGGAGAATCAGGGGTTCCAGATAATGAAAAAAAAGATAATTTGAAAAGTTTGAGGATTTAAAATGAATTCAGGAGACGTGGAGAAGAAGATGGTGGTGGTGGGAGGACGATTAAAGGTAATGATCCACAAGGTGAGGGAAGGACAGAAAGAAGTCAAGGGAAGGAGCATGAAAGGAAAAAAAGACAATCAGGAGGAAGATTATTGTCCGAGATACGACAGACAGGCGGGATTGTTGGAGGGAAAAAAAGGGGAGAAAAAAAGCAAGAAAGCAGCATCAGTTAGACAGCAGGAGTCAAACATTTCATCTGTGATGCAACAAACTCAGATCAATCAGATTTATGCTTCCTAAAAGAGGCTAAACTGTGACACAGTATTTCCTTTACTTCAGAGAGAAGACGTCTGATTAACCCTGATGAGAAGGGGGCGTGTCCAAAGGAGCAAATCTGATTGGCCACCTATCAACAAACTATTTGTTTTGTTTGTACTTTAAATTGTGATCACAAACTTTGTCTGTTTCATGAGACGGCTGCAGATGAAACTAAAGCGTCTCTTCACCTGCAGGAAAATAACTGATGATGAGTCAGGACCGAAACACGGACTGTGCAGAGGTTTGAACTTTAACATGAAACATTAAAGAAAGAAAAAAAGTATTTCTGTGTCATTAATAAATCAAACTCATGCTGCAATTATCTTGTTTTAAAAAGACGAATTTCTTGGCGAGGTGAGAACATTTAAATAATTAATATTTATTTTTGTGTATCTGTGCACACATCACACTTCAGGCCTCCTTCAAAGGTCCGGCCCTGGACACGCCCCTGCTTTTCTTTCCTCTATAATATCCTGCTGTGCTGATCAGATAATGAGGCATTAAATCTTTTTTGTTTCTGCAGCGTAAAGCGAAGCAGCACGCAGCCAGGTCACAAGGTCAGGAGGGATTAAGGGAGCGACGTGCAAACAACAGGTTACGATTCCTTTCCGGGGTTTGTTGACAGTGACAGGATGGACGAGCCGGAGTCCCTGCAGTGTGTTTTATTTTGAAATCGCTCCGTTTCCACTTTGAAAATCTGCTACGGGTGCTGAAATAACCGCTAACCGTAGCGTCCTACTTTTTTGCTCCGTTTCCGACCCTAAAGGGCGGAGCTAGACGCACTGCGGTCCGATGATTGGTCACTTCCTGTGCAACAGTGGGAGTAAAGGTCAAACACAAAACGCATCATGTTAAGATATCCTGTAAGCGTGTAGCTCCGCCCTTCGGACGACCTCGGAGACACTGATTGTTGTGTCTGCACGACGTGATCAGGAACCAAACCGGACTGAACAGAACCAGACCGCCTGGTAGGAACAGAGCTCGCGTGCTCCCTTCTTTCACTTCCTGAATGCTTTTGAGTTTTCTTGCGAGGCAAACGCGAAAGGTGTCGTCCCGTCAATTTGGACGCCGAATCTGAGACGCTGCAATATGACATCACTGATTGTCGTTACATATTTGTGGCCAGCTCGCTCGAAGCCTCGTCGTGCGGAGTCGAAACAGACTGACTGGTTTCACATTTACCTGCAGGAGGAAAGTTTGACATTAGTTTGACGGACAGGCGGAGCCAGTGACCTGTAACGTCTTCAGACAGGGATGCACATCAGCCATCTTTCTTTTTCTCTCCTTCGTTCTCTCTCTCTCTTTCTGCTGCAGAGAAACACTGCTAATGAAATTATCCAGAGCAGATGGGGGGTGTGTGGGAGTCTCATATATTCATGAGCCTTGTCAGCAGTGTGTGCACAAACACACACACACACACACACACACATTCCCATGAATGTGTCACACTGAGCTTTCTTCACTTTGACCATCATCTCTTGTTCTCTCTTTCACTTTCTCTCTCTCCTCTTCCTCCTACAGTTTCTCCCTCCTCCTCCTCCTCCCCCGTTTCATCCTGCCCTCCTTTTTGCTCCTCTTTCCTCTCCTCCTCCTCCTCCTCCTCTGCTTGCATTTCTTTCAGCAGACCACTTGATGAGGCTGTGTTGTCTTTCATGCTGCACCCCGACGCTCTGCACACACACACACACACCCCTCAGGTTGCACAGCTGTATGTAGGTCAACCCCGCCTCCCCCTGTCCCTCCCTCCCTCCCCCCTCCTGTTCAGACTGCCCTACTTTCAGCTGGATGCAGAGTACCAGTGACATCACCATTTTCTGTGTTTTTTTTTTCTTTCTACTCGATCGTCTGGTGACTGAGTGTTGCCGCTTCTCCTCCTCACCCTCATCTTCATCGTCCATAATCTCCCCCACCGTGGCGAGCATGCTAACCGTAGACCCGTAAGTCAGCGCGGGATCTGGTGCTGAGGATTTGATGCTTCGGTTTCACATTTGCATCCTCATCGCTCGATCGCCCGGCTGCTGCTCTCATCCAGGACAGCTCTGTTGCTAGGGAGACGGTCGCTAAAACACCGGCGCAGGGAACGCTAAGCCAAACCGACCCCCACCCTCCCCTCCCTCCCTCCCCCCCTTCTGCCAGCATCCACTCCTCTTTATAGTCAATCCTTCAATCCGTCTGTCACTCTGGTTCTCTCCTTCACTTTGCTCCGATGGTCGTTTTTCTCTCCGTGTAATTCACACCAGGATTCGGAGCGACAGTGATGAAACAACATTTCATCACCAGCACGTTTTTAGAATATGATCCAAATCATGCTCGCTCGCTGAAAGTCACAGCATGAATCAGAATCTTAGTTTTTTCATTCTGAGTCTCAAGACATGAAAATGATTTCATATTTCACAAAGAAAAGGAGAAAAAGGAAGAGTTGAATTTAAAGGTTAATATTTTCTCAAATATATCTTCATAAAATATGCAAATCTGTTTAAAAGTAGACGAAGGCCGTTTGGTGATGATGATGCACTGGGTTTCCACTTTCCTAGCGCTACAACTTAAAAATAAATAAAACCACAGAGGTCTTTAAAATCTCCAGTTCAGCATCAGGATCAGGAAGCTCTGATTTCTGAGGAAGACGAGTTCAGGGTTCTGAACCGAGCGGCGAGATGAACCCTTTAGGTTGTGACAGCGAAGAGCGTTAGCATGGTTAGCATGGTTAGCATACCGCAGCCTTACTGCTTTACATTAAAACATCTTACTTAACAATGTGTTGATCCAGAATACGCTCCTGATAGGACATTTATCACTTTAATCGGTTCACGATACGATCTGATTGGCTAGAAGAGGAAATCAGGAGAGAGAGTGGAGAAGATCGATTTAAATTGTCCTTACTGGCATCCATGTTTAAGTGCATTGCCTCCCGACCATTGAGTGTATTTTTATATCATGTCCAGGTGTGTGCATCCTAAGTCTCAGCACCGATCCTCTGTCCTGCCTCTGATCATTTTTGTCATTTTATAATGTTTTCGATCGGAATAAATGCAAATCATTTCACTCCTGTCGTCTCTTTCTCACGCTTCACTTTTCTTCTGAAACTTAAAGATTGTGATCGTGATCAGAGCAAGTGAACACTCTACTGCAGCCTCTCCTTCCTCCCTCATTTTATCTGTCATCTGGGTTTTTTTTCTGCCGGCTGCTCACCATCAGCCCCCCCCCCCTCCGTTTCCTCCTGCATACCTTCATTGTCTTCCTCACTTGTCCGCTTCCTCTTTCAGCCGATCTATCCTTCCCCCTCCTCCTCCTCCTCCTCCTGCCGCAGACTGTCCTTGTCTCTCTCTCTTTCTTTTCTGTCGCCCATCCCCCTCTTCCTCTGTCTCACGCACCCTCCTCATCCTCCGAAAGAAATCTCCTCTTCTTCCTCTTTTTGTATTTCTGTTAACCTCGCTGTCTTAAAACAAAACTTCACATTTACAATCTTCTAACGTCAAACTGTTTCTGTGTTTGCTTCATGTTAATTAAAAATAGGTTGATGAGATCCACGTCATTGATCAGAGGGCAGCAGGGTAACACTTCAGGGAAATTCATCTACGTTGCAAGGACGATGTGTAAGGTCCCACCTCATATTCGGAGGCTGTGGTCCTTAAAGAAGGCGGCCTGGGTTCAAATGAATAAAGGCGTCTTTCTTCTTCTATTTGAAGCATCAGCTGCGAACGTTCGTACAAATCAGCGCAGCGTCGAGGCAGAGCGGATGTCTCAGAATCATCCAAACGACAGAGACAACAGCGGCACCGAGTTTTGAAGATGAAGGCCGCGACCTGTACGAAGCGTCGTTGACTCTACGCGCCCGTCGAAACATCTGGCTACGGATAAAATCCCATTTTAGAATTTGATGTGGAAAAAGAAACTAAATCTGTCGTTTACGTCCTGAAAGTTTGTGAGTAAATCACACGACGCGGCTGGATATGTGCCCAAGAAGGCAAAGTGAAAAAAAAAGAGACTATCTCACGCCTGAGCAGCTTAAAAGTGAAAAGTTCAACCGAGTCTCCATCACCTCATCATCATTCTGAGTCAGACACGGAAGGAAATGATTTTGGTGAAAGACTCATTTCTTAGGAGACAAAAGCATCTGCAGGATGTTTATTTCAGCTCCTGTGGAGGACAAATCCTGCCGCCTTTATATCTCAACATTTCCAGCATTCTTTTCATTTCTAGGTGATGACTAATGCCTCATTTCCCCAGCATCGTCAGACGTGACCTTTTCTTTTTGTTATAGTGCTGTTGTGATTAGTTTTTAAGTAGCTCGGCTGACGATAATTGGTGGAGTCAAACACACTGCGAGTCGTCTCTCCATGAAACATCCTGCACAAACTTTCAGATCGCCAAGCCGTCTTTAAAAGCAGCCACGTTTTGTAAAACCAGACCTCCTTCCAGGAGAGAGAGACTCTGGCAGCACTCGTGTAAATACTTTCACAGAACAGGAGGGGTTTGCTCCAAGATTTTCAAAAAGCTCGTTGAAAATTTGAAGGAATGAAAACTGGTGAAAAAGCAAATCGACTGCTTGTTAAATATCCTCTGAAGCATTCAGGAGGACGCAAAGCGACGTGAGCGGTCCGGGAGACGGCGCCTCGTGGTTGGGTGAGTGAACCTACAACAGGGAAGGTTTGCCTTCATTACATTTAACCTTGGTGGCTACATGCTAATCGCTAACTAGCATTCCGGCACAGGCGGGGAAAGTCTGGAAGGAGGTGAGAGCTGGTATATTTCCCAGGGTTGTGTTTGCATTCACACTATTTTAGAGTCCCCATAATACTGAGAGTTGAAGAGTATTATCTGCTCCATCAGTAAAGATATAAAACCTTTCTTTAATCACGCCATCACAGACTCCTGCCGGAGCCTTACCTGCGTTTGCGCAGCTTCTTGTTCTCCGTCTTGAGCACATGGAGCTTCTTGGCGAAGCAGACGATGATCATGAAGAGCAGCAGGACCACCAGAGCTGAAGCGCCCACGGCCAGACACATCACCTGGAACTCGGTCACCACGGACTCGCAGCGGGCCCCCTTGTGCCAGATGTAATCCTGGACGTTACATCTAAACGAGAAGGGAGAGAAAGTAGACAGCGAATCAGTGATGTTATATTCCTCAACGGTCCGTCTTCTTAGTATTATTATTTATTTATTTGACTTTTTCTCCAGATCCTATTTTTTTAGATTTTAATTAAAATTGTCTTTAGGTCCTGACAGAAATTAATAACTCAGGTTCTCTGAAAAAAATAACAAAAAAATCTACCATCTGTATCAGTTTGTAAGTCTGTAAAAACTTCAACCAATGTCTGCCACGAGGTACCAATCTGATGAACCAATCACAGGCCTCCCTGTCTCCCTGCTCTCTGATGAACCAATCACAGCCTCCCTGTCTCCTTGCTCTCTGATGAACCAATCACAGGCCTCCCTGTCTCCCTGCTCTCTGATGAACCAATCACAGCCTCCCTGTCTCCCTGCTCTCTGATGAACCAATCACAGTCCTCCCTGTCTCCCTGCTCTCTGATGAACCAATCAAAGCCTCCCTGTGTCCCTGCTCTCTAATGAACCAATCACAGCCTCCCTGTCTCCCTGATCTCTGAAGAACCAATCACAGCCTCCCTGTCTCCCTGCTCGCTCTCGACCTCTTGCGTGCAAAAGCCCACACTCAAAGCACGGACTTCTGGATCAATGGCGCCCGTGCATGTAAGTGAGGGGCGTGGCTTTTGATGGCGCACAGAGGGGAGGGGCTAAGTGTAGATGGAGCACTGAGAGAATGCTACTTTCAAAATCAAGCTTTCAAGAATAACCAACCCTGCCTTAAACTGCTTCACCGCGAGATCTGCCTGTCGTTAATCGATCCCCCTTCTTCCACTTCAGTCTGGTTGGTCTGCAAATCTTGAACATCATACCTGGTTACATCATCAGTAAATATATCATCTTCCTCAGGTCTGTTTCGCCCGTGGTCAACTCGGAGTGAGAGAATAACTCCCATGATTCCACGCCAGGCTTGATGTCATCTTTTGTTATTGTCTGGATTGAGAGCTTCCTGTGCATTTAATGGACACAGACCTTGAAGTTGCTGCTTTCTTGGGTCACCTCTTGATTCTCATCACAAGGCTTTTTTTTCTTTGTGCACTCACGGCTGCTTCACATTCAATTACATAATCAAAATATTACAGCGTATTGTTGGACATTTCAAGGTTTTTTCAAACACTTAGTAATGTCTGCTTTGGGAAGTGCAACATAAATGATGAATAGAATCACTTCGTATACATCTCCGAAGGCTTCCCAACATGTTGCATGTTACATAAAATCTTTAGTGCGGTGTGCAGGCTTGTGAGCGGGATGAAAGAGTGGCCGGCAGGGATCATGTCAGCACTTTGTGTGTCGACAAAAAGAAAGAAAAAAAAAAAGAAACCCGCTTTAAACACACTCACTGTCACAAACAAAACAAACTCGTGTGTTTATAAGATCCTACCCGATGCATATGGGCATCCATGTGTGCCGTAACGTTATGGGCACATATGTGACATAAGCACAAACACACACAGCTGCCATCAGAGTCCCTCTGAAGCTGTTTGGCAGAGTACGGTGTCCGCCGGGGGACATAAACCACAGATGGCATTGTCTACACACTCTTTGGTGTGTGAAATGTATTTGACTACTTCATGAGAGGACAGTCAGCTGATTCACATGTGAAAGAATGTATGTGCATTGGCACTTCCTGTCTGTGCTAATAATGGTGCCCCGTGTGAACAACGCTCGTTGCACCTTCATGACAAATTCATATTTTCTGACTTAAAATCTCATCCTGACATTTATTTCAGTCAGATGTTTCATTGTGGATACTTGTGGCCAGCTCCTCGTTAAGGCTCCTCGTTAAGGCTCCTCGTTAAGGCAAGCAGCTATTGGCTGTCCTAAAAGTCGCTAAATGATGTCATCGGCTCATTTGCATAATTGAAAAAACAAAACCAAAAAAAAAACAATCGGATTGGACGCTGTAGGAGAGACACAAGGTAAGTAAAAAATAAAACTAAAAAAGAACTCTTCTGTTGATTCCTGTTTTTTAGGGTTTTTTCTTCTCAAAATAAAAAGTCGCTAGATTTGTCGCTCGTGGAAAGTGTCCAGATATCGCGAGAAAGTCGCCGAGTTGGCAACACTGGCTGTTTCCAAGTGTCTCATCTGATGAATGTGCCATTTCAACAGCTTTAAAAATTAGTGTGGAGAAATTGTCAATCTTGTCCCCGATGGTCTCGTTTGCTTTATTCAGTCAAAACATCAATAATTTAATTCTCTTTAATAACCACACAGGTTTCTCACAGGAGCTTTAAGTGTCACACATTGCCCCGCAGTGTCTGCAGATAAATTCAGGTTAAATTGAAAGTCTTCCTCAGTTTCTCTTCATGATGTTTTTTGGATCTGTCAGAACGTCTGACAGAAACACGCACGACGTGAAAATACAAAACTGCTGAAAGTGTTTGAAGCGTGAAGGGAGCAGCGCTCGTTCTTTATTTCTCATGTTTTTTTCATGAATATCAGAGATGTTGTTTCTGTGAGTGAGGACCATGCTGGAGTTATGAGACTCACTTTTAACAAAGAAGACCGAAGACAGACGCTGAGTTCATGATTCTCCGCTGCAAATTAAAATGAAACTAAAAAAAGCTGCTTTAATGAAACAACAATGAGCACGTTATCCTTCTTGCACACAGCTTCTCGTTTCCATGACTACACGAGGACACGACCTCGATCAACCGCCCGTCCACGAGCGTATTAACGACAACAATGTTACAATAACCTAAACCCCCCATGAGCAAGGCAGTCATTTGTGACAGGGTTTATAATGTCCCCAAAAAGAGGAAGTCGGACCCCACAAGTCACTTAAACACACACACACACACACACACACACACACACACACACACACACACACACACACACACACACACACACACACACACACACACACACACACACACACAGGAAAGGCGATACCAATATGTGAGTTTACAAACTAAGGCCCCACCTAGCGTTTCTTTCTCAGCATCGTCTTTCTTCAGGTGTTTTTAACGGGTCGAGAGCGTTTTCAACAATCGCTCTGCTGTTTTTTGTTCGACCGCTCTGACCACTCAAAGTAAAAAAAAAAAAAAAGGTGCTGCTGACGTTTGACCTCAGGAGCATCTGTGTGGCGAGCACAGAGATGAGCAAGTGTTAAGTGGACGGCGGTGTCGGGGGGCGTAAGGCCGCTCCTGCTCGGGTCTCTACATGCTAAGCAGGCTCCTTTTCAGCAGACAACTTCCCGTTTCCTTCCTGAACGCTCGACGCTTTGATTTGACCGTGCAGCTGAGCTGAAAAGCTGGAAGCGAGCCAGGAGACATTTTGAGCGTGGGCGCGTGTGAGAGATGATGCCCGATGATCACGTGTTCGAGGAGACTTCGGTGCACTCAACCCGAGAGCAATCCTGCCTTCGCACAAAGAAGAGGTTTTATGTAAGTCGGAGCTGGACTGTGGGAGGGAGGGACGCATAAAAGGAAGAAGGCGGGCGAGCGAGCGAGGATGTGCTGGTCGTCATGGCAACCCAGCTGAGTGGTAAACGGAGCAGATGCGGCGCTGACATGTCATTCCATCACACGCACGCACCCTCGCTCAGCCTGTCCACGGGGACACAGTCGTGCTTTAGCGGCTAGTTCCCATTTTCTTTTTTCTTCCTCTCCCTCCTCCTCCTCCTCCTCCTCTCCCTCCTCCTCTCCCTCCTCCTCCTCCTCCTCCTCTCCCTCCTCCTCTCCCTCCTCCTCATCCTCCTCTCCCTCCTCCTCCTCCTCTCCCTCCTCCTCCTCCTCCTCCTCCTCCTCCTCCTCCTCTCCCTCCTCCTCTCCCTCCTCCTCCTCCTCCTCCTCTCCCTCCTCCTCCTCCTGCTCCTCTCCCTCCTCCTCCTCTCCCGCTGCTTCTCGTCTTCTTTTTTCTTCTTCACTGGCTCTTTACCTCGCCATTTCAGCCTTCAGCCCGTCCCCCCCCCCCCGCCCTTCCTGCACTTCGCCGAGCGCCTCCAGCTGAATCATGCCTCGGCTTAAACATTGTGCAACTGATTTTTTTTTTCTCTTTTTCTTTGACAGTCAAAAACAAAGAAAACCAACTCGTCAGCCAGGTTGAATGTCCTGATTCATGTTTTGATTATCTGCGTATAAAAAGCATGACGCAGCTCCTTTTTCTCTTGAGATATAAAAGGTGTTTATCAGGAGATCAGTTTAAGAAAAACAACAAATAAGAACTAAATAACACTGGAAAAAAACTGTGTTATGATCCCAAGATAACACGGAGAAATGAATTTTAAAAAACAATCTTTTAGAATGAACTTCCTTCCTCTCACTTCCTGGAGACTTATAGACTTTAAATCAAATTAAAAACGTTTCCCATCAAACTTGTTTTCCACATTTTAAGAACTGATCCCTTTGAAGGACTCGGATGTGTCGATCCTGATCTCTGCGGTGTGAATACAGCACCTAACGAATGCTCTCTTTACCTGCTTCGTCTCGGGTGAGATAGAGGCAGTGTTTCACTTACAGGGTGACAGGGGGGGCAGGTGGGGTCGGCGTCTTCTAATAAGACCCCCTGATGGTTTTGATGAGGACTAATGGAGGGTGGGAAGGGAGGGGGGTGATTTAGACAAAGACAGTTGAGAGCTTCAGAGAGAGAGAGAGAGAGAGAGAGAGAGAGAGACAGAGAGAGAGAGAGAGAGAGACAGAGAGAGAGACAGAGAGAGAGAGAGAGAGAGAGAGAGAGAGAAGGGTGAAGATGGAGAGAAATAGGTGAACTGGCAGCTGTACAGAAGACGTGTGTAACACTATTTTAATGCAACATAAACAACATAGATATTAACAACACTGTCTTAAACATGGTTTGAAAATATATTGATATATCTTATAAATTTGATATATTTCTCAGCCCTAGTGAAAACCAAACTTTGAGGTTTCAAAATGGTAGTAAACAAACTCACGGGTGACATCGGAGTGGCAACATCTACGTCAATATCTACATATTAAATATACAACATTAAAATATTAAAAGGTCTGTGAGTCTCCAGGGAAACAGAGAACAAC
>NC_136695.1:29407935-29412935 GCF_947650265.1 Symphodus melops | reverse complement strand
TCTGAGGTCAGTAAACAGCTCTTCAAAGGGTCATGTGTTTTACTGCAGCGGGGCGAAAGGGCGCCACATTCATCCTGCTGTAATCGAATCGGCCTTGATGTACGACGCAGCTCCACCAACACGCACGCAGGGACTCACGGATCCACATGTGCACGCAAACTCAGTCTCATGTGCATCCAGAAGGCATGTCCACACACACACACACACACACACACACACACACACACACACACACACACACACACAGAGGAACATATTGGAGCTCATCTGTGCCAGCGCTCCAGTGACCCATATTGCTCCTCTGCCCAGCAGTGAAACGCCGCTCGCTCTCTCTGCAGCCTCACACTCAGGAGCTTCATCATTGCTAATATCTGCTGACTGGGGGAGCAAAGACGTGCCCCAAATATCTGGAGCACGCCGTCTGCTTAGCAAGATTCATTTTCCTGTCCGACTGTGCGAGGAAAGCCAATGAGATTACAGCAGATACACAGTACATTTGTTGTCCATACTGAAACTATCTGCGCTAACTTCTCAGAGCACACAATCCTTTTAAGCTTCTCAGTGTTTGGTGTCGTTCTGTCTCAGATGTGTCTGATGTTTCAGACGTGTGTGTGTGTGTGTGTGTGTGTGTGTGTGTGTGTGTGCAGCTGTTGGCCGATCGTCATTCCTGCATACATTTGCATTTAAATCCTCGCTGCTGCTCGCTAATTGGAAGCCTCCCCCGACTGATGGTTCGGTGAATTTCAGTCCTGATTACGGGGAAACTGTATGTGAGATCATCCTGAGATGTCGAGCCTGTGTTTACGTTTAGCGATAGCGCACACACACACGCACACGCACACACACACACACGCACACACACTGAAAAGAAAAAAATATTCTCTCTGATAAAACATTTCAAAATTAGAAAAAGCTTTCCAACACATCATACCCTCCACCATCTGCATCATCTGTAATCCTGAACGCACAATCGTCCTCTGGCTCAGATCGGGATGTTTTGATCAACAGATGCACTGTGGGCGTCGACTTTCAGACGCATCGGCAGAGAATTTATATGGAGCTTGAACTCCTCTGGGGCTTAAACCATATTATCATAAATAATTCTGATAATCCGTTGGACTTCTGACCTCCACCTAGATTCATGGCCGTCGCAGCACAGTGGGATGGATGGATCCAGATCGTGGCTGTAAGCTTGTTAGTTGTGTATGTAGGTTGTGTGAGAGGTGGTGTGTTTCTGCAGTGTCAATGCAGCTTTTTGTTACCATCCGTTTTCTCCATGTGGAGTTAGCACTCCTGCTAACTCCCGCTAGCTCCTGCTACTGTAGTTGAGCTCGTTGCCTACAGTAACGTTGATATTTGTTTCACCCTCCACCTGTCTGTTCTCATATCTTCATTCACGCCTCTGCTCTGCATTTTCCAAGTCTCAGAACGGTCCGAGCCAAGATCAGCTCAGGTCGAAATCCGCCTGAGACAGAAACCTCATCTCGAGTCTCCCTCTGCCCCGCCTCCAGTCCATCCAGACGGACCGGCCTGCAAGCCGACATCCACTCCCTCCCAACATCCAAACATCTGTCTCAACGTTCAAAATACTCGCTTTATATTCAACGTTTGAAATGCATGTCATTACCTCAAGAGGCGCCGCCAGCTTCGACAGTTATCTATGCACACAGGGACATGGCAGCAGCATTTTATTCTGCTGTGTTGGTTGCACAGGTGAATATATGTCAGGTGTGAATGAGCAGGAAGCCGAAGAAGAAAACTTGCTCGAGTTTCTCGGTATCTGTTCGTGTCTTCGCTCGCTGCCTGTGTTTTTGTGTATGTGCAAAAAGGAAACCTAAAAACAGGATCTGAGCACTCTGGCAGCAGTTTGGATGTTTCCTCATAAAACTCTCTCGTTAAAATAACAATAATGCACTGGTTTGTGTTCTGAGCTTTTCCACATGTTCCCGTGCGATGAGAGCAGAAAGTTATGAATCTCGAGTTTCACCGAGCCGTGCACATCACGTGGCAGAGCGTTTTATTTTATATGCTGGTGTCTGATGGCGTCCAACGAGCCCCGAGGTTAACCCTTCGTTTCCCTGGACTTCACAAACATGTGTTTAGTATCTCTAAGCTCAGGTTTGAATGAACCAGGTGTGCTGGGTTTGTGTTTTGTGTCTGGTCTTACCTGCAGAAGACTCCCATGCCCTCCAGCAGGTAACACTGTCCTCCATTGAAGCAGTAGTTTGGCAGCATGTCGCAGGGCGAGCGGCAGCTTCCGTTCACCATCTGATAGCCGACGCGGCATCCGCCCATCCCGTCTGAGCCGTCCACTGGTGCAGCCGCTGGAGGGGCGCCCACAGGGATGTTTGGAAGTGGAGCTCCTGCACCAGGAAGTGCCGCCCCCGGGTTGAACGAGCCTGAAGCAGGGGCCCTGGGCTTGGAGCGAGCAGGAGACCCCGCGGCGAGCCGCAGGTCTTCATCTGTCTCGTAGGCGTCGGTCGTTGTGCTGTAGGTGTACTCGTCAGCGGTCGGGGACACACCGTCCTCGTACGGGGTGAGGTAGTCGTAGTTGTCCGGCATCGCCCAGGAGGTAGGATCTCCGCCCTGCAGCTCGTGGGCCAGTGAGGAAGGAGAGGGGGGGGGCCAGGTCGAGGCTTCGGCCACGAGAGGACGGGTCGAAAAAGTCCACGTGGAGGATGTCTGGGTTGGAGGGGTTGGTGGCAGGCGGGGCTGTGGTGGTGAAGAGGCGATCCAGGTCGAACACGGCGGTGTCCTTGGCGTGAATCCAAGGAGGGTCAGTGTGTGGAAGACGCTCCTCCTCCTCCTCCTCCTCCTCCTCTTCCTCAACCTCCAACACCTTGGGACTCATGTGGGCTGCTGGGTATCAGGTGCTCCGTCTCAGCGGAGTCGGGGCTGATCTGAGGAGGAGCTGCCACTCCCACCTCCTCCTCCTCCTGCACCGCAGGAACCACCGATTCTGCGAACATGCCGCTGCTCTGATCCTCCTCCTCGCCTGCACGGGGAATCCTGCCCGCCCTCGGGGTCACAGTGCTGACAGGGTCAGGATTGGCTGAGACGCTAGCTTCATTGACCTTGATTGGCCCCTCCTCCACGTTAAGCAGCGAGGTCACATTGGCCACGCTCTCCGTCTCCGTGGCGTTGGTCCCAACAGTGTTTCCTACAACAACATAAAAACAGAGAAAAAAGATTGATAGATGGATAAAGGCAAAAAGAAACAGATTTCTTCCACAGAGACAGAAAAAACCTGAAATTGGCTCCAATGACTCGGAGGAACTCTGGACCGGTTACTGGGCTGCACGGCTCGTTAATCAGACGTGCAGAGCTGGAAGACGGCTCATGACTTTCTAACGAATCATAAACTGTGAAATACGTCAGGGGGTTCGACCACGGCTGATTTCTTCATCCTCATCATCCTTTCACTGCTGAATTAAAGTTATCAAATTAAACTTGATCTGGTGTAATCAAAGTGACTTCTTCAGACTTTTACTTTGGAGCCAGTTTTGAACGTCCTCTCAAGACTTTAATGTCTTATTTTGAGTCATGTTAGGGTTAAGGTCAGATTCAGCCTTAAAACTCTGGACCGCACGGCGTCAAATCCCACCTCTTGGAAGCACGCCAGGGCCGAGGGAGTGTAGCGTGCTCGAGCCTGGATCGGAGCTCTCACACTCGTCGAACAAACCGGACTTTAGAGGTGAAACCGTCTCAAACTGAAACACAGGAGCTAGACTGGGCTCGTGAGTGTTTGTATCTGAACTACAAACACCAGCTGGCTCCAGCCTCATGAATACGTGGTCCACCGCCGCACGGTGACGTCACAGACCGGCGTCTCGGAGCGTCCTGAGACGGACAGAGCGGGCTCAAGGAGTAAAAACAAATTAAAATGAGACGTGATTGGCTGTGTGCTTATCCCCCGGTCGATTACTTCATCCCAGGGCGGCTTGTTGAGTCATGAAGAAAGCTGCTTTACGGGGTGCTCCCCCCCCCCCCCTTTGGATTAAAGGAATAATTCACTAATGTACTTGAACGGTGCAGAGCTGCAGGATTAGGGATTATGGGGGTTTGAGAGGGAAGGGATTGGGAGACGTTGGGGGTTTCCCCGCAGGAGGGGAAGTGATGATCTTGAGGAGACAGACAAAGCAGAGTCTGGAACATGTGTGCAAAAGACAAAAGATACGTTTCCTCAAGAGCAACAAATAAAAGAATAAAACGTTTTTCTCTGCTGATTAGATCTTCTCTGTGCGAGCGAGCAAACGGCGAACATGCACGAGATTTGAAAGAGAGAAGAACTCATAAAAAGACGAAAAATCTTCTCAGATTTAAAGACTTCTTTGAAGATTTTTAAAAGTCGAGGTTTCATGCATTGCTCGCCATTCCCACGACTGCCACCAGATACAGCTGCCTCCCTTGAAGTTTCTGCAGTGATTTAAGTCGTAACTGAAAACTTTAGTTAAGATGGAGAGCAAGCAGACGACTTCCCTTCCTCCCAACCTCAGACTTTGAGAGGTCATACTATGCCATAACAGCGAGCGGGCGGGCGGGCGGGCATCTTGTTTCAGTGAGGACGCGATGACACCAGGAGTACGCTCAAGGGGCTTTCCAGAACCTGTGTCGAGAGAACAGCCAATCACAGAGCTTCCTCTCACCAGCATGTCGAAGAGGAAGAGCATCTCCGTGTCGTGTCAGGGCGTTAAGAGAGCGCCGACGCCTCGTGGCTAAATAAGAGCTGGAGACAAATCCAGCTGTTGTTGGTGCGAGAGGCGGAGTTAAACACTGGACTGTTCGTCAGCCAATCACAGAGCTGATTTCACATTCACACCTACGGGTCGTTCAGAGTCAGCAGGTGACCGGCGTGTGTTTGGACTGGAAGCCGGAGAGAAGCCACGCCATGCACGGGGAGAACACGCAGACTCCACACAGGGGGATTCAAACCAGCAACCTCCTCAATGTGAGGCGAGAAACAGACTCACAAACCGTCTCTCGGCCTTTTCCTGGGACTT
>NC_136695.1:29269526-29407735 GCF_947650265.1 Symphodus melops | reverse complement strand
AACCGACGCTAAGAAGCGACGACGCTAAGAAGCGAAATGACGGGTTCGAGACGCCACAACACCTTAAATCTAACCAAAGGGTCGGATGACGATAAGATAAAATACTTTACGTATGATAAGATACCATATGACATACTGTTAATGTAAGATGTGGATTATATATAAGATTACACGATGCGATGATTATTGATTTATTGAGAGAACATTAAAAAGACTGTTGTTCATAACCAAGAGTAAGTTAAAGTTTGGACTGCAAAGTTTCATAATCCTTCAGAACCAGACTGGTCCACAACACTCGCACACTGTCAGAACTCAGCGGTGCTGTGGGAGCTCTCAATGGTGTCAGTCTGCCAAAACCCTCGGCGTGCACTCCTGGACTGAGCTCCAGTTAAGTAGAGATGTCTCCCTTTCACCGCCTCGTTAGCCTAATTGGATTAACGAGGAGAACCCTCCTGATGGACAGCTGGTTGAGGAGCAGCATGGCAGCTCTGTGAAGGCTCCAGGAAGAACATTTTCACTACACAACTGCTGTGTTGTTGGAGTTGCTCTGATGCACTGCAGGAAGTAATGTTTCTTTGCTGTCAGTTTATTTTGCTTTAACTGGATTTAATAAACGAGTCAAAGTGCCAAAAGTCACGATGAATAAACAATAACTGTGTTTTCTCTCTTTGGTTCCGTCTGATAAATAAAAAAGGCAATGAATCCAAATAGACCAGAAATCCCAAATCTGCCGTTGTCTTTGGTTTTATGAGTTCATAACAGACCCGCTGAGCCGTGATTTTAGTGATCACAGTGCAGATTAGAATGAACAAATCAGCTTCTGAACGACGAGTCAGATCCTTTTACAGTCATGAAAAAACAGCCAATATTAAATTCTGCCATCACACAACTCATTAAAAAAAGAAAAAACAAGCCTGCAGAGTTAAAACCTACATCTGAGTGTTGAAGATAAAAAGACATTATCATCGCTTCTTTCCTCAGAGGACACTGAGTTTTGTTTTTTGTTTAAGAAGCAACCAACAAAAAAACCTGCAGTTCCTCAAGTGTCCACTTGGGGCAGCCTGTAAAAGCCAAGAAATCCCCATGAACACCAGTATTAAGAAAACCGTGTGAACAGCAGGAACAAACATGTTTACAGCTGCGTTAAAGATCCGATTTCTGTTTTTGTTAGTTTAAAAAGACAAAAAATAAATAACTGAAGTGAACTTTAAATCCAGGCTGAGAACAGACGATGTAACTTTAGTTGCTTCTGACTCCCATTGAGGTTGAAAACTTTTCCTGATGAATAAAAACAATAAAAATTGTGAAAACTAGGAGAGTGTTTGAGTTGACTGACAGGTTGGCGTGAAGTCTAAAAGATCTGAGCAACACGTCTTGGTGTATTTCTTGGTTGATCAGTTACGATGGCGGCGATGACCCTGATGAAGGTCATGAGGTGAAACGCGTCGACATTCACACTAAGTTTTTTGACATTGGCTGTTGGTGAAGTTGAACCCGCTCTCTTTCTTGATACATCGAAAGTTAAGATTTCCAATATTTCCGCCATATTGGAAAAATAGGTTCAGAAACAAGCGAGGAAATATTCACTCTTCAAACATGAAACCAACAAAAGAAGCAAATCGTCACTTTGGAGCGGTGGCGTTCAGTATTTGGCTCCTGTTGAATGCCATCAGGAAGTAATTGGAACTTTGTGTCGGTATCTTTGACAATATCAAGAAAAATAACTCTCCAGAAATCAATAAAAGAATAAATGAATCGGCAAAATTGATTTTTCAAGTTCACGAAACACGATCCTGCAATTAGTTATTCAAACGTTCAAGGCTTTCCACACCAACAATGACAAGCATATTTTTCTCCCAATTAGGGCTGCAGAGCTGGCCGACCAGAACGGATCGGGTCGCTTCAGGACGAGTCAGTTCAGGGTGTCAGACTCGGTCTGGGTCCTGGACGGACCGGCTGAGACCCAAATGAGACCAGACGCAGGGAATAAAGGAGCCTCTTTGTTTTTCTCCCATGTTACATGAGGTAACCATGCAGCATGACATAAGGAGGTTGTTACTTTGTTTACATTGGTTACTGTGTGTGTGTGTGTGTGTGTGTGTGTGTGTGTGTGTGTGTGTGTGTGTGCTGTCTCTCTGCCAGTATAGCCCACTGGTAACTGGGGTGGCTTCCAGTTCCTCTTGTGAAGGGTGTGGATGCTCATAATGAGAAGACTTTGGCACGTCAACAGTGTGTGTGTGTGTGTGTGTGTGTGTGTGTGTGTGTGTCACACTGATTGTCCGGGGGTGATGGCGCCTCAAGGCCAGTTGCAGTTAGCCTGCGCTGGCGAGCCGCCGGCCCTCGGGCTTCGCCTTTTGTCTGTCGGAGAGGGGAAGCCACTAAACCACCCACAGAGTCGGGACGCTCTGATTGGCGGTGACAGACTGTAAAGAGGAAGCTGATTGGTTGTGACAGTTGAGGCCCGCCAGCCAGTTTGCTGACCCAGACGGGGGCGGGGGGGGGGGGGACTCCAGTCGAATAGCGAGGTTTGATTGTTTGTGGGTTAGGGATAGGGTTTGTTGCCTTGCTCAAGGGCACATTGGCAGGACCCTGGAGGTGACCTGGCTCCAGCTGGCAGACCAACTGACTGCGACTTGAACTGGCGACCTTCCACAAACTGATCCTGAGATATAATCCCTTTAAAATAAAAACACCAGTTCCATGTGTTTCTGTGGAATCAGGTTCTGATGGTGAAGAGTTTGGATCCCGATCACGATGACACTGATGATGCTGAGTGAGACTCCAAAGAAGAGAGGTCTCTGATCACTTCCTGTCAGCGTCTCTGGTCACTTCCTGTCACCTGTGTGTGCGTTCAAACTTAGAGCTGTTCCTCCTCGCCCGTGTTAAACTCTGATGTTTTGTTGTCGTAGATTTAAAGGATCATCAGGTAAAACAAACTGAAGGAAAGCTGTGACTGAAAAGGATGAACTGAGCGAGAGAGAGAGAGAGAGAGAGACAGAGAGAGAGACAGAGAGAGAGAGACAGAGAGAGAGACAGAGAGAGACAGAGAGACAGAGAGAGAGAGAGAGAGAGACAGAGAGAGAGAGACAGAGAGAGAGACAGAGAGAGACAGAGAGACAGAGAGAGAGAGAGAGAGAGACAGAGAGAGAGAGAGACAGAGAGAGAGAGAGAGAGAGAGACAGAGAGACAGAGAGAGAGAGAGAGAGAGACTTTAACTCACTCTCATTGATTTTAGCTTCAAACACCTAAAGCGACGCACACACACACACACACACACACACACACACTCTCTCGCTCCTCGTTCCCACACTAACTCACTGATGAATAACACATGAGGTTTTTTTATCTTTACTGAACGCTGCTCATTAATATCGATATAAAGAGGAAATGCATCGCTCCACATTTAGCTTTAATTGAAAAACCACCGCATCGATTTTACACCCGCCGCTCTCACTCCTCCTCCTCCTCCTCCTCCTTCATCTCCTCCTCCTCCTCCTCCTCCTCCTCCTCCTTCATCTCCTCCTCCTCCTCCTCCAGCTCGTCCTCTTCCGCCCGACTCTTCCTCCTGGCTTGTTCGCCCCGTCTCCTCCTCCTCCTCCTTCATCTCCTCCTCCTCCTCCTCCTCCTTCCTATCCAGTGAATCCTTTTCTCTTCCTCTTTGCTTCTTTTCCCTCCTCCCTCCTTTTTTTTCTCTCTTCTGTCCATCACATGAATCCACAGGTGGTGGGATGGTGGAAGGATGTGTTGCCATGGAAACAAGATCTGCATCCACATGCATTAAAGACACACACACACACACACTATCACCCCCAACCACTCTCACACACACTTCATAGTGACGTGTTGTCTGTATGATGAACGGCTGAAATATGAGGAGGTGGAAACGTACGGTGGATGGACCCGACCTCGTCTTGAGCGCGGTCACGCCCCCCTGCTGCGCCTGTATGACCCGCCGTGGTCATACTGCATCAGGACACCTCATGGACATAACGTGGTAATACAGCACATGTATGTTTTATGTTATCATGAAGCGTGCTCGGTGCAGCCGTGTCCACGTCCGCACGTCGACGAACCACATGACAGCTACTCGGGATTTCTCTGTAATGAAGGCCGTCAGCGTCGTGTACCCGCGTGCTCGTGCATGAGGTGTAACGGGCCGCCTAAAGAACTGGACCTTCAGGTCGAAGCGTGCTCGGGCACGGTACGGGCTGACAGTGTGACCGCACCCCGAGTTACACCGCAGGTCACGTGTCCTCATTCACACACTGATGGTAGAGGCTGCTGCGTGAAGAAGTAACTCATCCCATTTGTACACATTCACACGCCGCCGACATGTGGCTGCAGGAGCTGGGAATCAAACCCTCAACCTTCTGGTTAGGAAGAAGCCGACTGCACAAAGTGAGCTCAGCCGTGTGTTTGTGTATGACGACGTGTGCAGGCGCGCTCTGGTGTGAGGCCATGCATACGATTTAAAATGTGTGTTTGTGTGCACATGTTTTATACATGCATGTCATGTGTGTGCATCCATGCATCTGTACTCACACAGGCAGAGCTTCCCCCTCACGTTGACCTGCTTTAGAAACAGCCAGTCAATTTAAATTCAAGTGTGTTAGCATGTATGCATGTGTGTTTCCACTCTCACGCCATCCTTTCCCCTCAACTACATGTGCATCATAAAATGGGTTTATTTTAAATGTACAGGGGAAAATAAACACAATACAAAAAAATAATTACTGGCTCCAGTTTTAAGAACGGGGCGAGACCCAGAGTTCGCAGGAGTGATTATATAAGCGATCGATGGCGATCACGGTGGCCTGTGTCGGACGGCAAACATTCAGGAGACACAGCGAGTCAAGGGCTCGCCGACCTGTCCCCACCTTCGTCGCCTCGCAGCTCTTCTTCAAAACAAAGACACAAACTGCCAGGTGGGACTATGAGGTGGACTATGACCATACATACAGAGACGGGAGAGGCAGCGAGCGTGTGTGTCGCTGGACGAGGGCGACTCCTAGAACATTTGTTTTAAAGTTAAGACTCATAATGACTGTCAATAAAACGACTGGCCAACAGATAAGGTAACATCAGATAAAGTCATGGCGGTCAGCTGAGGCTGCGGCCGCGAGCTCGCTCCGGACTCAAAGACTGCACCTGTGGACGAACAAAAGCAGCGGCCATAGTGACAGATGTCTCAGTGGAGATCTGTACAAGCTGCATCGTGTGTACTGCCAAATCAGCCTGTGGTTACACACTGATGTAGATATGTATCAGCTGCTGGTTTTAAAAGACATTTACATTTTTTAAAGATTAAATGAAGAATATTGAAGCCCCCCCTCATCTCTCATCTCTTTGTCCCAAAGCTCCCTGCACACACAATCCAAACATCTACTAATCTAATTACACGTCTTTCTGTTGAATCTGTTTGTGCAGAGTCCTGACAGGTGTGTGTGTGTGTGTGTGTGTGTGTGTGTGTGTGTGTGTGTGTGTGTGTGTGTGTGTGTGTGTGTGTGTGTGTTCTCACAGCGGAGTGTAATGCTTAGAACTAAATGCTAATATGACAGTCTGCAGTATAAAGGAGCCGAGGACGGAGGAGCAGCGTGCACGCTCTTCAGACGGAGGAGACGAGGGAGGAGCAGCGTGCACGCTCTTCAGAAGGAGGAGACGAGGGAGGAGCAGCGTGCACGCTCTTCAGACGGAGGAGAGGAGGGAGGAGCAGCGTGCACGCTCTTCAGACGGAGGAGAGGAGGGAGGAGCAGAGTGCACGCTCTTCAGACGGAGGAGACGAGGGAGGAGCAGAGTGCACGCTCTTCAGACGGAGGAGACGAGGGAGGAGCAGCGTGCACGCTCTTCAGACGGAGGAGACGAGGGAGGAGCAGCGTGCACGCTCTTCAGACGGAGGAGACGAGGGAGGAGCAGCGTGCACGCTCTTCAGACGGAGGAGACGAGGGAGGAGCAGCGTGCACGCTCTTCAGACGGAGGAGACGAGGGAGGAGCAGCGTGCACGCTCTTCAGACGGAGGAGACGAGGGAGGAGCAGCGTGCACGCTCTTCAGACGGAGGAGACGAGGGAGGAGCAGCGTGCACGCTCTTCAGACGGAGGAGACGAGGGAGGAGCTGCTTGCATGAGTGTGAACTCGATGACTCGCTTCGGCAAGGACACACACAGACAGTCTCACACCTACACACCACGTTCAACGCATGCACACACATTTACAGCTGTAGACAGAAGACAGCAGCTAACTGTAGCACACACACACACACACACACGCACACACACACACAGGTGCAAGCCTACGCATCAACACAAAGATGAGTTCTCCCTCACACATAAACCACCTACATGAACACGCACACACACACACAAACATGTAAATTACTCTTCAAGGGCAGCCAGAGTTTGAGAACGCCAACTCAGCACTGCTAACAGAGAAAAGCACACATACTGTACGCTAATTGTTTCGACTTTGAGCCGAAAGGACGGCGTGAGCAGCTCTTCCCTGTGCTCGTGAAACTTTGTTCCGTTGTTTTATGACCTTCTCCCACCTGATGGGGGGGGGGGGGCTGTCACACCTGTGCCTCCGAGCTGCAGCACACACACCTGGAGGCTGACTGGGCGATGACATTGAGGAGAAACGGCTGCACGCGGGGACTCGAGCATGACACAGCGCTTTAGTAAGTTTCAGTAAATGTGTGTGCTTGTTTCAGGTTTGTGCAGATATTTCAGCGTGTCGCTTTTTGCACATATAAAGTGTAAATACACAAACATGCATCCTGAACAGTGCAGTCCAGCTGCATGCAGCAGCACAGAGAGAGAAACCAACAGCTGGTCGCGCGCGGCCCGCGTATGCTAACGTTGACCTGCAGGCAGATCCAGGTGGGAGGAAAGCTATTACAAATGAGATTAGGATCACAACCAACAGATTTATCTGGGATGAAGCTCATAATAGCCGCTCACACATCTGAATTTAGCGCAGGGGGAAAAGTTAGAGTCCCTACATGATCTCCAGGGAGAAAATACTCTGCATCCTTCATGTGAGAATGAAGCTGGAAGGATTTTTAGCTCTCGATGTGACAATTTCTTTAGTGAACACGCCAAATAGTTTTCCTTACAGATGGAGTCAGTAGCTTCTTCCTTAAAGAAATTAAATACAGACATATCCTAAAGTAAAAGGTGGGGACTGTGTCTGCAGAGACGCTGTCCTCTGCCTGGATCGTCGTTGTGTTTCTGGGCGGAGCTGGTGTGTTTCCTCCAGCCAATGACAGCACAGCAGGTGAGTTTAGGAGTGGATATAATCCAACGACTGGACGCTTTCCAAACTGGCTAATCTGACAGACGTGGACGAAGCGGCAAAGAAGAGAAAATATAATCAGAATGAGGAGAAACACCAAGTGGATAAAGCTCGTCCTAAAACGAGGGTGAACCCTGAGTTTTCTTTAACACGCTGACCTGGACTGGTTGGTCTACTTCCTGCTGGAAAGGCAGGTGACTAACACCCTTAGCTTGTGCTAGCACGCGTTAGCTTGCAGTGAAGGTATATGGAGTAAACATAAACGCTACATCCTGCAGGGAGTGTGCGTTCTCGTGGCGATGAGTCCAGGAGGCGGGGCCTAATTTGAATGTTGCATTTCCAAGCCGACTCCCCCTTTAAGTTTCCGAGGTTCATTGTTTCGTGTACTCACAGAAGAGTCAGCAGACAGAAACGTGTGAGTCATCACTGTAACATAATGTAAATCACTGCAGTCTTCCCGTCTGCTGTCACTCTGCACACACGACTGTTGCTGCTAATTACTCTGCAAGACATGACACGCTTCAGCGCTGCGTCTTCACTGCTCCTTTTTTTTCCGAGCACACCTTTTTTTTTTTTTTTTTGATATTTTGGGGGTGAGCTGCACGTTTAAATGCCTCTTTTTTTCAAACCCCGGGTTGGATGAGCTGAAATGAGAATGCAGCAAGTGAGCAGGAAGGTGTGGTGACGTTTATAACCTGTAACCAGCACTCGAGCGTAGACGCTAACGACTGCTTCGTTATTTTTTCCGTCTTCTTCTCTGCTATTAGTTGACAATGAATAACTGCATCTTCTGTGTCTTTCTTTTAACGTCATGTCCTGCCTCTTAAATCTCCTCCCCAGCAATAGTCTTCTGCTGTGAGGTGCAGGTGTGAACAAGACTTCCTCCTGTTTGCTGTTTAGACCATGTCTCAAACCTGTGTGTGTCATGGACGTCTTCCTGGCTCTGCACTGACAAGCTGTGAAATTAAAAATGTTAAATATCATTAATCCTGAAGGTAAAAGACCTTGGTGGATATAGGGACTCTAAACTGAGAGTCTCCATGATGTCACACTCTTTAACATCGCTGTCTTCTTCCCTGCCTTCACAAACGTTGATGTTGACACTGCCAACAATAGAACGCAACTCATGAAATAATTAAGCAGAAATAATGAATACTGCAGCACCAGGAGTGATATGATCTGCAAATTAACACTGGTAATGATGGACTACACCCATAGCCGGTGTCTTCATACAGATACAGACACACACACACACACACACACGCACGCATACATGCATGGTCAGATGGCGTCGAGACACCACACGCAGCGTCCAACCAACACTCTGAGCCTTAATGGAATTCAAATTGCGAAGAATTTATGACGGGGATATGAACGCGCTGTTCTGCCAGCTGGTGTACAAGGATGTGTGTGGTTTCCATGGCGACAGGGAGGATGCAGAGGAGGGAGTGCAGAGAGCCATTGTTCAGAAATAACCAGAACTGTTAGCTGCATACATTTGAGGATTGTCCATTTCTTCTTTTAATGCGTGTGTATTATTTTTTTTTTTGCCTACACTGCGATGAAAAGATTGGGTTAGTGGAGTCATGGTGGGAGGATTTGGCTCGAAGATTAACCCACTGCACATCAAAGATGATCTGCCAGCGAGCAGATCTGTGTCAGCAGGCCAGAGAGCGGCAGAGACACGGAGGAGGAGGAGGAGGAGGAGGAGGAGGAGGAGGAGGAGGAGGAGGAAGATGAAAGGAGAGGAGAGAAGGGCATCAAAAAAGGATGCACGTGCATCAATTTCAGTGCAGAAATCAGAAACTGATAGCCAACCAATCAGCTTTCTGCTTCCTTAACATACAGGGGGGGAAGGAGGGAGGGGACTGGACGGATGGCAGCGGCGGTGTATCATTGATATTTAACACACAGAAAGAAGGAGGATTGCAAATGGCCACCAGAGAAAAGAGACAGAACAGGACTGACAGGATTTCTTGTCTCAGTTGAAGCTGGAGTCTGAGCGTCTCTCACAGATGTGGGGCAAGCTGCTGCCTCCACACTTCACCGGTGAAGCGAGCACATGTGTGTGTGTGTGTGTGTGTGTGTGTGTGTGTGTGTGTGTGTGTGTGTGTGTGTGTGTGTGTGTGTGTGTGTGTGTGTTGTAGCGTGTGACGGTGGTGGAGGTGCAGGGTTAGCCCAAGGTTGTTTTAATGTGTCTGCACCAGATCTGCCAACATCTTTTTGTTTAGCTCCCAGCTGGGTTTAAGCAGACACAACTGCCCCCGAGTAAAAGGACAAAGACCTGAGAGGAGGTCATGAAGGAGGATATAACGATCACATGATCACAATTTAACAAAAATAGACAAAGGAAACGTCTGCATTCAAATATTCAAAAACCTGAATTACAGAGAGGTTTTGCAGAAACATTCACTCAGAGGTTTTATACAGAAGTCCACTCAGAGGTCAGAACACCTGCTGAGCATCATTTATCTTAAAGCACCACGTGCCAACGTGCAGCCTCACAGAGTGGAGAGATGTTTCTGTCTGGTTGGAACATTCAGACTCATTTCTCCGCTGTTCTGTTTGCATTGCAGTGTTTGCTTTAATGTTGCTGCAGCACAAAACAGATGCAAAAGTCAGAAATGATGGAACGAGCTGAAAGTAACAGGTGCTTCAAGTTCATCTGCGCTGAACTTCCTGGAGAAGATTTAAAGAACTGGACCCAGCGTGTGTGTCTTCAGGTTTCATGGGAACATAAAATGATAAGTGCGCGAGCCCCATGTGAGGAGAGGCTATTAGTCCGGGTTCAAATCTGATCCGTGCTCCCCCATCGCACCCCGCCCCCCATCCAAGAAGAGACAATACTCTTATGTTTCCCTGATGTGACTTTTTTCTTTTGCAGAATTAACTCACACACACGCGCACGCGCACACTCCCTCCCTCTCTCACACACACACACGCGCATATTAAAATCCCTTTTTTTTTTTATACTGGACATCAACTTGTCATCACACACCATGATTGCCAGCCTATGCGATGACAAGAATCAGCCAGATTATATTGGATTATAACGCCACAGTGATTTCATCTCGTGCGCGCTCGCTCCTGCATCGTTAATCTGACCGCCGCGCGCAATGACTCTCAAACAAAGAGAGGCCTTTTTTCAACGTTTAATCATGTTTTTTTTCTTCTTCTCTTCCCTCTGTGTGTATCAGAATGTGCGTCCAGAGCCCCCTCATGAATTATTCATCCGGTCCCCGGGCTCTAATCCTCGCCTTTGTGTCGCTGTAGTGCCAGTGCGCCTCCGGGGGATCCGGTTTACTGCATCGGCTGGCCGCTGTCACTCTCACATCACATCTCTCCAAATTTCTCCTTTAATATCACACACAGTGTCTCATAGTGAACCCTGGTGTGCATTGAGTGACCTGATTGTGCTCTGATTTCCTCCTGACGTGTCCTATCGGTGTTTGTTGAGCGTCTGGATCGAGTTAAACGGCATCTCTTTAACCCCATCGTGCTGATCTACACGGCTCAGCATGAAGCTGAGAGTGACCTCATTGTGAAAAAAAAAAAAAAACCTTTAAAAGATTCTTATAAAATTATTTCTAACGCTACTGGAAACACCGTCCTGCAATTTGTCCAGTGAATTGAAAGTGACCTAAATGTCGCCTCCCCTTGTGTCTCCATCATATTCAGAAGGATTTAGGAGCGTCTAACTGGAGTCTTTATTGTGACCTAATTTCGCTTTATGCGCTTTTTTGTCTCGTGTGACATCTCTGGACTCGTCCTGCAGGAACAAAGGGTTCAATAAAAACATCATTATTACATTTTCTGTCCCTTGGGCACTGATATCAAATGTTAAAATCTAATATTCCGTCTGGATGACATGAGGGAGATTTTTGCTGTTTTGTGTGTTACGCACGTTTTTTAAGGGCAGTTTATAAAACATCCAATCATTAATTTCCAGTTAAATGTCAATAGTGATGTCTGCAGTGATGTTTTTGACATTTTCTGTGAATGCTACACTGTGAACCGGCTTACTGACCTCCTTTCTGGCTGCACTGTGGGAGTGTGTTTAGGTACCCTGAATCCACAGAGAGGACGTGCAGCTGCTGCAGGAAACATTGAGGGAAAAAAAGCGCCTGCAAAGTGTACAATGAAAGGTTTTTCTCTTACCGTGCACACTCAGCGGGATCAAGTGCAGAACCAGGAGGAACGACAGCAGCATTAGTCTCCAGCATCCCGTGCAAAACACGCTCGCCTCCTTCCCCTGCATCCTCGCCGTGCAATAGGAGATGATCAGCAGAGAAAATTAAAAACGAAATCCCGCTTCTGACAGAGGGAGAATAGAGTTCAAAAAATGTTGCAAAAAGTAATCCGGATGAGTGGGGTCTTGTTGATTTGCGTGCAGTCTAGACTCCAGCCTCCCTGCGCTGCTCCTCCATAGCCGCTTGGTCTCAGCTGTCTCCGCTGCTGGTTCACACGCTCGGATCAGTTCAGCACACAGAGGCTGCTTACGGCTCCATTGCACAGAGAGACGGCGGTGGGAGATGGTGAAGGCGAGGGTGGGAGTGGTAGCGGTGGTGGTGGTGGTGGTGGTGTTGGAGGCGGGGGTGGTTGAGACGCGCGCCGTGGCTCGGCTCGGAAACCAATCGGTGCTTTTCGGGCACTTTGTGGGTGAGAGGGAAACAAGGAGGAGAGCAGCGCGCTCGGCAGCCTTCTGATCATCAGGGGAGGGGAGGGGTGAAGGCTTGTTGATGCCCCCCCACCCTCCGAACTTCATCCCTCCCTCCTCCCCCCCTTTTCCCAAGACGCTTCCCTCCTTCCCTCCTCCTCCTTGTCATCTTTCCTTTAACTCAACCTTTTTCCTGTTTTTACTCCCTAAAGTGTGTTTCCTCTTCCTCATACTTTTGCTCCTATTCACTCTTTTGCTCTTTTCATTTTTCTTCACACTTGCTCTCCTCTCCTGGACTCGTTTCCTTTCATGACCATGCTTTTTTGAGCGCCTCATTTTCTTTATGTTTAAGGTTTAAAGTCTTCAAACTTCTCCTCCTCTGCTTCGCTTCATTTTTCTGAGTGACGTCACAGCAACAGGTAGAGTGATTGGGTTGGTCAGAAGTTGGAAAAACTGACACAGAGCTGATCACACGACGCAGAATCATTCTTTCCAGAGTTTACGAGATGTCGTTGTGACTTGAGCACGCGCTCAGAGACGTGTCGGCCACGCCACATGGACGCACGACAGGTCAACACGTTCAGAATGAACAGGTCAAACTTGGCCACACCCACATGAAGCCTCGTCATCTCAATCAGTGACACCTGCGCGTGTGCTCAGAGGCTTCTTCCTCTGTCCTGCACCTTTTCCAAGATGCTCCTCCGTCCTTTCAGTTTCCCCAGAACGTTTCCTGTTCTTCCCAAAGACCTTTATCCTCCTCTGAGACTTGTTTCAGCACCCCTCTGTTCTTTGAACTGTTTCCCATCCTCCTTCTTTAACTCTTCATCCTTCTGATTTGGCCTTTCATGCGTCCTTTCCGTCCCCTAAGCTTCTTCTACTTTTGCAGCTTTCTTTCAGTCTTTTTGTAATTATTCTCTTCTGTTTGACATTTTTCAAAACAAAAACCTGCAGGATCTTTCTCTCCTCCATTTCCTCTCCCTGTCTCTTCAATCCCTCTTTTCCAGACACTCCATCATTCCCTACTTTCCCTCTTCACTCTCGTTGTCTTTCATGACTTTTTCACCCAAACATAATTGTGTTTTATCGTCTTCAGATTCTGTCCTGATGTTTCCTCTCCTCCCATCTCTCTTCGTCTTTCATCCTCTTTACCTCCTCTTCCCTTTCTTCCTCCAGCTACTTCCTAAAACATCCCCCTTCTTCTCTCAGACTCCCCATCTTTTCACCTCCTCTGTTCACTTCCCCAAACACCCCCCCCCCCTCCCCAAACACCCCCCCCCCCCTCCTCTGTTTTCCTAAAGCTTTCAGTCATTTGCCATCTGAGTGTGTTGGATCCCAATAGTGCCCCCTCTGCTCTGCTTGTCTTTATTGTTTTGTTCCCAGAGGTATCTCGATCTGTTTTAAAGGATCTTAACACGTACGTGTGTGTGTGTGTGTGTGTGTGTGTGTGTGTGTTGTAAGTGAGGATAAAGCAATTTGAGATTAAGTAAAAATAAACTAAGTGTGGTGTTTGACGCCGTCAAAACAACCAGCTTTGTCTAATGGTGTTACACAGAGGAGTAAACAAAAGGGGGGAGGGGGGGTGTTAGGGGTGTCTGGGTAATCGTTGGGGGGTGGGGGGGTAGTTTGGGGGGTAAATCGGGGGGATGCACATGGTGATGAATACCCAAGGGCCTGGGGGTAATGATGGCGGTGGGGGTCGTGGGCATTCTTCCACACAAAAAAAAGCATAAAGAGAGAGAGGGAGGGGCCGGGCAACAGGCGATGTTTTGTGTGTGTGTGTGTGTGTGTGTGTGTGTGTGTGTGTGTGTGTGTGTGTGTGTGTGTGTGTGTGTGTATCAGCAGTCTGTTGTTTGAATGTGTGTGTGTGTGTGTGTGTGTGTGTGTGTTGCCAGGAGGAGCAAAGTGTTCTGCACATTAGAAAATGTGAGTTTGATGAAACGCACATTACGATTAATTTTGTGATGTTTCCATTAAAATGATATTTAAACATTATTTTTATTTTCTTCTTTCCATGTTTGACATTCAGGATTTGTCGGTTCCTTTTTCGGTGCAGTTTTCCGACTCAATTCAATTAAAAAAACTTTATTTGTCCCAGTAAATGATCGACGGTGCAGGTACACTGTCGTGTTGCTCCTCACAGATCCAGTTTCTTCCTTTACTGACGTCTCTCATGTACAAACCTCCGAGGTTCAAAACTGATGACGCAGCAGAAGTGCAGAAGCTGCAGTACCTCGAGTGTCCACTTGAGGCTGAATCCAAAAGACGAGGAAGCCCTGCTGACTCCTGCGTTAGGACCCATTTCCAACAAGGGTTTTTTTCTGGGTGTTGTGAAACCGCCGAGTGATGTCACTGAGACTCGTCCGTGTCATATACAGTGAAGCTAAAGTCTCAAACTTTAGATTTATCGACTCAATCTATCACCGTAACACTTATTTTTTTAATTGATACTCAATCTCGCTCCAAACAAACAAAAGTCATCACAATTATGTCTCTTTATTTCTATATGACCAGCTGCATTAAAACACACTTAACATCTAACATGTTTAAACATCATAACGAGCTCTTGAATAATTACCTGGCACCTGTCATATCTCTCTCTCTCTCTCTCTCTCTCTGTTTCCATTAACCTCCCTCGCTCGGCCCTCGGGTGCAGATCCACACAACCATCAGTTCATTCATTACGAGCAGACTATACCGACCTTCCTGCTCATTCGTGCTTTTATCTGATTTCGCCGGGCGACTGCTTTTATCTCTTCCACTGCGTGATCTGAATACGAGCTGACAGCCGCGTCGGACGGGAACAATAACGGGAAGATTCGCCCGTCTGTTATGAACTTCAGTTCTACTCACATTTCAGTCACATCCTCAGAATCTAATAAAGCTTCATGCCCGTGGTTAGACTTTCATTTCTTCTGGCTGTTATCTTCAGAGGTAATTTAACTCTCACAATCAGGGCTATTATCCAAACAGCAGCTATGCTATGCTAAGCTAGCTGCATGTAAGGCCGAGTTCACATTAGGCCCGACTGCTTCATGCCGTGTCTGAGCTCGATCGCTTCTCCCGCTGATCTGTGTGTGAATACAGCCGATACAGCAGGGGGCAGCGTGCACAAAGTCAGTTCATGGATGGCGGTCTCCGTGCTGGAAATGCTGTCTCAGGCTAACTTTGAGTCAAGCTAACGACTAACGGCGGGTTTTAAGCCTCCTGACAAACTGTTACACGGGTCAACTACACTACGGATAACACACACTGTTTTCTAAATCAAAATGAATTAGTCAGAAAAAATAATCCAACCCCTGTACAGTGTTTTTATTTTTATCTTAAAGGGACATTAAATATAGCAGTTAGCCAAAAGGCTAATTTTCATCTGTTGTCCGTCGCCAGATTTTTCAAAAGGCTCCCTGGAAAATCAAAAAAAATTCAAATATTGCTAAAACAGAAATAACGTGGCAGTAATTAAGCAGACAGATGACAATTAAAAAAAAAATCTTAATCTAAACTGATCAGATTTTTTTAATTTATTTAACCAATCTGTGAACATGTGAATGTCACAGTGAGCTGCAGGAATCAGGACGTGGATCGATTCTTAGGCCTGAAGTCGGTTTTATTTAAAGGACTGCACTGATGATCATGTGAACACACACACATACACACACACACACACACACACACAGGGCCTAATGCCGTCTGGCAGATCGGTGTTTTCCAGTATTTTCGGGGTTAATTCCTCTCACAGCTATCATGTGCTGTTGTTGTGACGGCGCCGTGGGGACACACATGGATTAGTGCCCTTTAATCTCTTCTTCACCTCTGAAAACATAAAGACCCCGAGACCTTTACCATCCCCACGCCACCACGCCACACGGGAAAACTTCGATACACGGTGATATATTTAACTCCTCCTCCTTTTTCATCACCCAGAACAACAATAAAGGATTTTCCAATAAAGTTAAACAAACAGTGAAAGCTCCATCATTCAGCAAACACTCATTTCTTTTCCCGACAAGTCAAATTTCATTATTCTTCAAATTCAATGTTACGAAAATAAAAGAATAATTCTTACAAAAAAAAAAAAGAATAAAGTTGAAAATACATTTTTAAAAAGAAGGTCATCGAGGGAGGACAAAAAACAGATATATAATATTTTGGAGCTTCAGGCGCCGAGAAGAGAACGTGCTACACTTCCATCCTGTCTCCATGACAACAGCCGCCGTATGACTGACACTGCTCTTTAGCTTTTCACTGCATGTTATCAGACACTGAGCGAGGAGGATGTGGGTACAAGACACGATCTGTAGGAGACCCAACAAAACAAACAAACAAACACGAGGAACGTCGTTTATTTTGAAAAAAGTGACGCCAACAGCGACTTTCTGAAACGTCAAACGATTTTTTTAAACTAAAAAAAAAGAGGCAGGGTGCTGCGCTTTAACTCCAAGCGGCGGCTTTTTTTTGCTTATTAAAAACAGCTGAAAAAAAGATACTGGTGCTCAAAAAAGAAGAACGCCGAGGCCTTACACGATCAGTGGGTCACGTGGTCAGAGTAACTGTGCATGAACTCCCCGCCTCTCTGACCTCTCATTAACGCGTATCTGTTACCGAGTACGCTACGCTAATTAGACTCTCAACAATACAGTCTGAACGTATAGAGGAAGATGTAGGTCACAAAATGACCCCAGGTCAGCTCTGTTGATTTCAACGCTCCATTTGGTAGGAACAGTTTCTGATCACACACGTGTGCAGCTGTTCATGTCAACCAGCAGACTCCTGCTGAACCTGTGCAAACACTGATGATCCTGCAGATGATACAAAACACAGCAGCACGACTCGTCATCAACAGACCTCAGAATCTACCTTTCAGAACGTCTCCTCCTCACCTGAACTCTCTAATCCAGGTCTTCACTCCCTCCAGCCTTCGACGCTCTGCCAATGAAGGTTCAAAAATGAAGTTTCAAAAATAATTCAGATTACATAATTTACATAAGCAAAACTACATTTCTGTTGGGCAGTGGGCCCATCAGAGAATAAACCTTCATAGAGGCAAATAAGGTGGTGAACAAACACATCGTCTGATCCAACCTTCTCAACAGGGTCCTCAGACGTTCACTCGACTCTTCTCCTCTGTCGCCCCCCGGTGGTGGAACAAACTGCACCTTTAAGAAAAAGCTAAAGACCCAGCTCTTTATGAACACCTTCGACCTTCATGATGATGATGATGGTTTGGTTTGATAACGACGACTTTTAATATGAGTACTGCAGTCTAAACTCTAATCATCACAGAGAACTGGCTCCGCCCCCTCCTCTCACACAGGTCACCATGTGGTGGACACGGTAGCTTCAGTGTTTAGCCAGCTCTGCATGGGTCTGTAAAGCTTTCTGCGTTCTAACCTCTCTCACTGTAGCTTCAGTGTTTAGCCAGCTCTGCATGTGGTGGACAATGTAGCTTCAGTGTTTAGCCAGCTCTGCATGTGGTGGACACTGTAGCTTCAGTGTTTAGCCAGCTCTGCATGTGGTGGACACTGTAGCTTCAGTGTTTAGCCAGCTCTGCATGTGGTGGACACTGTAGCTTCAGTGTTTAGCCAGCTCTGCATGTGGTGGACAATGTAGCTTCAGTGTTTAGCCAGCTCTGCATGTGGTGGACACTGTAGCTTCAGTGTTTAGCCAGCTCTGCATGTGGTGGACACTGTAGCTTCAGTGTTTAGCCAGCTCTGCATGGGTCTGTAAAGCTTTCTGCGTTCTAACCTCTCTCCATGTTTCAAAAGCATGACGTGTTGGGGAAACAGAAATGGGAGGAGGTGATTATGAAGAGGAGGCATAAACAGTTTATTTCTGCTCTGGTTAGCAAACACAGCGGGCTGCACCATCTGAGCCCAGGAATAGAAAAGAGTGGAAAAAAAGGGACGAAGTGCCCAAGAAAATGATGGATATTCATAGAACAAGAACGAGCAGAGGAATTAAATAATGGAGGGATGAAAAGGGGCGAAAGAAGAAAAAGAGTTTACAAGCCGGTTCCTTTTGTAACAAGTGAAGAGTTCACTCTGGGATCAGCTTCCAGAAGCATGCTAATTTTAGCTCATGGCTAATGTTTGCTAATGCTACTGTGATGTAAGCAGGCGCTCCTGTGTTTTGTTATTTACACAGATAACGATGTAAGCTCGTGCTGCTCAGTAAGATACATGAATACAAACCGTTTATTGACAGATAAGATTATTAAACATTATATTAGACTTTATTAAATGTCATGTTAATCAAACCGAGCTTCTCTATCTCTATATAACGGGCCATAGCAACGGGCCATAACAACCGATTGTTGTTGTTTTTCTAATACTGAGCGTGAAGCAACGCTGCATCTTGAGATTCACATTTACACTCAAACTTTTGAGAAAGTTTCTCCTTGATGGGTTCGTGTACAGCGGCTGTAGTCCTTCAAGTGGGCGTCCCAGGGTTCAAATCCCACGTGCCTCCTTTTCCTGCACGTCTTCCCCACTCTCTCTCTCCCTGCTTTCCTACTCTATCTGCTGCCTTTCAAAATAAAGGCATGGGATGAGCAACCTTGGTTAGAAATATCGATGATCTTTACAAATCGTGGATATTCCCTCCCTAGCAACGCCCTGCTTCTCTTAGTGACGGTTTGATCGATCGATAGCCAATCAGAGTGAAGCATTAAACACAGCTGTGTCACAAAGTCATGATCACGATTATAAATGATCATAGAGGCGACTCTGCTGAAGTTTGGGATCCACGATCGTTGAATCTCAAACGATGAAGCATCATCAGCGTCGAGACCGCCATCGACTTTGTCGTCGTCATCAGACAGACGTTAACCTTTCAGACAACAGGCAACAAGTGTACCGTCTCTCCAATGAAAGCCCCAAAAATAAATCTTTAAAACAAAAAATAGAGAGAGAGAGAGAGAGGGCGAGCAAGCAAGGGGAAGGGATGAGCGTAAAGAGGAAGAGGAGGGATGTGTCTTTGCACGGCTCCGTCACCCCACGAGGCCGTACGGAGCCGTGCCCTACTTTAGCCTTTTACATTTTTTATGACACACACTCATAAATACACACACACACACACACACACACACACTTTACAATCATTAATTATACACACACATACACACACACTCGCAGAAATAAAATAACATATATTTACATGTAAATTAACAGGTTTTTGCACCAAGACAAATTCCTCCTGTAAATGTACTGAGCAATAAAAAAAACTATTTTGATTCTGATTATCAGCCTTGTGGAGATTTGACATTTTCAGGAAGCCCGCTCCTGAAACCCTCCTGACCTGGTGGCTCACACATGACGCTCCTCTCAGTGGAGACACTGACCCTGTCGGAGAGGACGGACCCTGAGGTGGCGTACGACCAGCGAGTCCTCAACACGGCGCTCTAATGAGAATCTGTGGGTTTTTATGAAGTTTGAATGACGGGCTTCTCCTCGGTGGAGCAGGTGCTCGTGATCTCTAAACATGTGCAGTCATCGCTGGCCGTGCGACCTCGACCGTCACCTATACCTGCCTGCCAGACGTAACCGCAGGCTCGCCACGGGCTCATTAGCTGTTGCCAAGGGACCGTCGCTATAGCAACAAGCTCCTCCAACAAAAGGGTAAAGGTTCACACACACACACCTGATGAAAAACATGAATGTGGAGTGAAACATAAAATGCATCTGACAGGAGAAAAGATCAGAGCAGGACTGTTCAGGTCTCTGAATCCTCTGTGGACACTCGAGGTCGTGCACCTAAGCATCAGCTTGATTCTGTCTGTTTTGGATGTTTCTGCTTGAGTGGCACCTGAAGGGGAATCCTGAGTCTGGTGTGATCAACCTTACACAGACACTCGGGGAAATGTCTGTTTTGTTAGATCTCCAGTATGACATCGAGTGCTTGCAAGCTCAGCATTTCAATACCGGATGTGGATATCGTTAACGCACCGTTCTCTCCACTTTTGAGAAGCATGTAAGAAGCTCTGCTGAAAGTCGAGCCCCCTCCTTCCACGCCTGTTATCCATCTAACAGGCTAACAAACAAACACGGAGATAGAAACAGGCTTCAGGTGAACAACACGGGGCAAACACAGCGCTGAGAAACCACGTCAGATCTGTGGCCATAAATCTGCGTCCGTGTCACCAGCTGCTGGTGTGGCCGCAGAGAGTAACGCCATGCGGGCCGGGAGCAAAGACGACGACGACGCCTGAGGTGGTAAATAAGAGGAGCGATGACGGTCGAAGTTTGACAGATAAAATGTAGAGAAAGATGGAAACAGAGCGCTTGAGATGAAGAGTGGAAAGCTCATGAGTAGTGGCAGATTTAGTGCAGATGTGGGAGGCCGGAGGGGAGGAGCGTGTTTTTATGAAACATGCTTGGAGAGTGTGTATTCACGCAAACACACACACACACACACACACACACACACACACACACACACACACACACACACACACACACACACACACACACACACACACACACACACACACACACACACACACACACACACACACACACACACACACGCTCACTGTGAACATTTGCAGTCAGGCTCTTCTTCACTTTATACTAATTAGAGTTCAGGCGATTTGTTTCGTTCCGATTACATGACGTGAAATTAATCTTAGCTTTCAGCAGTCAGCATGAATCACATCGAGAGAACGAGATCATGAAAAGAATCACGCTTCAGTCGTAAAAATATCCTGACATGTTCGGAGTCTCGTTGGCTTCAGGAGCTTCTTCTCGCCCTCGAGTTCGACGCAGACCGATGGGAGGCGGCTAAACTTCCATCAGGATGTCATCTCATCGCAGATTTCAAGACGCGTGTCAATCACTGCTGTCAGCCTGGCTCATATCATCGAAGCATCAGAGGAGAAGACAGCCAAACCTCAGAGAGCTACTAAACTCACAGCTACGTTTAAAAGACGTGTGACATCAGCGCGGCTGCACGCGGCCAGCAGACGGTTTGGTGAATGAAAAGGTCAAAGTTTGAGATCATGTGTCAGGTTTAAGATGCCCTTGTGTAAAACATTCAACCCTTTTTTTCTTCACTTGCTGACAGATACTCTCAGACGGAGCGTCAGCAGAATGTAAACAGGGCTCTCTGGCAGCTCGCCTGTCTGCTAATCCAGTGATTCTCACCCGGCCCACGAAGCTCCACCGAGTCCATCATGACAAAATCCTGATGAATGAAAATATGAAAGAACAAAGAAACAGAACCAACATGTTTTTGTTCATGTTCATAACCTGCTGAAAACAACTACGAGACCCACGTTTGGGTCCTGAGAACCACCGCTCTGAGTTACAGACTGGTATGCTAATGAGTCCTAAAACCAGGAAGTGAGTTAGCATTTTAGCGCCATGGGCTCCTAACTTTAAAAGTCAATGGGGATTTTTAATGGGTTTGTGTTTAGACTCCTGAAATAGAGTCTGTTTAACACAAGCTGAAGAGATGTCAACGTTTTGCTAGATGAGATAAACTACGTTAGCTAAAACCCCACTTGTGCATTTTAAAGTTTTTGCGCGTAAATGGCGGTTGCTAATGAATAGCTAACTGAGACTACAGTGGTTGTTGCAGACATTAAACGTCATCACGCCGGGAACTCTCTCCCTAATCCTCCTTACAGCCTTTGGTCATGTTTTTATAAACTATTGTAAATATTAGGTAAATAAACAATTTATAAAGCTACGGTTTCGCTAGCTTGTCAAAACCGCTAATTAGATCGATGAAGCATAACGGTCGTGACGTCATAATAAACCAACCGCGGTGTAGTTAGCTTGTAGCATAATTAGCTTTTTACTTCTCTTGGCTGCATTTACTCTTCAAACTTCATATAAATGATGTTCATCTGTAACGATCATCCAACTGAACTAAACAGTATCACATCAGAAACGTGTTTGACACACAGATTATTTTCTGCAATGATCCAAAATCCAATGCAAAAATCCCATAGGCGAATTTTTCAAAGGAACCACCGGCGCCATTTCTATCGGGTTGGCCCTCAAAAATACATTCATCACTATACCAATCTATTGTAACGCAACGGTTGTTTTGGATCGAACTACATGCTGAAAAGATTTGCTGAAAACACGCACACGCCGATCAGTAATTCCAGTGCAGATAGAGATTAGCAGGTAGAGGGAGTCATCGAGCGTCCACTTTGAGGCTCGCTCCAAAAGTACCAACCCTAGAATAAAATATCAAAAATAAACACGTTTAAAAAATGTCATTTGTAATGTCGGCTAATTTAAATGTATCAACGGTTACAGCTCAGTGTCGTCTTCATGTCTCGATTTTACTCCGCTAGTGAAGTTCAGGGTTTAGGATGTCAGCTTCGCCGGCGTGCGTACCGGCACAATCATCGTTCCCACAGAGCTCAGATATAACCTCACATCGCCTGCTATTTTACAAAAATAAAACATTTCCACCGCCGTCTCATCCTTAGCCCCGCCCCCCCTCCTGTAATCACCCTCCGGACCCAACAACAATCTGCTCGGTCGGAGAAATCCCCCTCTCTCCGTCCAGATTACAGAGCCGGTCGGTTGGCAGGGATTAGGATTGGATGAAGAGCTCAGCAGAAAAAAACATCTTCTCTCCTTGAATGCCCCCAACAGGCCGGGAAGAGGAGCCATGTTTGAGAGCAATCTAATGACCCGAACATGAAAATTTAAACCCCGCCTCCGTTTACTGCAACTGGTCTGTCCGCTTTTATTGACGTATCCTCTACACCAGTGCGTACCGTCCTGCTGCTACGTTGATTCCTCAAAAGAATCAAAAAGTTAAATTAGATTGTTAAATTTCCACCCCAGTAAACTTTAAAATAATTTAGACTTGAAATATTTTCAAGGTTTTCCAGGTGAAAGGATTAACCCAAGAGCGCTCCAAACTTCAGATATTGAGTGCAGGACACAATCAGCCGCTTGCTCCTTCGTGTGAGCTCGAGTGGAGGGGGCGGCGGCTTATCTGAGACAGAAGGTAGTTTTGGTTTCATGCTGGAGCTCAAGAGCGACATCTACTGGATTAAAAAAAAATAAAAAATTCAAACACTCTTCTTCCTTTGACGGAGATCATGCGTTCAAAAACCACGACAAATGAGTCAAAGATAAAGAAACATGCGGGACATCGAGGTCGTACAAAACACAGTTTATTCGACAGTGTCTAGGTCCAAGTACCAACAGACCTCAGAGGAAATAAAAAAAGGAAAAACAAATGCTACAAACTTCCAAAGAACAGAGAAAAACTTCCATCTACACAAAACGTCTCCTTAAAAATACATTACACAAAGAAGGAGCGGTTAAAGACCATATATGTAAGTCATATTTAAGTGATGTTATATAACAAGCCTGAATGGGGGGGGGGGGGGGGGTGTCACATGACCGTACGTGTGTTCTGATGCGTGTTCTTCCTCTGACAGACGACATGGAGAGGCGGGCGGTGGGGGGGCGGGGTGATGCAGCAGTCGTGTGGGCGGGGAACTTATTTAAAAGAATAAAATAAAGAAGAAGAGAGAAAGGAAACGGGAGCGGCGGGAGGTGGCGAAGGGAGGCGCGCAGAGAGGTAGCAGAGAGCGAGAGGAAGATTTCTAGAAGAGGTAGCTAGCAGATGAGCGGAGGAAGAGGTAGCAGAGGTACTAACAGTGCTAGCGTACGGTGGCGGGGAGGAGAGAGGGCGGGGTCATTAGAGGTCAAAGGTCACAAAGACACGAGTTTATAACCTGCAGGGAGATTAGCCGCTCAAGTTAAGATCATTAATTCGTTGACGGTTAAATTAATCGACTTTGATTTTAATGATTAAATTAAATCGTATAGAAATCGAGGCGGCGTGTGGCGGCATGTTGAAGCCGAACGCCAGAATGAGCTTAAAAACGCACGGACATAAACGAATGTGTCTGGAAAAATTTTTTTTCTCAAACTCGACATGACGTCTTTGCGAGAATAATCCGCTCCTTATCACACAAGACGAAGAAACCCCACATCTAAGAAGCTGAGCGAGGCGGTTTAGTGCCGGGTGGCGTGATTTAAGATTGGAAAGAAACGGGAACACGTGGAAGCGGCAAGCGGGAAGGCGACTCACTAATTCATGGTAACTTTTGACTCTGTAAATAAATAGATGGGTGGTCGTTCCTCGTGTTGATGACAGGTTCTCGTATTGCTTCACGTTTCAAACAGCGGCGTGTTCGAGCGGACACACAGGAAGGAGGATATTGCTTGGTTTTCCCGTGGCGAGTGGCGAAAGAGAACGATCAAAGGTGTGTGAGAGAGGCGCGGTTTAGCGAGGTAGTGCAGCAGTAAGCGTGAGCAGAGGTGTTCAGAGTTCGGCCCGTCGAGAGGACGTGGGGGTTCGATTCGCTACATTATCAGCACCTAAAAGTACGAACATCGAGAAGCCCGCCGCGCTGAGGAAGAGCGCCATCGTGTTCGAGCGCCGCCACGGCGTCTCCCTCGCTGTAAAGGCCGGGTGAAGGTCAGCAGGAGATTAGGGGTGTGTGTGTGTGTGTGTGTGGTCGTCCAGTGACTTGTGGCAGGGTCGGGCCGTGTGTGTGTGTGTGTGTGTGTGTGTGTGTTCTAACGTAGTCTCAGACTTTTGCATCGTTTCAGATTTCAAACTCGTATCACACTATGGAAGCCCTTAAAGGGACATACAGCCACAGATTATATTTCACTCCGGTTGCCGTGGTAACGACTCAATTTCTGTTTCCTCAACTCGAGGTCACAACTTATAAAACGTCTTTATCACGCCGTTTTTTGGTTGTTTTTTTCCCCACATTAGTTCTTTGAAAGAACTTTTTTCTGAGAAAAGAGATTTAAAGCGTGTTTTTATGAACCGTGTGGTCGGGGGCGTGTCAGAGTCCAAACGCCGAAGATGAAATCCTGAAATGTGTCGTTTCGTCCTGGACTCAGTTTAGTGACTTTAAGGAACGAGGCGACGGCGACGTGCATGAAAAGAATCGTTCGTGGAAAAAGTTGTCGAGTCATTTATTTTTGGAGAATGAAATTATTCCTTTTTGAACCATTGATGCAAAAAGTCTCGACGATTTAAAAAGGAGGCAAAAAGTGTCAGAGGAGGCGGAGCCTGAACACACACACACAGAAGTACAGTGTATCAGAAAAAGAGGAGTGAGAGGTAGATACTCATCAAGACAAGAGGCCAGGCTCTGTGTGTGCGTGTGTGTGTGTGTGTGTGTGTGTGTGTGTGTGTGTGTGTGTGTGTGTGTGTGTGTTACAGCTCTGGTTACTCAGCACACCGCTTCATGTCTGCTGGTCACTCTGTCTCACCAGCTCCCCCTAGTGTTCGTCTTCAAGAGAAAGGGCAGCAGAGTAAAGTCGGCGTGTTTCTTTGTGGCGGTAGGAGAGGGGGGGGTTGGGTGTATGTATGTGTGTGTGTGTGTGTGTGTGTGTGTGTGTGTGTGTGTGTGTGTGGGGGGGGTGTTGGGGGGGGCAGGATATACAGTGTCGTTTAAAACTCATTGAAAAGAGAAAAAAGTGAGAGCGTCGTTTCTTATCTCCTCGTTTTGTCGTCGTGTGTGGAGAGTCGTTCTCCATCAGGCCCGACAGAGCAGAAAACAGTGTTTATTACTCGACCACCCTTTACCGCAGTGCCCTGAGAGGAAGTCTGCACGTAGGTGTGTGTGTGTGTGTGTGTGTGTGTGTGTGAGATAAGTGGGTAACCCTTGCCACTGAAACCTGAGTGTGTGTGTGTGTGTGTGAGAGAGTGAGTTTCTGGAAGCTTTTGGCCGTTGAGGGTTAAAGGAGCCAGTAGCAAAGGCGATCAATATGGGGGATAGTTTTGTGTATGTGTGTGTGCTTTTGCCATGTGCGTTTGTGTGTGTGTGTGTGTGTGTGTGTGTGTGTGTGTGTGTGTGTGTTAGGTCTTAGTTGTCAGGCCCCCGTGCGCTCGCAGGCGCAGGAGGACCCACAGGAACTGCAGGTACGGCTTCAGGCTGTGCAGGAGGAGGACCAGGGTCTGCAAAGAAGACAAAAACATCCCGAGGAGGTCAAAGACACTTCGCTGCTGCACGAGTGTGAATGTGATTGTAGCTGCTAACGTTAGCTACTCTCACTGTGTACCCCCCCCCCGATGCTGTGATCCCACTTTTAGCTGCTTTCAAAGCAAACATTAGCTTAACATTTGGATTCCAGGAAACGTTTGTGGCGTCGGCGCCCGTTTCTAAAAGCGTCCCGGCGTTTCAGTGTTTGCTGGTCTCAGCTGAGTTATTTGCGTCCACATAAATGCAGGTTTAAATGTTTAAAGACAAACACGAGGGGAGGGAGGTTTGTACTCACACATGCCGTTCGGAGCTCCAGGATGACGTGGGGGCATCATGGGAGGCATGCCGCCAGGAGGGGGGCCAGCAGTGGGGGGGCCGGGCATCATACGACCTGGAATCGGCTGGCCTGGTCCCATCGGCCCTGCAGGACATAAATATTAAATTAGTTTCCTGAACATGTGATACGTCTCAAAAATACAGTTCAGATTCATCAATGAAAGTATAAATCAGGTCCCAGGGTCTTGAGGGTCCGGGTTTCGGTCTCTCACCGGTCTGTCCTGGGTGCAGGGGTGCCATCGGGTGGTGACCCATTGAGGGGAAGCCAGGGTGCATGGCCCCGCCGGACGGGGGCCCTCCGTGGTGGGGCACAGGTGCTCCGTGGTGTGGCTGGGGTCCTCCAGGGTGCATGCCCGGTGGAGGGGGGCCGGGGTGGGGTCCAGTTCCAGGAGCTTGTCCCTGTGCCTGGGCTGCTGCGGCGGCGGCGGCTGCAGCGGCGGCCTGCTGCTCCATCTGCTGCCGCGCCTTCATCTCAGCGTACTTGAGCTGCTCCATGTGGAAGGCCTGACGCTCGGTGAGCAGCTGCTGCCGCTGGAGCTCCAACTGCAGAGAGACGGAAGAGAAGAACCATGATGATGATGATGATGATGATGATGATGATGATGAAGGTGACTCGTCTCTGCAGAAACAAACTTCTACTTCAGACGCAAACGGCTTTCAGAGCTTTTTAACGAGGTCACGCTCCAAATCTGAAATCATCTGCACGACCGGGTTCAACTCTGACTGAGTGCAAAAAGATGTTTCATGAAGTTTGGTAGATTTCTCTGCACGCCGTACAGTCAGAAGGAGAATGTGATTATTAAAGTGCAAGTGTTTTCAAAGCGTCATGTCAGAGGGGAGCAGAGCTGAGAGCTGAACGCCGAGCCGAGCGCCGAGCCGAACGCCGAGCCGCCGAGCTGTGTGTTGTTTTGTTTCCAGCCGATGGCAGCAGAGGTCGGATTTCTCCTCCTTACGTAAACCACAGTTCTTTTCATGCACTATTTACAGCTGCAGAAACTGGGCTACGCTCCTGATGCATCGCACAAACACAGTTTTACACTCTCACCGACGTCTCCCGGGATCGTCCAGGACACACACACACACACACACACAGCTGAGGGCGATTCATCTGCCCCGGAGAGGCAGGGCGACTATAAAGTCAAGTTTAAGTCAAAGATATTTTATTTGCCTCTCTCTCTCTCTAAAAGGTAGGGGTGTGTGTGTGTGTGTGTGTTTTCTCTCTTCCGGCTGTTGAAGGCGCTGACCAGCACACACTGGCTCATGAAATCGAAATATTTATCGGCTTCTTATTTCCATTTAGAAACCAAAGAAGAAAGACGGGTTGTGAGTGAATCACATTATAACTCTGTGTTCACACACTGAGGCTCGAGGCCGCTGTGTGAAGCGACCATCACAAGTCGCTCATCCCATCTGACACGTGCGTACGCCGCCGGAGCAGCCAGAGCGTCCAGGGATACATCGTTCATGAGCGGGAGCTGGGGATCGAACCCTCGACCTTTGACCCTCCGGTTTTAAAAGTTGAGTTCTGTAAGCGAGCTCACGTAGAAGAATATTTAATGACGCGGCTCTAAAGCTCCCGTTGACTCACGGCCTCTTTCTCTCGGTCCATGATGGTCTCAAGCTCCTCGAAGTGTCTCAGCTTGATCTCCAGCTTCTTCATCTGGGTCTCCACCAGCAGGGCCACCAGGGACTTGATCTTCCTCTCCTCCACGGCCGCCAAGTGCTGAGCGAGCGGACGACAAGATCAGACAAATTAGTTACTCACATCCGATCTGCTGGAGTCATTTTGAGAACACGCCTTCATCCTGCTTCGAGGGACGATGGTGTTGTAAGATGTGGGAGTGAGCGTCTCACCTTGGCCTTGGTGGCAGCGGACGCCAGCGCAGCAGCGGCTGCAGTCGCGATGTTTCCCTCTCCGATGTCGTGCTCCAGCTTCTTCCTCTTCTCCTCTCCCTCGTCCGTCAACGTCTTCTCCTCCTTCTCCTTCTCCTGGTCCGAGGACGACGTCTCCATGGACTCCTCCTTGTCTTTGTCTGACGGGGACAAACGGAGAGAGAGGGAGAGTTAATTGCTGACGAGGTAATTTTACTTGTACGCTCTTTGTTAAAAATCAGATCTACCTGCTGGAGCCGCCTTGGCCTCGCCTCCCTCCTCGCTCTCGTCCTCGCGCTCCGAAGCCTCCACTCCCTCCTTCTTCACCTTCTCCGAGGCCTCCGTCTTGTCGCCGCTCTTCTCTGCGGACTCGCTGGGCTTCTCTGCCTCGTCCTTCAACTCGGCCTGCAGGATGAAGACGCACACATACACACACACACACGAGTGAGGTGAAGGTCCAGGTCACACTTCGTACTCTGGGTAATAAGACGAGGGGTGAACGTAGAGAAGCTGCACGTTCACAAGTGACAAAAAGAGCATCAACAGGTAAACGATAGGAAGCTAACATGACGCCTTCACTAAAATCAGAGGTTGGATTTCCACTCCTTCCACGTTTCGGGGACGTTTCGACAAACAGACGCCCATGAGGGAGCCATCGGAGCGGGGACAAATGAGACTTTAAAAAACATCCCATTACACCCAGCCGGAGGGTCTCTCTCTCTCTCTCACTATTTCAAACAGAGCTGCAGAGAGGATTCGTCACAGGATCTACAGTTAATTTAAGAAGAATCACAGTCCATCTTTAGAGTCAGGCCTGCTGAAAAATCAGCAGAAATTAGAATTTAACTTGATTAACGGTTTGTTTATATGCTAATAATCTCATGCTAACCTGGAGCAGTGAGTGTGGGCAAGCAGGAGGAATGGGTGAGGAGAGGGGGGCGGGGCTTATTGTGCTTCAGCACACTAAGGGGAAACTGGGCCTAGTTTGAAAACGCCCTCGATTATAAGACCCCAAGCAGAAGTTATTCTTGTGTTCAGAAAACTCGGTTTGAAGACGTCGTCCGTCCTGCACAGCCGTGTGCAATAAAAAGGTGTTACCGTGGCGACCGTAAAACTCGGCACTTTGAATCCGAGACAGTGAAGAGGACGAGAACACGTGGTCTCACCTTATCGGCCTGTTGGGAGTCGGAGTCCGTGTCCATCTTCTCGGCCTCGGGGGTTTCTGTGAGGGAATCAAACCATCGTCATGTCACAAACTCAAACTGATGAAGACTAACGGCTTCGTCCCCGATGAGCTGTTCACGCCTCCGAAAATTTAAAGAACAGAAGCGAGAAACAGTTTGAGGCCGCACCCGTGCATGAGCAGAAGTTACAGAACAGAAGCACGTAGACACTGAAGACGCGACTGAAACAACACGAGGCAGCGGAGACCTGAAGTCCGATAATCAACACTCATCAAAAAAATTAAAATAAAAAAAAATAAAAGTTCCGGGGAAAAGAAGTTAAGGTCAAAACATTTTAAGTGATGAGACCAGGAGGAGAGAGAGTGTATTAGAGCGCACACACACACACACACACGTACGTGTACGGCTGAGTGTTAAACCGTGTCACATGTGATTGATTTCCTTCGTGTGTGTGTGTGTGTGTGTGTGTGTGTATGTGTGTGTGTGTGTGTGTGTGAGAGAGAGTGAGTGAGAGAGTGAGTGAGTGAGTGAGAGCGATAGAGAGAGAGAGAGAGAGAGAGAATCATTTGAAGAAAGCAAAGAGAGAAAGAGATCAGCATATGATCGAGTGAGATGACCCAGTTTTCAGCTCCCCCTCCTCCCACTCCTCTGCCCCATCTGCCACTGTTGTTTTAATCCACTAGTTACCGCGGCTACACACACACACACACACACACACACACACACTATCTCTCCATTTACAGATTCTGAATACTGTAGAAACACAGACTCGTTCAGATGGTCAGCATGGAGAGGGTTCTGGTTTTCTGTTTGTATGTTTACAGTCCAAGCTGCGTCGACCAATCACGTATCAGCATGCTTTAATGTGAACAGGTCAAACTGTGCGTCCATCTTCATGTTCGATTGTTTTCACCGAGGCTCAGGACGACAAAGACCTGGTTTCATTAAACGATAACACAGCCTGATTATACTGCGTTTAACCCCTCGCTGTCCAAAGCTAACGCTGATGGCCGAGCGGTTACGTCACGCCCCGTGTACAGAGGAGCGTTTAAACTCAGCACTGCAGGACACCAACAAAACACACTCGACAAAAGGTCACCGACACCCGACCTCATTCAAGCAAAGCACGGAGATGCTGAGGAAGCAATCTGCTGAGCAACTTTTAAAAAACGACATTTACAATTCTTAAAAATCTTTGGAGATACTGAAGGCCCAAAAATAGAAAAATCAACTTTAGGGACAAATTAATCACATTTTGGGGAATTAATAATATCTAATTTTAGAGATCAATTCTTTTTCCATGACTTTAAACTTTCTGCAGATTTTAAACCTTCTGGATAAATGAAGGTTAAATTAAAAACTGGGCGCTGCACGCTGGCTGTCGATTGGCTGCCTCGTGTAAAGAATGCTTCAAAAGACACAGAACAGCAGAAAGCATGACTGCACTTAAAACACTGTTTGTATTCAGCCTCTCTGCCCGACTGCTTCTATCTGCTGCCCTCTAGTGGTCTCTGAAGTCATGACAAGAACGCCAAAGAGGAGAGACTTCTTGTTTGTAACCTTCACGTCACTCACCGGTCTTCTCGGGCTCCTCGGGGGCGGTGCCAGCGATGCCGCTGCTCTCCAGGCCGAAGGCGGGGTCCACCTTCCCCGTGCTCCTGGCCGCCTCCTGCACCTTCTTCACGTGAGCCTCCACCAGCTCAGCCGGCACCTCCTCACGCACGCGGGAGAACTCCTCTGCAGAGAGACGGGGGAGAGGATGTTCATTATAAAGTCTTCCTGTGCGTCGTTCAGTTCCTGTACAGCCAACACGTGGCGTTTGCTCTCCAGCTGTGACTCACCTAGAGCGGCCCTCGCAGCAGCAGACGCCACTCTGGGGTCGACCACCGAGGCCAGGAAGGCCACGGTGCTCATGACGGGGTTTCCAGACTGGCTGAAGGGTATGGGCTGGTAGGCCAGAGGGCCCAGGGAGGCCTCGGTGCTCTCCAGGTACGGATCCTCGATGGGCAGCCGCAGGAAGTGGAGGATACACTCGTCCTGCGTGCGAGACCCGATGTGCTCGGACACTTTGTTCCAGTCATCTTTGAACATCTCCAGGGCCTGAGAGAGAGAATACGTAAGTGTTAGACACATTATCTGACCGCTGAGAGAGACCAGTCTGACGGATCTGCATCGTGTAAATAACCGCTCACAGCACAAACTACAATGTCCTCTTTCAGGTCCTCTTCACACTCACCTCCAGCAGCAGCAGAGTCTCCTGCTCGGTCCAGTCCCTGGTGGAGTTTGATGGTTTCCCCTGCATGACGATAAAAACAAAACACTTTTTAGAGGACGGTGTAACAGCAGAAAATGTTTTTACTTCAGTGAAAAGATCACCTGACGTTTGTTTCTTAAATCTGAACGGTTTTCATTTTGACTTGTGTGGTTTGTGAGTTTGCAGGATGTTACGCTGTGCACTGACCTTGGGGTTTTTCTTGCTGTAGAGGTCCGAGCGAAGCCCGAAGTTCTGCAGGTCGATGGCCATGGCCTTGTCTTTGCCTTTGTCTATAAAGTTAGACATCTGCTGCTGAGGAGGAATCTGCAGGGACAAAAGGGGGATCAGTGCGTGCAGCCGTCAGTCTGCTTCCACCGCTCGCTCGCTCAGTGACCTTTGAACTTACCGGCGGCGGTCTGTGGTTCAGGGGCATGAGGCCGGACGGCGTGTCAGCCAGCACGGTGAAGTGAGGAGTGGGCGGGGGGCCCATGGGCAGCGGGCGACTCTCGTGGTCCACCTGGTAGTTCACCAAACCCCACTGTTCCAAGAACGCGTGAACCCTTGGGAAGAGCGAGCAACAACACGTTTTAGAGTCAGCAACGGAACTTCCAGCCTGGCGTCCCCCGTTTGTCCGACAACGGATCACAGTGCGTGCGTGCAGATCAGCGAGCGATGACGGCGTGTAGCATCAAACAAAAACGTAACATTAGTGGCGTCTGCGGCTAAACGAGCTCCGTGAGGGTCCGTGTCCACCTGCAGAAAAGTGCTGACTGAGCACACAGGAGCTCCGTCTCTATGACAACGCCACTGTGTGACCTCCTCTGCTTCATGCCTTTTTACCGTGCGTTTTAAATTTGAGAGCACGGCGGACGCTCGTCCCCCTTCTTTACCGCCGCTCGGATCAGAAAGTGAACGAGGAGGACTTCACAACGTGAGACAAAAAGAGAGAATACAGAGCGCTCAGAAGAAAGGAGGCTGGGCGCCGTGGCCTTTTCTCCGGGCGGACGCCATCGGCTCTCTCACCTCATGATGGCACAGACGTCTCCGGTCAGGTTCCTGCGACAGGAGGTGGAGGTGAGGTACTCCTGAGGGTTCAGTCGATACGTGTCGATCATGAAGTTGCGGTAGGCCAGGTATCTGTGGAAGAAAGAGTCAGCATCAAGGAGACGCGTCGCTAAAGGTCTGAAGCAGAAACACGGAACCGTTTATTCACTCACATCTCCGGAGTTTTGGATTTGTTTTTCCCGTTGAAGAATTCGGGCAAAGCTCGTCTCTCGATCTCATGGATGCTAAAAGAAAAATAAATTGTTTCAGACGGATGAACTAATCCAAGGTCAAACTAACGTCCCCGTCCTTCCTAAGCGCTCACCAGTTGTAGTCGAACCAGGCGCCGTAGCTGGGGATGATGATGTGATGAGTCTGCTCGGTCACGTTGTCCTCGCTGGCGTCGATCAGGCGGTTGACCTCCGCTTTGCCCTGCTCCTCGTCATCCTGCAGAGAGGAGCACAGAGACACGCCGGCGTCAGCGTGATGAAGCCCAGCACCTCCCACAATCCTACAAACCATCAGCGAGGAGCTTCTTACCTTTCCTCCAGAAAGCACGGAGTCGTCCTCCATGTCATCTGGAAATCACACAGACAGATCTCAGTTACAAACGCAAACACAAACCGGCTACCTCTCGACTGCTTTGTGTGATTTATGACACGTACCCAGGTCGGCCATGTTCCCGCCTTTCACCGGGGTGCTCTCGTCTTTCTTCGCTGAAAGAGAAGAGAAAAAGAGAAGAGGGATTAATTCAGACAGTGTGTGTGTGTGATGTTGAAGTGGAGCATTGCAGCGTCTGTGTTTGCTGTAAAAAGGAAAATAACATTTCAGCTCCGGGTCTTTGAAAGTTCACACGCAGCGAGCTCGCTGGTTCTCTCTGATCCGAGGGGTTTGTCAGCCAAAAAGCTGCACCAGGGTGCAAATTCAAGACGTAAAACTCAATGAAGTCGAGGTGATTTGGTTCTGTGGACTTCTCTTTAGCTGCACGTTAAGACACAGAAGTCCCCGACGTTATGAGCGCGATGTTTCTGATCGTTGAGTCTCGGAGCTCGTGTTGCACGTTGGTCAACAAAGAGAGCACTCGTTCTTCTCTTACCGTTTTTGGACACGCTGCCCTCCTCCATGCTGGCCCCGGCCGACGAGTCGTCCAAGTCCTTGGTCATGTCCTCCTCCGTGTCCTCCTCCTCGCCTCGGTGGCCCCGTCTCTTCCAGTGAGGCCCCGGGTTCCTGACGGCGATCAGAGAGTGAAGAGTCAGTGTCAATCTGTCCACATCTTCCCGTGTTGTCCCAATTACAGACATTTAAACTTAAAATCAGAGACGACGATTTGACGGCGTTTGTTTGACTCTCCCTCCTGATCGTTGAATCAGACCTGAACTCGTCCAGCGTGCAGAAAGCTTCAGCTGTCTGAAATCTCACCTGAGCAGCTCGTGTTCATTCTGCATCAAACCGTCTCCTACATTTTATATTTGAGAAACAAGAATCGTGATGTGAAATAACAAACGCGAGAGTGTCCTCCTCACCCCTTCTTTCCTCCCTTCTTGCGGGACTCGGCGGGAGTGCTGGGCGGCGAGGGCGAGCGCCTCCTCTTCTTGCCGGCGGAGTTGGCCTTGCGCTCCTTTCGATCGGGCGTACGGGAAGACTGATCAGACAAACCCCGTTGTAGCGCGGGGAGCGAGGGATGGAGGATGAGAGAAAGAGCAGCAGAATGAGAGGATGGAACGGTCGCACACACGAGGAGGGGAAGCAAAGGGGGAGGGGGGGACACAAACGGGGAGGGGGGGGGGGGGGGGGATGCCGTGGTGGTGGAGGAGACGATCAGGGTTCCTGCATCATGTCCAAACTAAAAAGTGACCGTCTGTTTGATATGGAACCTTTGGCGTGGATTCTTGAGATCTCACGTCACGCTGTCAAGCACGAGGTGAGGCTGTGTGTCTTTACGTTTAACCTTCCTCCGACCCGTCACACTTTCAGGTGTGAAGAGATTTGTTTTTAAAGTGCCGCTAATAAAGATAAAAAGTTTAGCAGCTTTTGTTCTGATCATTCAAAAACCTCTTCTTTTTATTTTTTTTTATTTTATTTTTTTTTTAAAAGGTGGACAGGAACCCTGAAATAAAAATCACTTGGAGACAAAGAGTGAGGAAAAGTTTGGAAAGGATGCGCAAAGACAGACGGACGACAGACACAAGCACCAAAAGCAAACTGGCAGCAACAACAAGACTTATTTTAGCATGAACAGCCAATCGTGGGTTTATCTCAGAAACTATAATCACGTTAGAGACAAGCAGGAAAGAAGTCAGCGAGGAGGACGACCTCCGAACATCCCACGCAGCACGGTGAACTCACCTCCTCCTCCTTGGGGAAGATCCTCTGGCGGAAGCTGACCGGCTTCTTGTTGTCGTCCACCTCGTAGTCCTCTTCGTTCATCCACTCGTTGAAGGCGTCGGTGTCTAACACCCACTTGGCGTGGACCTGAGGAGGAGGGGGGACAAAGACGGAGGCGAGCTTTAAAACGGCAGTCAAACATTTCACTCTCAAAACGCTGCATAGTTTAACAAACACTCTGATTCCTTTCACGCCATCCACAGACACAACTCCTCTTTGAACTCCACTTCTCTCTCTCTTATCGTTACAGTTTGCGTTGAGGGTCAGACGGGCACTGAGCAGACACACTCCTCGCTGCTCACCTTCCACGGTCTGTCAGTGCTGGGCGGATCCTCCACATCCGCGTCCACCTCGCTCGCTGGCACCCAGATATCATAGCTGAAGGGATGAAACAGGAAACACAGCCGAGAGTCAGACACGTGGAGCGGCTGAAGAGCAGACGTTTCCCTCTACTCAGATATAGTGCGTGTTAAAGGAGCGGATTTCCTCTCCGCTCACCTGTCTGGAGAGAGACCCCAGTGCACCAACACCTGCTTCTCTTTCCTCATGACCGGACGAAGCCACTCGTCTGCAACAAACCAGCGCAGACAAATCAATTCACTTCCTGGATTACAAGATTAATTTAAAAAAAAAACACATTTCAGGATCATTTAACTGAACCCTTAAAAACAGTCTGTACCTTCTTCTTGCTGTGATGGAGACGGGTAGATGAGATGGGTGGCTTTAGACTTATCGTCAGTGATGGAGCCCTGAGGAGAACAAAGAGGAAGGAATGAGAAATAACCAACAACAAGACTGAGACGCAGCGGGGTTTATTCCCTCAGCGAGGGAGGGGAAGCTCACCTGGTGCCTTTTGATGATGTCTTTGAGTTTACTGGCTTGTTTCTGCTCGATGTCGGGCGACAGGAACACGGTGGGCCGGGTCAAGCAGTTGTTCTGGGAGGAAAAGGAAGTTACAGTTATAAATCTGCAGACAATCAGTGCTCATCATTAAAATAAAATAAATAAATGTAGGTTGTACCTGGACCAGGTTCTTCTCCACATTCAGGAACATTTCCACGTTCCTGTCCATGCGTGAAGGGTTCTGCAGGTCGAATCTACGCCTGGGAGAAGATCACATATCAGACAGGGTCAAACGTTGAGGTTTGGCTGCAGAAGTCCGACGCAAACGAAACCTACTAACGACCGCTAAAAAGTGTAATTTCTGAGGTAAAGGCATGAGCTAAAAAAGGAATGACTCACCACCCTTGCTCGCTCTTAAACTTGTAGACGGAGCCCAGGATGTGACAGAGGGCGCCTGCTGCCTTGAAATCCAGGAAACATTTGGCCTGAGGAAAGAAAAAAAGAACCATGAGGCGACGCTGGCAGGGAAAAATTCTTCAACTAAGACGGCTCAAAACTAAGGCATTAAAAAAAGTGAGGGGTAAAGGTTTGCTTACAGGTAGCTTGGTGAGAGCAGGATTGTTCACCCTGCGCCCGAACGCGTCCTCCTGGAACTGCAGCAGCTGAACCACCAGACCCGCCAAGGATTTACAGGAGGGGGAGTCGTTCTGGACATACTGAGAGCACAGACACACAAAAACATTCATGGATGGGAGCACTTTTTTTTAACCTCAGTGATTGTGCATATGAAAGACAACAAATGTCCACTCGTTCTCTGTAAGCTTTTAAGGAGCGACGACTGTACGAGGTCAGGCTATGAAAATAACAAATAGGACAAGCAGAACTCAACATGGGGGGGAAAAGGCTCAGTGAGGCCTGCTCTATTTATAACCAGGACAACGTGTGATAAATAAATATGCATTCTGTCACTGCTGACAAAATAAAAACAAAAAGCACTAAATTGGAATGATCTCTGAGGAAAACTAAAGGCGAGTTAAAGCTTCTCCTGCTGCAGCGACACGATGTGAAAGAACCGCTGTGAAAGAACCGCCGCTGTACTCAGATATTTATCCAATTAGGGCTGGTCGATACGACCTCGAATATCACAATAAATTCAACATTTGACCTCGATTTTGATGATTAGTTTTTTCCCCTCATAGTTCACGGACATGGTCTCGACTATGCTGGGCTATTAACACGAGGATACTGTTTCTCATCAAAGAGTAAATACATCAGTCCCACTTTTAAATGCGAGTCCTCGTTCGGTAGTTGTTTTTTTCCTGTGAGATGAATCAATGTGGGCAGTATAAATATATTAGCAACGGGAGACATCTAACAGCGTTAAAAACATGGTGTGTTCGCTGCGACGCGTCACAAACAACAAACACGTTTATGGTTGTTTTTCTTGACCGTCAGAACTGAATTCTTTATTCTGAAAATAAACCGGATGTTTTAATTTGGTATCAGTGTCTGACTTCCTGTCCTGCTTGTTCTTTTCTCTGCTACATTGATGTTTTAACCTACATCAGTATTATAAAAACATTTAAAAACTGCAAATCAAAACGGGTCAGTTCAGCTTTCAAAACAGACTTCATATTAAAAATTAAAGATATCCAAGACGTGATCATCATGTATTCAAACAGTAAGTCAATCACTTAACATTGCTCTGCAGAAATACAACTATACAGACAAACATATTGATTTATAGAGAATTTATTTGTTTCCAAATGTTGGTGTGGGATGAACCGGAGCATGCGGAGAAAACCCACACAGACTCAGCTGGACCATGAAGAGTCCTGACAGACAGGTACCAGAGGATTCCTTCCTGTCAGGATTTCACCTTCACTTCCTCCAGCTCATTTCTGAGCTCTGACACCACCTGCCATTGGGGTGGGCGTCTCTGAGGCTGTGCACGATCAGCTACATCGGGGTTACACCAGCGTTGTTGTCCGTAGGTTTCCTCCCTCCTTCGGTGGAAAGTCTGGCCTTCTGGCTGAGTGGGATGCTGCCTGTTGTGGTTCCTACGGTTGGCTCTTTGCACATTGTATGTAAACTCCTCACCTCTGACCTCCTCATCTCCCATCTCCTTCTCCATCATGTCTACGTTGGTTTTGAACTAGAAAGTTCACGTTTTCTAGCATAATTTAAAGTCACTAACTTTGTGTACTATTAACAAACAGTAAATATAATTTAATCAACAACTATAGTCTGTCGTTAACTATCCAGTGATGCCAATCTCGCAATAATCAAGATTTTAATGAACATGTGTCGGTTGTGTGCTGCAGTCGGGTCATTCATTCCTGTGATGATACACCAAGTGGGTGAAGGGGAAGAAACTTTGTGACTGCAGTTTGAGAGCAGAGATGACTAGATTACATCACTTCAACTTAATTAATGCTTCAATGCATAACAGCAAAAAAGAAAAAAAAGAAAATGATTATTAAGTAGCCTACACGCGTTTGTGAAAGTCTGTTTTTCTTATTTGGGCGTGGCTGGGTATATATTATCTATAAGAAGAGCTACATTGCTTGTTTTGGGCTTCTTTCCATAGACCTGGTTGTTGTTTCTCTCATGAGATCTGGCAACACTGATCGGCTCCGGACTGCCGGAGCTAAGACAGAGCTGAGACGCAGCGGACCCAGTAGAAGCACACACACTGAATAAAGTGAAACCTGTCAGCTCCGCTACCGGAACAGAGACGGACCGAACACACATGTGGAGCAGGAGGCTTCTGAGCACAAACAATGAAATTAGCTAATGACAGTCTCCCATCGCAGTGCTTGGAGTAGGCGTTAAAATGCGGGCGGTTTAAAGTCGGCTGTGCTGCAGCATACGGATCAACAATGGCTGCGTTTCAGCAGAGCCTTCATAAGCGTTTTGTTTGGCATCTTTTGCACCTGAAGTTTTATTTCCGTCGTCTTTTTTAACGTCATATTTTAAAAAATGTGGACCACCAAAACGAATACCGATTAAAAACAGATTATTTAATATTAGGGGTGCAAACGAGTACTCAGGTAATCGAGTACTCGTTTGCACCCCTAATATCTGATCAAATATTTTGTGGTTATTTATTGAATATTTCAAACTGAAATGAAAACATATTGATTTATTACTGGTGCAAAAACGGTTACAGATTAAACCAAAGACACAGTCGTGTCATTCTAGAGGCTCTGAATTAGTGAGGTTTCGATTAATTACCCTGCCCTACATCCAATATTTAATGTTTTTACTGCACGCTAAAGGGAGGATTCAATTCAATTAAAAAAACCTGAAAAACTTTATTTGTCTCTGTGGGGCAATTAAAAAAAAGGAAGCAAGAGGAGTTGTTGCTGGTTTAAAGAAAGAAAATAATCTGGTTAAATTCAGACCTGTGTGATACGTTTAATGTAACGTTGACATTGAGATTAATTGCACAGCCTGACCTACTACTTGTTAATCATCTGTCAATGGTAATACCTGTGTTGTAGTGCAGCTTGTACACAGGTCTACAGAAAACACACATTTACATCATTTCAGCAGTATGTTGTATTGTTCAGGATGGTCAGGGGATGCAGTCTCTCATGAGATTGTAAGCACAGAAATATGCAAGACGAGTCTTATCCACTGCTGGACATACACTTTTTTTATCAATCGTGGGGTGGGACATATTAATAGGCCACTTCTTTAAGCACCACAGCATTTCTGGGGAACACCACTCAAAATGTATGAATGAAGATGTAAACAAACTAAAACTTAACATCCGGGGCAATAATATAAAAAGCAGAAGGAGAGGGGTACATGTCTAGTCTACATCTGTGTCTACAAATCAACCATCTAAAATAAACCTCCAGCTCTCACTATCAAGGTTGATTTTCTGTGATGTGTGTTATAAATGTGTCTCTGATGAGTGTGTGTGAGAATGAGTCTGCAGGCTCTTTGTTTAGAGAAGTTAACGGAGCCTGCACACACTTTGCTGCACACTTCACCACCAACAAACAGTCTGAACTTGCACAATTAAACACAATAATCTGAATTCTCTCCTCCTGCTGCCTGGGATGAATTTCAACCCGGATAAAAACACTCTCCATTAGTTTGTCTTTGCATGCTAACCCGTGATTAACATCTGCTAGCCCGGCTGTGATAAAAGAGCTGATAAGCTCTCTACATGTGGTTTTTTTAATCAGTTATCACAGTTATTGGTCGAAGCTGAGTTAATACATCAGATGCATTGTGCACTTAAACATTTGACTGTAAATAATACGTTATTTTTTAGGATTCTGGATGTTCAGTTGGCGAGCTAACAGAGGGCTAGCTTGATGATTAGCAGGACCGTTAGTGTGTTTATTAGCATGTTAACACATCCTGTGCCGTAGGAGAGTCCTTTATAACTCGCAGTCATGAGCCACCGGTCGTGTAATCACTTTAAAGAAGAGGTAGAGTTGTTTTGTTTTGGCGTTTGGCGTCGGCTGGCTAGTTAGCTTAGCATAGCAGAGCAGCGCCCCATTGTGCCGACGCGGGCCGTTATTCAAGCCAGCTAGCTCACCTTCTTGTAGTGCTTCCCGATCCACTGCCGAACCGTCTCAAACTGGGACACCGTCTCCGAACTCTCCCAGAACTTCGTCGAGGGACCTCCGTCTTTCTTACGTCCCACTGCGGTACCACCACCGCCGCCGGTTGTTCCGGTAGCCGGTCCGCCTGTTCCCGTCCCGCCTGCCGTTGTCGCAGCCGTCGCCATTGTGTGTCCTGTTCTTTGCGTCGTCTTTCTCCTCCGCGGCGCCGCTCACCATGCAAGTTTTCGAATGATATTGCGCAGCCGCAAACGTTGCGATACTTTTGAAGTCTCGCGACTTTCCCGTTGAGAATGCTTATGGGAAATGTAGGCAAATCATTATTCACTCGTTTACCCCCTAAATACATCTTGTATCTGTTTTAAAAGGTTTCTTTCCGGTACGTTGTCACAACGAACATGAGCAAAATAATGTACCTCACTCTCCCCATCTCACCGAAAGCAAAAGAAACACACTTTAAAATAATTAATGACGTCTACCTATGCAATGAGTTCCTTAGAGAAAGATTCAATATTGAAAGAAATAACTGTGTGTTTTGTGATGTTGAAATTGAAACCCAACATCTATTTTATGATTGTAATTTTACAAAAACTTTTTGGGGTTCGTTTAGAAATTGGATTTCTACAAAAGAACTAAAGTTTACAACTTTAGAATATAACAAAATAAAATTGAGTATTTTAATGGAAGAAAAAAAGAAGAGGAGATTGTATAATGCAGTCATTATCTTGGCCAAACAATACATTCATAAATGCAGATTTCTAAAAGTCAAAACACTCTTTCTCATTTTCATGAATGAATTAACAAATTTACAAAAATCTATTATAAAGATTAGAACTAAACAAGTTGCTGAACTAACTCAAAGTTTAAAGTCACTGCTTCCAACTTAGACCTCAGATATTTGTGTTTTATGTTCTGTTGTTCTATTTGTTCATGGTTCTTGTTTTTTTGTTTGTTTGTTTGTTTATTAAGTCTTGTTAAGTCAAGCTCGGTCTGTAACTTTCGATGTAAACTGTGATTTTTGTAATAGTCAGATTTTGATTATAAATAAAGTGGAGAGAAAAAAAAACGTTTCAAAGGGCTTTGGTTACTTCGAGATAAAATAAGATAATCCTTTATTCATCTCGCAAACGGAGAAATTCACAGTGTTACAGCAGCAAAGCAGGATAGCTTAAGAAAAATCAACTTCAAGATGTCAGTCTGTATAAACCAGGGGTGTCCAAAGTGCGGCCCGGGGGCCATTTGTGGCCCTTGAGTGGATTTTTTGTGGCCCTTGACTTCAAATCGAAGAATCAGAAGATTTTGGCCCCAGGCCTCATCAGATGGCATATTTCGTTCTTTTTTTTTTCTTTTTCATGTTAGCGAGGGCGACCGATAAAAGCCTGACTATTCTTTCCAAAAAATTAGAACACAACAGTTTCCCACTGCAATTAGTTATTGTGTATTTACATTATTTTTTGAAGAGGTCAAAATACAAAAAGTTCCTTCCAATATTTAAGAAAAAAAAAACCTGTGGCCCGTGAGTGATTCTAACGCGACAATTTTGGCCCGCAAGAAAAAAAGTTTGGACACCACTGGTATAAACTGTATGAACACTTTCATGCACACAGAGTATATAAGGATGGACATGTTATTGCACAAGTGGTCCCATAAATTATTACTGCAACGCAAATCAAATTAAAATACAAAAAACATCAGGTGACATCTTACAACATTGTTATTGCACACAAAGGAGGAGCGAATTGTCCGTTTTCTGGGTGTGTTTTATGATCTCCTGGGAGCAGGCTTGGTTGAACAGTCTGACTGCAGCAGGAAGGAATGAGAAGTAATCAAGATGTAATTCGTCATTTTCTAAGAGAGATGAATCTGATGGTGAGGATATATTTTGTTTATTAATAATAAGTATTGTCCTTTATTTGAAACATTTAAATAATGATATCCTGATCCACACTCAATACCTGTTGGTTGTGATTATGGTGTGGCTGTCGTCTCCCAACCGGAAGGTCGGGGGTTTGAACCCCAGCTCCCAGTAACATGTCAGGTGTATCATTGGACAAGACACGTAGCCTCTAATTGCTCCCTCTGCTTCTTCAGCGGCGTATGAATGCACAGCAGCCTCTTCCATCAGTTTGTGAATGTGTGACCTGCGATGTAAAAACACGTCAGAAGACTAGAAAAGAAATATACAAGCTCAAGTTCATTTACCACTTATGCACCAATTCTCTGTTTGTCAAGTACCAATAAAATAGATTTTCACTAACTCACTCCCACTGCTAAAGACCTAGCTCTTGTAAGACCTAATGAGATTTCACTATGACAACATTTGGGATGGTTCTGATGCTCATCAGAACTCTAAAGAACAAAAAAGGGATTTGTCTCTGGTCACTTCAGCAGTGTCAGCAGACTTAAAGCTGTTCGTCTGCACTTTGACTTTGTTCGCTCCTCTCTTGTTTGTGTTGTTCTTACCCTCTGATGTTCTTTGCTTTGGATAAATGCGTCTGACAAATAAATTGTAGAACTTACTGCATCTTTAATTCAGTCATAAGTTAATGTCATGCCATCGCATTCTTTTATTTTATGACGACACCTACCAAAAACTTTATCACTTCACTCACTCAGTATTCGTCTTCTTGCTCGTAGGTCTTTTTACATTTGTCTCCTGCATGTTAATTTGATCACTTTGCAATTTATTCAAACCTGTGCAGTGGTTATCTCTGTACCCTCACAGTGAGGAGGTTGCTGGTTTGAATCCCCGTCTGACAGGAGCCTCTCTGTATGGAGCTTGCATGTTCTCCCCGTGCGTGGCGTGGGTTCTCTTTGGCTTCCTCTCACAGTCCAATCACATGCTGGTTAGCTTACCTGCTGACTCTAAACTGTCCGTAGGTGTTAATGTGAGTGTGGCTGGTTGTCTGTCTCTACATGTCAGCCCTGTGATTGGCTGGTGAACAGTCCAGAGGTGTAACCATGTAGCCCCGCCTCTCACCCAATGACAGCTGGGATCGGCCTCAGCCGCCCTGAATAAAAACACTAAAGATAATGGAAGGTTGAATTTTATTGAATATTTTTGTCGACCTTGCACTGTGGTTGCTGCTTCTGATTTTTGTCTCTCACGCTGCTGTTCTATGTGCCGTTAAATCTCTTCCCAAAAACAAACTTTGTTGATATGAATTGAATTAATGTTACCAATAAAGGAGATCTTGTCCATCACTCCTATTTTAAATGTTATTATGGACTAGTTCTCCCATCGTCGCCATGTGGTTTCACTTTGCTGAGAGTCTCAAGTCCACACAGTATCTAATCTCAACATGTTGTCTCATTTTATGAAGCGTCTGAAAGTCTATCTGCAATATGACTCCCTTTGAATTATAATGTTTTATTTTTGTTTATAAATAACCAGGAAGCACAACTGTGTTTTTCAAGGACTACACGTAACACATTTGCTTAGATCAGGTGTTGAAACAATAAAAGTGGAAAATATCCTATAATATTGCTTCCATGAAGACAATTATATTCCTCTGATTTTAAATGTTAGAAGAAGAAGTAAAGACGGCTTACACTTCCTGTTTGTGTGTATTGTATGTGAGAGGCTTCTGACTGAAAACTGAGATCCTGTCTTTCAGATGATTTCAGGTTATTCGTCTGTCCAGAAGGGGGAGCAGGTTTACATGGTCTCCTCATCCTTTAAGCTACCACTAAAGAAAAAAGGAGGGGACGAGAGTTTCTCTCTTCAAAGAAACCAGGTCAATCTGTTCTCAAGAGAGGGGATGTGCTCTTTTCTCACTCATGGTTTTCAGACGCCTTTGTAACTTTTTTTTTTAAACTTTCATTGAAAATAAATAATGCTTGAACATAAACTTCATATTTTGAAGAATGGCAAAGTTTCAGGACAACTTGAACATCAGAAGATCGCCATTCAATCTGAGATCAGATCTGTTCAAAGTCATGATGTGATGTCAGGTTGTGGTTCATAAACAACTTATCAGTTCAACTGAAGCATCAAGACAAAAACAGAATTAGGTTTTCATAGTATGTTTGATAATATATAATTCATTCGATTGTTTGTAAACTTCTCATTCACCCAAAAACTTTTTCAGATTGTAAAATGTCAAAACAAACAAATGTGGCAGCTGAAACGAGCTGTAAGTGAAACAAACGTGCTGCAAAAAGCTGAAAACATCTGCATTAACATCCAATGTACTGAAAAATCAAAGAAAAAAAAAAAGCAAGTTAGCTGACCTATCAGTCAACCAGAACACATCTGAAAGACATTTTAGCAAGTGTTTGCACCAATCAGCAGCCTCCAGTCCTGCAGTTCCTGGAGTGTCCACTAGAGGCTGACTGCAGAAGCACAGGAAGTCACATACACACCCATTCAAAAAGCCTGTTTTTACAGCAGACATGAACATGTTTACAGCCTGGTTCGTTGTAATGAGCACACTAACAGATGTTAAAGTGGAACTGAAAAAGAAAAACATCATAAAAAGTTGCCAATCCCTGACCTGACCTGATTGATAATCAAAATGAGTGTTATCTGCACACAAGAAAGCACAAAGTCAGCTGTGGTAAATTAATCAACACCACGTGTGGCATGATAAGACGTGGGTATAAATATCCAAACGTGGCCAACATTGAGTCATAATCATCGACACAACTGCAGCGACAGCAGCTCCCCGTCGTCTTCTGAGGCTTTACTCTGAAACAAAAGGTAAGTCGTTGTATCCTGTGGTAGAAGACAGAATTAACCAACATGCAGTTTTACAGGAATAGTGATTCTATACATCTCACATTACAAGTTTTATGATTCAGAAAATGGGAACGTTAAGTGGTTATTGAAATAGCCTGCTCTGAGACTTTTTTAAACTGGTTGAAGAGGAGGAGAATATGTGACCTTTAATGCTTACAGCCAGAGTCACATTTATGTAACCGTATGCACGTTTGACATCCAACCTCAAACTCTAAGTTTGTTTGGTTTTGGTTCAAAGCAATTCTCTGATCGGCTCTCTTGTCTGATTTGAACAGAATAATGAAACAAAGCTCCGTTCTGCTTCTGCACCTTCTTCTGGGGTCATGCTTGACCTCCGCCTATGGTAAGAATTATCATCAAATCTTTTATCCCCAGTTTACTAAAAATAACTTTCAGTTTACGCTCAGTTATTTGCTCACAGATTTACAAACAATGCGGCTTCTTTATTCAATTCAATTTAAAAAACTTTATTTGTCCCTGGGGGGCAATTCAAACTCACAAGCAGCGACCGAAAAAACCTAGTTATTCAGTCTCCCCCTGGTGGCCATTAGAGAGAATGCAGAAATTGGCATTGCCTGTTACTGTCAGACCTAAGGATAAGTCCTGGCCTTTCACAGAAAACGTGGCCTTGCGAGGAAGAGCGACCCAGTCATCACGCATCATGAGCCCTTTGTCATCGGCGGACAATGCCATCGATGGAAACCGAGACACTAACTTCAGCTCTGGATCGTGCACTCACACTTCAACGGAGGCCAACCCGTGGTGGAGGGTGGACCTACTAGAGTCGTACATCATCACCTCCGTCGTCATCACTAACAGAGGAGACTGCTGTGCAGAGAAGCTTGACGGGGCTGAGATTCACATAGGACACTCTTTAGAAGACAACGGCGTTGGAAATCCACTGTGAGTGAAGAATGCTTCTCATGTATTTATCTCTATCAGCAGATTCTCCTTTATAATTAAAGTCTGTAATGGGAAGTGATCTGGCTTCTGTTTGTACATCAATCATTGTTTGTAGAGCGCCAATTTAAAACATGTTATCTCAAGACGCTTTACAAAAGAACATGATGGGATAACATGCAGGAAGTATTTCTCCTTCCTCTTCCTGTTGTTCACACTGGTGGTTGGAGCAGGCCGGGCATGAATGAGTACTAAGTAGTAGCAGATCACGTCACTGAAGGTTGAAGGTCTACTGGAGAACCTGGCTTCGGCTGCCAGGAGAAGACCTCCCAGGCTTTTGGTACAGGGGAGAGGGGGTTCCATAACAGCAGGCTTTCCTCCAGGAACGACAAGATCTGACATTAGTTGTCAGATAAGTATTGACCAATTACGTATCAGCAAGCTTTAGAGAATACAGGAAAGCAAAAGCTGAGGTTGATATCCAGTGACCAGTGTGTGGTACGTAGACTGTCTGCATGTGACCGCTGCAATCCCTGTCCTGCATTTTGTTTTCTGTTCTCCAATATGATCTTCGCCACTCTTTTGTTGACATTGTGATTCTGATTAGTCAAGTATTAGGTTGGTCCATCCATCACTTCGATTGCTATACGTCATACTTCCAAATAGTTTGTTTCAGAAAACAAAGATATGCAACGCTCCTTCTCTCTCCATCTCTTCCCAGGGTTGGAGTCATCTCTCATATCCCAGCGGGCAGAACTTTAAATGTCACCTTCACTAAACTTGTGGAGGGACGTTACGTAGCTGTGACTCTGATTGGTGCTGAGAAGGTTCTCACTCTCTGCGAAGTGGAAGTGTACGGGTACCATGCACCAACTGGTGAGAATTTGAACAACTTCATATTTTTACTCTGAGACACTTCATCTCCAAGTTGCTCCCGCTGCTTCATTGGCAGCGCGTCATCGATGTGAACGAATGGATGAGTCAGGAACGATTCTTACACAGCAGCCTGTGACATCAGAGTGTGGATGTGACCTGTGATGTGAAAGAGTCAGCGGTCTCATTTTCTATACAGATAGATAGATACTTTATTGATCCCAAGGTAAATCCAAGACCTGCCTGTTGGCAATGGTGAGGACGAGGAGCCCGGGCCGGTCTGGAAACATACAGAGTTTCGAAGATGCCCATTCCTTCTGAGATCTCAAAATCAGTAGAGGAAAGGGCCGTATGTGATGTAGACAGACTGTAAATAGAGCAACGTAGCTTCAGTTGGAGTGGACTGCAGTGCTGTGCATTCTGGGAGTTGTTGTCTTTCACCCACATGAGCCAAAGAGACACTTTCTGCCTTTTCTCGGTCAAGAAGGCACCAACTTCAAAATTTGTTTCACATTTCTACCACACATATGATCCAATGTTAATACAGATTCATGTTTGAATGGGTGAAGTATACCTTTAAACACTCAGCAATGACATTGATAACTGTTTCTTTTATGCAGGAGAGAATCTGGCACGCCAGGGACGAGCTACACAGTCGACACTGCATGCAACAGGTTTTGCAAATCTTGCCATAGATGGGAATCGTGCCGGAAAATGGGCCGAGGGCTCTTGCACTCACACCAGCAACACCATGAGTCCCTGGTGGCGACTGGACCTGGGTAAAACACACAGAGTGTTTTCTGTTAACATCACCAACTACGTTGATCTTCCTTTACGAATTAACGGAGCTGAGATCCGCATCGGAGATTCCCTTGACAATAACGGCAACAACAATCCCAGGTAGTTTATCCAAATAGTACAAACAGTGAAAGTCAATGAATTGTTTACGTTTATTTATATAGGCATTGTTTCTGGAACTTCAGTCCTCAGTTTTCATATCAGGATTTAGAAAATATATATATTTTTGCATTTAATGATTGAATCTTGAGTTCCAGATTAAAGGCAAAAGGTTTCGGATAAACCGAACATAATGGATGGATGATCTGCTATGACGCTAACACTTGAAGTATTGAGCTTATGCTAATACTTTCTTCTTCTGCTAGGTGTGCTGTGATTACCAGCATCGCTGGAGGTTTTACTGAAAACTTCCAGTGTCACGGGATGGACGGCCGCTACATCAACGTGGTCATTCCTGGAAGGGTGGAGTACCTGTCTGTGTGTGAGTTTGAGGTCTATGGATCTAGACTGGATTAGAACTCATAGGTATAAGGTTTTTTTTAACCAATGACATTTTACTATGAAACTTTGTAGAAATGGTCAATCTTTTGGATGAATGTCTTTTGTGCTTTAAAATGTTATATAGATAGACCAGTACTTATTTCAGACGGTTTCATGACGGTTTCCGCTTGACACTCCTAAGCGAAGCTTTAACTTATATCTTTGTCAGTGATTTCGTCAACTTCTTGTTTTAATAGCCTGCATTTATTTCAAGCGAAATGTTCAACAACCATGTTCTGATTGTATATACATATTATATTGTTTGAACTATTTTTTTTTATTTTCGTTTCTGTTCGTTTCTGACATGTTTGACATGGCTGAGCCTTTAAACTGATCCATACAAATAAAAACAACAGAACAAGCCAGAGTCCGTAGCTCTTTCTTCTGTTGTGACTTGTCCTGATAAATGTTTGTATGCTGAATTTAGAAAGGGATTGATTCAAAAGGTTTTTCTTAACATTTTTCTTCTGATGTCACACTTATGGTGCCAAGTGGCAGTTTGTTGAAAAATGAAACCGATGATGAAGTGTAACATCCTGCAGTTCCTGGAGTGTCCACTAGAGGCTGGCTGCAGAAGCACAGGAAGTCACATACACACCCATTCAAAAAGCCTGTTTTTACAGCAGACATGAACATGTTTACAGCCTGGTTCGTTGTAATGAGCACACTAACAGATGTGGAACTGAAAAAGAAAAACATCATAAAAAGTTGCCAATCCCTGACCTGACCTGATTGATAATCAAAATGAGTGTTATCTGCACACAAGAAAGCACAAAGTCAGCTGTGGTAAATTAAACAACAGCACGTGTGTCAACAAACAACAGCACGTGTGTCATGATAAGACGTGGGTATAAAACGTGGCCAACATTGAGTCATAATCATCGACACAACTGCAGCTACAGCAGCTCCCCGTCGTCTTCTGAGGCTTTACTCTGAAACAAAAGGTAAGTCGTTGTATCCTGTGGTAAAAGACACTAAAAACTGAGAATTAACCAACATGCAGTTTTACAGGAATAGTGATTCTATACATCTCACATTACAAGTTTTATGATTCAGAAAATGGGAACGTTAAGTGGTTATTGAAATAGCCTGCTCTGAGACTTTTTTAAACTGGTTGAAGAGGAGGAGAATATGTGACCTTTAATGCTTACAGCCAGAGTCACATTTATGTAACCGTATGCACGTTTGACATCCAACCTCAAAGTCTAAGTTTGTTTGGTTTTGGTTCAAAGCAGTTCTCTGATCGGCTCTTTTGTCTGATTTGAACAGAATAATGAAACAAAGCTCCATTCTGCACCTTCTTCTGGGGTCATGCTTGACCTCCGCCTATGGTAAGAATTATCATCATATCTTTTATCCCCAGTTTACTAAAAATAACTTTCAGTTCACGCTCAGTTATTTGCTCACAGATTTACAAACAATGCGGCTTCTTTATTCAATTCAATTTAAAAAACTTTATTTGTCCCTGGGGGGCAATTCAAACTCACAAGCAGCGACCGAAAAAACCTAGTTATTCGAACTGGTTATTCCAAACAGTCTCCCCCTGGTGGCCATTAGAGAGAATGCAGAAATTGGCATTGCCTGTTATTTTCAGACCTAAGGATAAGTCCTGGCCTTTAAAAAAAGAAATTAAGTCTATCAGAGCTTTTCAATTACATAATTTAAGAACACAAACGGCCACAGTCGGGCTGAGCTGAGAACGCAGCAGGAAACTTTCAGGAATATTCGAGTGGGAGGGGTGATAATGTTAATATCTGTATATGTAATTAAACTGCTTCATTATGTTTTCTGTTCAGTAGTATGGCCGTCTGTGCTTCCTTGTTGACATCCTGAACATCTCTTATTGAATAAAGTCTTACGGCATTAATTGCTATCCTTTATTTCTGCGTCGCTCCTTCCACATCACGTCCTTCCTCCTGAGACCAGACCTTTCAAACTAGACAGGAATCGCCCCGTGTGAGGTGAATCTGTGAATGACTAACTGAGGAAGATTTTAGGGGCAGTCTTCCTGAAATGACCCCAAAGTGGCACAATTGCAGGTTTAATAACTTGAAAACTCTTACACATCACATGTATTTAAAATGTCTGTATCACAGAAAACGTGGCCTTGCGAGGAAGAGCGACCCAGTCATCACGCATCATGAGCCCTTTGTCATCAGCGGACAATGCCATCGATGAAAACCGAGACACTAACTTCAGCTCTGGATCGTGCACTCACACTTCAACGGAGGCCAACCCGTGGTGGAGGGTGGACCTACTAGAGTCGTACATCATCACCTCCGTCGTCATCACTAACAGAGGAGACTGCTGTGCAGAGAAGCTTGACGGGGCTGAGATTCACATAGGACACTCTTTAGAAGACAACGGCGTTGGAAATCCACTGTGAGTGAAGAATGCTTCTCATGTATTTATCTCTATCAGCAGATTCTCCTTTATAATTAAAGTCTGTAATGGGAAGTGATCTGGCTTCTGTTTGTACATCAATCATTGTTTGTAGAGCGCCAATTTAAAACATGTTATCTCAAGACGCTTTACAAAAGAACATGATGGGATAACATGCAGGAAGTATTTCTCCTTCCTCTTCCTGTTGTTCACACTGGTGGTTGGAGCAGGCCGGGCATGAATGAGTACTAAGTAGTAGCAGATCACGTCACTGAAGGTTGAAGGTCTACTGGAGAACCTGGCTTCGGCTGCCAGGAGAAGACCTCCCAGGCTTTTGGTACAGGGGAGAGGGGGTTCCATCACAGCAGGCCTTCCTCCAGGAACGACAAGATCTGACATTAGTTGTCAGATAAGTATTGACCAATTACGTATCAGCAAGCTTTAGAGAATGCAGGAAAGCAAAAGCTGAGGTTGATATCCAGTGACCAGTGTGTGGTACGTAGACTGTCTGCATGTGACCGCTGCAATCCCTGTCCTGCATTTTGTTTTCTGTTCTCCAATATGTTCTTCGCCACTCTTTTGTTGACATTGTGATTCTGATTAGTCAAGTATTAGGTTGGTCCATCCATCACTTCGATTGCTATACGTCATACTTCCAAATAGTTTGTTTCAGAAAACAAAGATATGCAACGCTCCTTCTCTCTCCATCTCTTCCCAGGGTTGGAGTCATCTCTCACATCCCAGCGGGCAGAACTTTAAATGTCACCTTCACTAAACTTGTGGAGGGACGTTACGTAGCTGTGACTCTGATTGGTGCTGAGAAGGTTCTCACTCTCTGCGAAGTGGAAGTGTACGGGTACCATGCACCAACTGGTGAGAATTTGAACAACTTCATATTTTACTCTGAGACATTTCATCTCCAAGTTGCTCCCGCTGCTTCATTGGCAGCGCGTCATCGATGTGAACGAATGGATGAGTCAGGAACGATTCTTACACAGCAGCCTGTGACATCAGAGTGTGGATGTGACCTGCGATGTGAAAGAGTCAGCGGTCTCATTTTCTATACAGATAGATAGATACTTTATTGATCCCAAGGTAAATCCAAGACCTGCCTGTTGGCAATGGTGAGGACGAGGAGCCCGGGCCGGTCTGGAAACATACAGAGCCTGTTTGCTGCCAGGAGTTTCGAAGATGCCCATTCCTTCTGAAATCTCAGAATCAGTAGAGGAAAGGGCCGTGATGTAGACAGACTGTAAATAGAGCAACGTAGCTTCAGTTGGAGTGGACTGCAGTGCTGTGCATTCTGGGAGTTGTTGTCTTTCACCCACATGAGCCAAAGAGACACTTTCTGCCTTTTCTCGGTCAAGAAGGCACCAACTTCAAAATTTGTTTCACATTTCTACCACACAAATGATCCAATGTTAACACAGATTCATGTTTGAATGGGTGAAGTATACCTTTAAACACTCAGCAATGACATTTATAACTGTTTCTTTTATGCAGGAGAGAATCTGGCACGCCAGGGACGAGCTACACAGTCGACACTGCATGCAACAGGTTTTGCAAATCTTGCCATCGATGGGAATCGTGCCGGAAAATGGGCCGAGGGCTCTTGCACTCACACCAGCAACACCATGAGTCCCTGGTGGCGACTGGACCTGGGTAAAACACACAGAGTGTTTTCTGTTAACATCACCAACTACGTTGATCTTCCTGCACGAATTAACGGAGCTGAGATCCGCATCGGAGATTCCCTTGACAATAACGGCAACAACAATCCCAGGTAGTTTATCCAAATAGTACAAACAGTGAAAGTCAATGAATTGTTTATATTTATTTATATAGGCATTGTTTCTGGAACTTCAGTCCTCAGTTTTCATGTCAGGATTTAGAAAATATATTTCATTTTTTGCATTTAATGATTGAATCTTGAGTTCCAGATTAAAGGCAAAAGGTTTCGGATAAACTGAACATAATGGATGGATGATCTGCTATGACGCTAACACTTGAAGTATTGAGCTAATGCTAATACTTTCTTCTTCTGCTAGGTGTGCTGTGATTACCAGCATCGCTGGAGGTTTTACTGAAAACTTCCAGTGTCACGGGATGGACGGCCGCTACATCAACGTGGTCATTCCTGGAAGGGTGGAGTACCTGTCTGTGTGTGAGTTTGAGGTCTATGGATCTAGACTGGATTAGAACTCATAGGTATAAGGTTTTTTTTAACCAATGACATTTTACTATGAAACTTTGTAGAAATGGTCAATCTTTTGGATGAATGTCTTTTGTGCTTTAATATGTTATATAGATAGACCAGTACTTATTTCAGACGGTTTCATGACGGTTTCCGCTTGACACTCCTAAGCGAAGCTTTAACTTATATCTTTGTCAGTGATTTCGTCAACTTCTTGTTTTAATAGCCTGCATTTATTTCAAGCGAAATGTTCAACAACCATGTTCTGATTGTATATACATATTATATTGTTTGAACTATTTTTTTTTATTTTCGTTTCTGTTCATTTCTGACATGTTTGACATGGCTGAGCCTTTAAACTGATCCATACAAATAAAAACAACAGAACAAGCCAGAGTCCGTAGCTCTTTCTTCTGTTTCTCTTTCTTGTCCTGATAAATGTTTGTATGCTGATTTTAGAAAGGGATTGATTCAAAAGGTTTTTCTTAACATTTTTCTTCTGATGTCACACTTATGGTGCCAAGTGGCAGTTGTTGAAAAATGAAGCCGATGATGAAGTGTAACATCCTGCAGTTCCTGGATTGTCCACTAGAGGCTGGCTGCAGCAGCACAGGAAGTCACATATACACACCCATTCAAACAGCCTGTTTTTACAGCAGACATGAACATGTTTACAGCCTGCTTCAAAAAACCAAATAGGTGTGATGAGCTCATGTCTCCATCCACACACACTGTACGGGGGGAATGTTTTGATGACTCATCAGTTTTGATTGGATGAAGGATCAGAGTTATTCACAATAAGGCGTGTAGCTGAGCCTTATTGACAGGTGGGCGCCGTGTAACGGTTTGTCAGGAGGCTTAAAACCCACCTCAGCTCTCAGCCTGTCATTAGCTTGACTCAAAGTTAGCCTGAGACAGCATTTCCAGCACGGAGACCGACATCCATGGGACTCCAGCGCCCCCTGCAGGAACATATGGGGGACGTCACTCAGGCTTTGTTTAAATAGAGGAGCAACGTAACTCTGACAGTTAATGTTTATGATCACCAGAGGTGTGAGTACAGTCATTAAACAGTCCATGCAGGAATGAAAATTGGGCCATTGGCATGCTCAGCAACATAAAGGAGCAGTGATTAGCATTAAGTGTCCAAAACAATAAGGTGAAACCAGGAGTGATGAGGGTGATTGCCATTAAAGTACTCAACTATTGAGGAGCAGATTAGCATTAAGTGTGAAAGACAACAGAGTGAAACTTGACCTAATTAGGGTGATCATGTCAGCCATTACAGATGCAGCATAACATAACAGTAGGATGAAACCAGACATGATTAGGGTGATTATCATTAAAGTGACCAGTGCTCAGTAAGGTGACTATCAATATGCATTACAGTGTCCAACTGGAGGCTGACTCTGAGGTCAGCAGTGCAGATGAGGAGTGAGAAAAAAAGTGAAAAATTAGTCCAGGGTTCACCGTGTGCTTCTTCCCTGCCGTGACAGTGAAGTGTTGTACAGTCTTATGGCCAGGGGGAAAAAAGAGTTCTTGAGTCTGTCCGTGGAGCACGACTGTGACAGCAGTCTGTCACTGAACATGCTCCTCTGCCCGGTGAAGGTGCTGTGCAGAGGGTGGTGTGTGTTGTCCATGATGGAGAGCATTTTGTCCAGAGTCCTCCTCTCTACCACTGTCACCAGTGAGTCCAGCTCTGTGTCCACCACAGAGCCGGCACTCCTCACCAGTCTGTCCAGGCGTGCTGCGTCCCTCTTCTTGCAGCTTCCTCCCCAGCACACCATGGCGTAGAAGAGGACGCTGGACACCACAGACTGGTAGAACATCTGCAGCAGCTTTTTGCAGATGTTGAAGGACCCCAGCCTTCTCAGGAAGTACAGATGACTCTGTCCCTTCCTGCAGGTAGTGTCCATGTTAGGCGACCAGTCCAGCTTGTCATCCAGTTGCAGCCCCAGATACCCGTAGGTCCTGACCACCTCCACGTCGACCCCCCCGATGGAAACAGGTTCTAGATGTGGTTTGTTCCTTTGGAAGTCCACCACCATCTCCTTGGTCTTGGAGGTGTTTAGCTGTAAATGGTTGGCACTGCACCACGTCACAAAGTCCTCGATCAGGCTCCTGTAATCCTCCTCCTGTCCATCCCTGACACAACCAACTATCGCAGTGTCGTCCGAGTATTTCTGCATGTGGCAGAGCTCAGAGTTATGCTGGAAGTCAGAGGTGTACAGGGTGAACAGGACAGGGGAGAGCACAGTCCCCTGTGGTGCTCCGGTGCTGCTGACCACAGTGTCAGATGTGCAGTCCTTCAGTCTGACGTACTGTGGTCTCTCTGTGAGGTAGTCTGTGATCCACCTCACCAGGTGCGAGTCCACCCTCATCTCGGCCAGCTTGTCTCTCAGTAGGAGGGGATGGATGGTGTCAAAAGCGCTTGAGAAATCAAAGAACATGATTCTCATCACGCTGCTCCCTTTGTCCAGATGAGAGTAAGCCCTGTGTAGAAGATAGAGGATGGCATCGTCCACGTCCACCTTTGCCTGGTATGCAAACTGCAGGGGATCCTTGGACCTGGGGTCTGAGGTGTTGGAGCAGCAGCCGCTCAAAGGTCTTCATAATGTGCTCTCCCCCCAGCTCCCCCAGCTCAGCAGAGCAGGCCTTTAGCATCCTGGGACGGAGTCTCTTCAGCTCCTTGCTCACCTGGTCTCTGGTGATGGTGGGGGGAGGGGGGATGGATTGTCTCTGGAGATTGTGTTTGTCCTGGTGGAGGTGTTGGGGGGAGTGAGAGGGAGGGAAGGGGTGTGTAGAGGGGTGCTGTGGGGACAGGCACTGGCTGCAGCGACGGGGCTGTCAAACCTGCGTTGTTATTTTTCTTCTTGCAGCCTGTGATGGTTTTCATGCCCTCCCAGACCTCCCTCATGTTGTTCTGCTGCAGCTTCTTTTCTACCTTCCTTCTGTACTCATCCTTTGTTTCTCGGAGTCTGACCTTGAGTTCCCCCTGCACACGCTTCAGCTCTGTGGTCTCAAAACAGTCTCTGAGAGCCTCCTCTGCCTCAGGAAACCACTTTCTGAAGGTGCGTGTTGTTACCGGTTGTCTCTGGATCTTAGTCTTGTACTGTGGCTTGAGTAGGACCAGGTTGTGATCGGACTTCCTCAGAGGTGGTAGGGGGGTGGCAGTGTAGGCAGCCTTCACGTTTGCATACAGGAGGTCTATTGTCCTGTTCTTCCTGGTGGGACAGCTTACAAAGGACGGAGACCTACCGCCAGCAGCTCGATGTCTTTGCTGCACGTTGTCTCCTTCACAGTAACATGTCCATGGTGGCACCATCTGGTGTTAATAAACAGCGCGAGTCCTCCTCCTTTCCGTTTGCCGCTACGTTTCGTGTCTCTGTCCGCTCTCACTGTAGTAAAGCCCGGTAGATCCACGTTAGCGTCCGGGGTGTTTTGAGTAAGCCAGGTTTCTGTGAGGCACATTAAACTGCACTCTCTAAATGTCCGGTTGTTCCTCACGAGAGCAGCCAGCTCGTCTGTCTTGTTGGTTAGACAGTTTACGTTCCCCATAACTATCACCGGAACCGAGGGCTTGTACCTCCATCACTTAGCCGCTAGCATAGCCTTTAGCTTAGCACCGGCTCGACAGCCTCTGTACCGCCGCCTCAGCTCCTCAGGTATCGGGTGAACGATGCCGGCTTGTCCCGCTGTCCGGAGTGAGAGCAGCGTTTCCCTTAAATAAGCAAGTTTTCCGCTGCTATTTCCACGAAAACACGAAAAAGTATCCATAGGATACATAAAGTTATACACTGAAAGTGTACTATATAAACTATAAAAGTAGAAGTTGGCACAGAGCCAAAACCAACGAATAACATATCAAGACAAGTACGACAGGGACGGAGCTACTGAATGTGCGGCCACTCGCGTCGGCGCACAGATGAGAAGCACAGGAAGTCACATACACACCCTTTCAAAAAGCCTGTTTTTACAGCAGACATGAACATGTTTACAGCCTGGTTCGTTGTAATGAGCACACTAACAGATGTGGAACTGAAAAAGAAAAACATCACAAAAAGTTGGAAATCCCTGACCTGACTGATAGTCAAAATGAGTGTTATCTGCACACAAGAAAGCACAAAGTCAGCTGTGGTAAATTAAACAACAGCACGTGTGTCAACAAACAACAGCACGTGTGTCATGATAAGACGTGGGTATAAAACGTGGCCAACATTGAGTCATAATCATCGACACAACTGCAGCTACAGCAGCCCCCCGTCATCTTCTGAGGCTTTACTCTGAAACAAAAGGTAAGTCGTTGTATCCTGTGGTAAAAGACACTAAAAACTGAGAATTAACCAACATGCAGTTTTACAGGAATAGTGATTCTATACATCTCACATTACAAGTTTTATGATTCAGAAAATAGGAATGTTAAGCGGTTATTGAAATAGCCTGCTCTGAGACTTTTTTAAACTGGTTGAAGAGGAGGAGAATATGTGACCTTTAATGCTTACAGCCAGAGTCACATTTATGTAACCGTATGCACGTTTGACATCCAACCTCAAAGTCTAAGTTTGTTTGGTTTTGGTTCAAAGCAATTCTCTGATCGGCTCTCTTGTCTGATTTGAACAGAATAATGAAACAAAGCTCCATTCTGCTTCTGCACCTTCTTCTGGGGTCATGCTTGACCTCCGCCTATGGTAAGAATTATCATCATATCTTTTATCCCCAGTTTACTAAAAATAACTTTCAGTTCACGCTCAGTTATTTGCTTAAAGATTTACAAACAATGTGGCTTCTTTATTCAATTCAATTTAAAAAACTTTATTTGTCCCTGGGGGGCAATTCAAACTCTGTCAGCCGGCCGGTTGACCGCACAAGCAGCGACCGAAAAAACCTAGTTATTCGAACTGGTTATTCCAAAGAGTCTCCCCCTGGTGGCCATTAGAGAGAATGCAGAAATTGGCATTGCCTGTTACTGTCAGACCAAAGGATAAGTCCTGGCCTTTAAAAAAAAAAATTAAGTCCATCAGAGCTTTTCAATTACATAATTTAAGAACACAAACGGCCACAGTCGGGCTGAGCTGAGAAAGCAGCAGGAAACTTTCAGGAATATTCGAGTGGGAGAGGTGATAATGTTAATATCTGTATATGTAATTAAACTGCTTCATTATGTTTTCTGTTCAGTGGTATGGCCGTCTCTGCTTCCTTGTTGACATCCTGAACATCTCTTATTGAATAAAGTCTTACGGCATTAATTGCTATCCTTTATTTCTGCGTCGCTCCTTCCACATCACGTCCTTCCTCCTGAGACCAGACCTTTCAAACTAGACAGGGATCGCCCCGTGTGAGGTGAATCTGTGAATGACTAACTGAGGAAGATTTTAGGGGCAGTCTTCCTGAAATGACCCCAAAGTGGCACGATTGCAGGTTTAATAACTTGAAAACTCTTACATATCACATGTATTTCAAATGTATCACAGAAAACGTGGCCTTGCGAGGAAGAGCGACCCAGTCATCACGCATCATGAGCCCTTTGTCATCAGCGGACAATGCCATCGATGAAAACCGAGACACTAACTTCAGCTCTGGATCGTGCACTCACACTTCAACGGAGGACAACCCGTGGTGGAGGGTGGACCTACTAGAGTCGTACATCATCACCTCCGTCGTCATCACTAACAGAGGAGACTGCTGTGCAGAGAAGCTTGACGGGGCTGAGATTCACATAGGACACTCTTTAGAAGACAACGGCGTTGGAAATCCACTGTGAGTGAAGAATGCTTCTCATCTATTTATCTCTATCAGCAGATTCTCCTTTATAATTAAAGTCTGTAATGGGAAGTGATCTGTCTTCTGTTTGTACATCAATCATTGTTTGTAGAGCGCCAATTCAAAACGTGTTATCTCAAGACGCTTTACAAAAGAACATAATGGGACAACATGCAGGAAGTATTTCTCCTTCCTCTTCCTGTTGTTCACACTGGTGGTTGGAGCAGGCCGGGCATGAATGAGTACTAAGTAGTAGCAGATCACCCCCCTGAAGGTTGAAGGTCTACTGGAGAACCTGGCTTCGGTTGCCAGGAGAAGACCTCCCAGGCTTTTGGTACAGGGGAGAGGGGGTTCCATAACAGCAGGCCTTCCTCCAGGAACGACAAGATCTGACATTAGCTGTCGGATAAGTATTGACCAATTACGTATCAGCAAGCTTTAGAGAACGCAGGAAAGCAAAAGCTGAGGTTGATATCCAGTGACCAGTGTGTGGTACGTAGACTGTCTGCATGTGACCGCTGCAATCCCTCTGCTGCAATTTGTTTTCTGTTCTCCAATATGTTCTTTGCCACTCTTTTGTTGACATTGTGATTCTGATTAGTACTAGGTTGGTCCATCCATCACTTCGATTGCTATACATCATACTTCCAAATAGTTTGTTTCAGAAAACAAAGATATGCAACGCTCCTTCTCTCTCCATCTCTTCCCAGGGTTGAAGTCATCTCTCATATCCCAGCGGGCAGGACTTTAGAAGTCCCCTTCACTAAACTTGTGGAGGGACGTTACGTAACTGTGACTCTGACTGGTACTGAAAAGGTTCTCACTCTCTGCGAAGTGGAAGTGTACGGGTACCATGCACCAACTGGTGAGAATTTGAACAATTTCATATTTTACTCTGAGACACTTCATCTCCAAACAGCAGCCTGTGACATCAGAGTGTGGATGTGACCTGCGATGTAAAAGAGCCAGCGGTCTCATTTTCTATACAGATAGATCAATCAATAGATAGATAGATAGATAGATAGATAGATAGATAGATAGATAGATAGATAGATAGATAGATAGATAGATAGATAGATAGATAGATAGATAGATAGATAGATAGATAGATAGATAGATAGATAGATAGATAGATAGATAGATAGATAGATAGATAGATAGATAGATAGATAGATAGATAGATAGATAGATAGATACTTTATTGATCCCAAGGTAAATCCAAGACCTGCCTGTTGGCAATGGTGAGGACGAGGAGCCCGGGCCGGTCTGGAAACATACAGAGCCTGTTTGCTGCCAGGAGTTTTGAAGATGCCCATTCCCTCTGAAATCTCAGAATCAGTAGAGGAAAGGGCCGTGATGTAGACAGACTGTAAATAGAGCAATGTAGCTTCAGTTGGAGTGGACTGCAGTGCTGTGCATTCTGGGAGTTGTTGTCTTTCATCCACATGAATCAAAAAGACACTTCCTGCCTTTTCTCGGTCAAGAAGGCACCAACTTCAAAATTTGTTTCACATTTCTACCACACATATGATCCAATGTTAATACAGATTCATGTTTGAATGGGTGAAGTATACCTTTAAACACTCAGCAATGACATTTATAACTGTTTCTTTTATGCAGGAGAGAATCTGGCACGCCAGGGACGAGCTACACAGTCGACACTGCATGCAACAGGTTTTGCAAATCTTGCCATAGATGGGAATCGTGCCGGAAACTGGGCCGAGGGCTCTTGCACTCACACCAGCAACACCATGAGTCCCTGGTGGCGACTGGACCTGGGTAAAACACACAGAGTGTTTTCTGTTAACATCACCAACTACGTTGATGCTCCTTTACGAATTAACGGAGCTGAGATCCGCATCGGAGATTCCCTTGACAATCACGGCAACAACAATCCCAGGTAGTTTATCCAAATAGTACAAACAGTGAAAGTCAATGAATTGTTTATATTTATTTATATAGGCATTGTTTCTGGAACTTCAGTCCTCAGTTTTCATATCAGGATTTAGAAAATATATTTAATTTTTTGCATTTAATGATTGAATCTTGAGTTCCAGATTAAAGGCAAAAGGTTTCGGATAAACTCGACATAATGGATGGATGATCTGCTATGACGCTAACACTTGAAGTATTGAGCTTATGCTAATACTTTCTTCTTCTGCTAGGTGTGCTGTGATTACCAGCATCGCTGGAGGTTTTACTGAAAACTTCCAGTGTCACGGGATGGACGGCCGCTACATCAACGTGGTCATTCCTGGAAGGGTGGAGTACCTGTCTGTGTGTGAGTTTGAGGTCTATGGATCTAGACTGGATTAGAACTCATAGGTATAAGGTTTTTTTTAACCAATGACATTTTACTATGACACTTGTCTTTTGTGCTTTAATATGTTATATAGATAGACCAGTACTCATTTCAGACGGTTTCATGACGGTTTCAGCTTGAGACTCCTAAGCGAAGCTTTAACTTATGTCTTTGTCAGTGCTTTCGTCAACTTCTTGTTTTAATAGCCTGCATTTATTTCAAGCCAAATGTTCAACAACCATGTTCTGATTGTATATACATATTATATCGTTTCTGTTCGTTTCTGACATGTTTGACATTGCTGAGCCTTTAAACTGATCCATACAAATAAAAACAACAGAACAAGCCAGAGTCCGTAGCTCTTTCTTCTGTTGTGTCCTGATAAATGTTTGTATGCTGATTTTAGAAAGGGATTGATTCAAAAGGTTTTTCTTAACATTTTTCTTCTGATGTCACACTTATGGTGCCAAGTGGCAGTTGTTGAAAAATGAAGCCGATGATGAAGTGTAACATCCTGCAGTTCCTGGAGTGTCCACTAGAGGCTGGCTGCAGCAGCACAGGAAGTCACATACACACCCATTCAAACAGCCTGTTTTTACAGCAGACATGAACATGTTTACAGCCTGCTTCAAAAAACCGAATAGGTGTGATTAGCTCATGTCTCCATCCACAGACTCAGTTTTGAGTCTGCCATCCATGGAACTCCAGCGCCCCCTGCAGGAACACATGAGGGACTCAGGCTTTTTTCATTAAAGGAGCAACATGTAACTCTGACAGTTAGTGTTTATGATTGGTTCTGCAGTCCAATTTTTAAGTATTGACCCTCCAGGACCAGAATATAGATGGAGGACATACTGGCTGCATATATGGCATGCACAGAGGGATTGCAAGGGGTTGAAAAATCAGCTAACAAGCATTTTCTTCACACCAACGGTAAATGCTGTTTGCACTGTTTTTTTCTTTCCTATGTTTTCATTGGCAACCTTCATGGGTTAAAGTCTGAGATGAAATCGAGTGTTACAAAACTGACGGGAAACGCACACAATCCATGTGAAGTCACGTTGAGCCAGTGTTGAAAATTACCAGGAAATATGGGACATGTGGAAGTGGGATGAATCATAGACTTTATATTGGTACATCCATGTGTACATAATGGAACGGCTTCTGATGCTCTCTTTATAGACTATATACACTGATACACTTGGCTATATATCCAAAAATGGTCATTACCGCGGCAGAATCCAGCTTCATCCTCCAATTTCGCACTGTGTTGGGATTTTGTAGGAGCAAATACACAATCAACAATTACGTTCGGATTATTGTACATGAACAATGCAAAAAAGCAAAGGACCTCACACGGGGCACCATAATGTCAGGGTTTTGTAGGAGCCAATACAATCAACAATTATGTTGGGTTTAATCGAATCAAATTTGATTATCAATTTAACATGAGTATTTTATTTATTATTAATATAAATTAACAACATTATTTCAAACTGAGTTTAATAAACCTGGGGGCACTGACATCAGAAAACAAATCAAATATCAGTGTCAAACTAATTAATTAAATACTACTATCATTAATAATTAACAATCTGTATTTAATTGAAGGTGTGACAGCCAAACACAAAGTCCTTTCAGCAAGCCATGTCACAATGCAAAAACACAGAAATCACAAACAACTGTCATGGTTTGGTTTTGTTCTGTATTTAATCTTGTTTTCGTTTTCATTATTTCCCTTGTGTTCTGTGTATGTATGTTCCTAGTGTGGTTTACTTTAGTCCTGAGTGTGTTTCCGTGTATCCTTGTGTTCTTCTATGTTGTCTGTAGGCTTGTTTTCCTGTTACTTGTGTTTTCAGGTTCTTAGTTTGGTGTTTAATGTTTCCTAGTCTTGTTTTAAGTGTTTCCTGTTTTATTTTGTAATATCTTGTTTTAGTTCATGTCTTTTCATGGTCAGGTTTTACTTGTTCCTTGTGTTTCCCGCCTTTGTGATTACCCTGATGTTCCTCACCTGTCTCGTTAGTCTCACCTGTGTCTGATTACCCTGTGTCTATTTAGTCTCTGTGTTTGCCTCAGTTCATTGTCATTGTCATTCGTATGTCAAGCGTGGCGTGTGGGTGTGTGAAGAGGAATAACTTTTACCGGTAGGTTGATGGGGGAGAATCAATAATATGATGGTCATGGTTTCCCATCAGAGAAAACGGGCATCTGTTGAAAAGTAGAGAGGCGGTGTTAAAACCAAAGACTGACTCGGTTCAGTAATACTAATGACTCTACCAACATCTACAGCTCGTTTACAGTGTAAAGTTATCTCTTCTCTGTTCTGACTATTATCTGCAGGGATGTACTGTATAATCTTTTTCTCTTCTAAGCTTTTGGAACAGAAGATACAGAACATATTAAAAACCTAACTGTTAGAGAGAAGGCATTTCTCTTAATTTCTCATATAAACACTGAAAATGTATTTTTAAAAAAGGCACTAATTAAACATTTTCTAAACATGTTTTGTATTTAACTGTTGGTAGAGTGAAAGTGGAAGAACAAACAGTATGTGGACCGGTATCCTGAGAATTCAGTATGTGAAAAGTTTTTACAACAAAGTGTTGGCACAAACTTTGAGTGAGCCAGGGACAACGCTTAAAAAATTCTATTTTGAAGCTTGGTCAGTAAACCAGTACAACATCCTGAGGTGCCATCGTCTTTCAGAGAGGTTGATTTTAAAAAGGTAACTCGGGGTGTTTTGACACTACGGATCCTCGACCCAGATTTTCTCTATTTCTCTATCCTCCTTTATTTGTAAAAAGCCAACTTACTACAAATGTTCCTCAAGACACTTTACTGAAACATGTTCACTCCTTTCTGACCCAACCAGAACAATGAAGCACGTTGTTGTCCTCCTTTGGCTGACCTTCTTGGGAACGTGTTTGGCCAGAAATTATGGTAAGTATACTGTAATGTGGGCATAACTTTTTTTTCTCCATATTGTTTTTGAACTGAGTTCTCTAAATTGTAGTTCTCATACTAATCCATAGTACCATGTTGTGTTGCATTTGGAAACACAAGATCGTTCTTGGTCTCGAGACCACTTTTTAAAGGTCTCGGTCTGGGAATTGAAAGCATCTTGTCTCAGTCTCAGTCTGGGTGGAGTTTAAATCAAGACCACCAATGATTGGCTCTTTTTCCAGGCCAGTACTGTGATTAGAAGAAAGAACGCCTCTTTCCATAAGAACCTCAAGTCATTTGGGTTTTTTTTTCCCCCTGTAACAGCGATCACCTTCCCAGTGTTACGGTCTAAATTGGTGACACACCTGCTGCACACAAGATGAGGATTTTTTTTTTAATATATAATTATAATAAAAAGCCAGATGACAATGTAGATGAACTGCTGGATGTCTTCCATTGTCGGTTTTGTTTTTGTCACATTTTTCTCCTTTTTTGAATTTATAAACAGTGCAGCTGATAGCTGCTAAATGTGATGCTATTAAGTAGCTGAAGTGGCTATCGGCATCCAGCTTACACGCCGCCTACCAAATGGGGCACAGTTGGTTGTGGAAACGCAAACAGTTTTTACTGTTTGGAGCATGAAACTTTCTGCTCCCTTCATTTCCTCTCCAACTGATTTAAGACCAATGTAAAATCATCATGCCAGAAAATCCTACTAAACAAGTTTTATGTGCATTGTTGGGAAAAAACTTCCTTTTAGTGAGTATGACTCTGACAACATGAAGCTATTTGATATAAATCTGTGTATTTCCTCAACAGAAAATGTGGCCTTGCGTGGCAAAGCAACTCAGTCACATCGCTATCAGCATAACTTTGGGGCAGCCTACAATGCAATCGATGGAAACAGAGAAGCAGTCTTCGGCGCTGGTTCATGCACTCACACTATAAAAATGGCCAACCCCTGGTGGAGAGTGGCCCTGCTGGACAGCTACATCATCACCTCTGTCGTCATCACCAACAGACAAGACTGCTGTGCAGACAGGCTCAATGGAGTTGAGGTTCACATCGGCAACAGCTTAAAAGACAATGGTGTTTCAAACCCACTGTGAGTTCTGTTAAAGCTACTGAAAACCTCATACTGCACGAGCTGAGAGTTAGCTACTGCACAGTCCGGACTGATCACAGAGAGACGTGTCACTACAAAAGCATATGATGTTTTAACAGACGTGTTGTCTGACCCTGAGACATCACAGGTAGACGCTGATCATTTGAACATGTTTGTCTGTTTCAGGGCTGGAACAATTCCCTCGATCCCTGCAGGAAAATCACACACGCTGACTCTGAGTACTCCTACGACTGGACGTTATGTGACGCTCAATCTACCTGGTGCTAACAGGGTTCTTACTCTCTGTGAAGTGGAGGTGTATGGATACCTTGCCCCGACTGGTGAGGATTTTAGCCATACAGTTCTATTTTAAATAAGGAAAGTCATTTTGTTAAAAGCGTGTATCTAAAGGTTAAACTTTATACCTTGACCTGGTTGGATACTTGATTGTGATTGGCTGCTCAACATAAACAGAAACAGCATTACTCGTATGTTGGAATGGCTTCACATCAGTTATGACTTTATGATAATAGAAACAGGCAGATGTGGTGGTCTTCCCTCCCAAGAAATATTTCAGATGATTAAGTGATTAAAACGCAGAAGAACAAGTGTATTTGTGAGAGCATGCTTTTTATTTTTCAGGGGAGAATCTGGCGCTCAAAGGAAGAGCGTCACAGTCTTCACTGTATAATCCAAACGGCCTGGCACTCTTAGCTGTTGATGGAAATAATGACAGCGATCGGGCCCATGGGTCCTGCACTCACACCAGCCAAGAATTCACCCCCTGGTGGCGACTGGATTTGATAAAATCCCACAAAGTGTCTTCTGTTAAGATAACCAACCGCAAAAATTCTCAGTCCGCATCACGACTGAACGGAGCCGAGCTCCGCATTGGAGACTCTATTGAAAACAACGGCAACAACAACCCCAGGTAATGTTCACTCACTTTAATCACTTTAATTATGTCTGTTTTCACCTCATTATTCTGCCATCACTTTAAATCTGCACTTTTAATGTTTGGACACTTTAATGACGATCACTTTAATCTGCATTTTTTAATTTGCACCCTTAAGATCTGTACTGACTGTCTAATGTCCGTTCTCACCTTTTTTTCACTACCCACACCTCAAACACCACTGTACATGATTAACAACATATACTTTCAAAAGGTCAACACTTGTCAATTGTTATGCAATAATGTCTGATTACAACTTTTCTTTTCCTGCGCAGGTTATGTGCATTTCTTTATCTATCTAGCTAGCTATCCTCTTCTTCTTCAGGTGAAATCAGTGTCAGAGCTCCTCTTCATCATGTGTGTGAAGTGTGTTGTAAATCCGCTCTGATCCTGTATTTGATGTCTATAAACTCCTCTATTTCAGCCCTGCTCAGAACAGGCTGTTTCTGTGTCTGTAGCTTTAAATATGTAAATGAGCTGTCTGACCACGCCCCCTCTCTGGAAGGGCTCGGGTGGCTCAACAATCAAAAGGAGATAATTACAATGACGGCCAACAGAAAATATTAAAAACCCACTCAATGACGAGGTGAAAATAAGGTTAAACCACACCCACTGGAAATGACCAGAAATGATTTGAAACTCATTTAAGGGGAAAAACAAATAATCAACGAAAGTAAAAACATAATAAACATTATGGCTCCCCTACTCATTTTATGAACTTATCTTGTAAATTCAACAATATGAAAACGTATCACAAATCTTATAGTTTCTGCCATCAGAAGTAGGCTGTTATCAGTTTCAGCTCTGTACAAATCATGGAACAGTTATTACAGAGAATATGTTTAAAATGGTTTGTGTATTAAATAATGTGACGTCTTTATTTTGTCAGGTGCGCCGTGCTGAACATCCCCGCCGGAGCGACTGCTGAATTTAAGTGTAATGGGATGGATGGACGCTACGTGAACGTGGTCATCCCAGGAAGGACGGAGTACCTGACCCTGTGTGAGGTGGAGGTCTATGGCTCCGTCCTGGATTAGCATCAGCTCATAAGACATGGCTTTATTGACATTGAAAACAATAAAATGTTGTCACGCAATAAAGTAATCTTGTTTTAAGGATAATCTTTATTGATCCCCCTGTGCTCTCTCTGTACAGTGTAAACACTAAATATTAACAATTAACTAAAAATATAAACAAGTAATTAAAGACTTGCTGTTTTTGTACAAATTCATCATAATTAGGACATCAGTGACTGATCTAATTCCGAGCCTTATAAAAACTTTTTGTAGCCTGTTTGCACAACTTATTTATTTATCGCGTAATGTTGTACTTTGTGGAGTGTTTTAATTTGTCTTGTGTTTTTTGCATTTCGGAGAAGCCAAAGACAAATTTCCACCACGGTGGACAATAAAGTCATCCAAAGTAATCTAATGACCATCCATAAGTGAATTAGAGAGTTATTTTGAATAAAGGATTCACAGCACCTTTATTGAATTTTAATTTGGAGCGCTACTGCCCTAAGAATTGTTGTGAACATGTAAACTTAAAAATCTTAATTTTCAGATATAACCATTATTAGAACACCTCTCTGAGTAGGTGTTGAAATAGATTGGTTGTGTCTAGCTCAGAATGCGAGTCAAAAGAATCCGAGGAATACAATTCAGCAAATGGACAAGAGAATATGACCCATGTGGCTGTCGCAGCAAAGAATTAACATTTAACCACAGTGAGGCCAAACACCAAGCTCGGTTCATTTATTCCACTTTTCTAATCTACTCTGAAACAAGTATTGAGGTACTTTCTTATGAGCCTGAGTTCAGTTATGAATGAATGCTCAAATGAAATGGGCAGCCCTGTCTCCTCCTCAGCAGTGTGTGAGTGAGTGTGCCTGTCATTGGCCGTGTCTGTATGAGTGGGTTGGTGGGCGGGGATGTGTCTAGGTGGATCAGGTGGTTATGCAGAGGCTGAATGGACAGAGGAAATGAGTCTCAAACCTGATTGGTGGAACCAAGTTTAAGACCCAACTACTGTTTCCCGCCTTTGTGATTACCCTGATGTTCCTCACCTGTCTCGTTAGTCTCACCTGTGTCTGATTACCCTGTGTCTATTTAGTCTCTGTGTTTGCCTCAGTTCATTGTCATTGTCATTCGTATGTCAAGCGTGGCGTGTGGGTGTGTGAAGAGGAATAACTTTTACCGGTAGGTTGATGGGGGAGAATCAATAATATGATGGTCATGGTTTCCCATCAGAGAAAACGGGCATCTGTTGAAAAGTAGAGAGGCGGTGTTAAAACCAAAGACTGACTCGGTTCAGTAATACTAATGACTCTACCAACATCTACAGCTCGTTTACAGTGTAAAGTTATCTCTTCTCTGTTCTGAATATTATCTGCAGGGATGTACTGTATAATCTTTTTCTCTTCTAAGCTTTTGGAACAGAAGATACAGAACATATTATTAAAAACCTAACTGTTAGAGAGATTGCATTTCTCTTAATTTCTCATATAAACACTGAAAATGTATTTTTAAAAAAGGCACTAATTAAACATTTTCTAAACATGTTTTGTATTTAACTGTTGGTAGAGTGAAAGTGGAAGAACAAACAGTATGTGGACCGGTATCCTGAGAATTCAGTATGTGAAAAGTTTTTACAACAAAGTGTTGGCACAAACTTTGAGTGAGCCAGGGACAACGCTTAAAAAATTCTATTTTGAAGCTTGGTCAGTAAACCAGTACAACATCCTGAGGTGCCATCGTCTTTCAGAGAGGTTGATTTTAAAAAGGTAACTCAGGGTGTTTTGACACTAGGGATCCTCGACCCAGATTTTCTCTATTTCTCTATCCTCCTTTATTTGTAAAAAGCCAACTTACTACAAATGTTCCTCAAGACACTTTACTGAAACATGTTCACTCCTTTCTGACCCAACCAGAACAATGAAGCACGTTGTTGTCCTCCTTTGGCTGACCTTCTTGGGAACGTGTTTGGCCAGAAATTATGGTAAGTATACTGTAATGTGAGAATAACTTTTTTTTTTCTCCATATTGTTTTTGAACTGAGTTCTCTAAATTGTAGTTCTCATACTAATCCATAGTACCATGTTGTGTTGCATTTGGAAACACTAGCTCGTTCTTGGTCTCGAGACCACTTTTTAAAGGTCTCAGTCTGGGTGGAGTTTAAATCAAGACCACCAATGATTGGCTCTTTTTCCAGGCCAGTACTGTGATTAGAAGAAAGAACGCCTCTTTCCATAAGAACCTCAAGTCATTTCTGTTTTCCCCTGTAACAGCGATCACCTTCCCAGTGTTACGGTCTAAATTGGTGACACACCTGCTGCACACAAGATGAGGATTTAAAAAAATATATAATGTATAACAATATAATAATAAAAAGCCACATGCCAATGACGATGTTGATGAACTGCTGATTGTCTTCCATTGTTTTTGTCACATTTTTCTCCTTTTTTGAATTTATTAACGGTGCAGCTGATAGCTGCTAAATGTGATGCTATTAAGTAGCTGAAGTGGCTATCAGCATCCGGCTTACACGCCGCCTACCAAATGGGGCACGGTTGGTTGTGGAAACGCAAACAGTTTTTACTGTTTGGAGCATGAAACTTTCTGCTCCCTTCATTTCCTCTCCAACTGATTTAAGACCAATGTAAAATCATCATGCCAGAAAATCCTACTAAACAAGTTTTATGTGCATTGTTGGGAAAAACTTCCTTTCAGTGAGTATGAATCTGACAACATGAAGCTATTTGATATAAATCTGTGTATTTCCTCAACAGAAAATGTGGCCTTGCGTGGCAAAGCAACTCAGTCACATCGCTATCAGCATAACTTTGGGGCAGCCTACAGTGCAATCGATGGAAACCGAGAAGCAGTCTTCGGCGCTGGTTCATGCACTCACACTATAAAAATGGCCAACCCCTGGTGGAGAGTGGCCCTGCTGGACAGCTACATCATCACCTCTGTCGTCATCACCAACAGACAAGACTGCTGTGCAGACAGGCTCAATGGAGTTGAGGTTCACATCGGCAACAGCTTAAAAGACAATGGTGTTTCAAACCCACTGTGAGTTCTGTTAAAGCTACTGAAAACCTCATACTGCACGAGCCGAGAGTTAGCTACTGCACAGTCCGGACTGATCACAGACGTGTCACTACAAAAGCATATGATGTTTTAACAGACGTGTTGTCTGACCCTGAGACATCGCAGGTAGACGCTGATCATTTGAACATGTTTCTGTGTCTGTTTCAGGGCTGGAACAATTCCCTCGATCCCTGCAGGAAAATCACACACGCTGACTCTGAGTACTCCTACGACTGGACGTTATGTGACAATCAATCTACCTGGTGCTAACAGGGTTCTTACTCTCTGTGAAGTGGAGGTGTATGGATACCTTGCCCCGACTGGTGAGGATTTTAGCCATACAGTTCTATTTTAAATAAGGAAAGTCATTTTGTTAAAAGCGTGCATCTAAAGGTTAAACTTTATACCTTGACCTGGTTGGATACTTGATTGTGATTGGCTGCTCAACAGAAACGGCATTACTCGTATGTTGGAATGGCTTCACATCAGTTATGACTTTATGATGATAGAAACAGGCAGATGTGGTGGTCTTCCCTCCCAAGAAATATTTTAGATGATTAAGTGATTAAAACGCAGAAGAACAAGTATATTTGTGAGAGCATGCTTTTTATTTTTCAGGAGAGAATCTTGCGCTCAAAGGAAGAGCGTCACAGTCTTCCCTGTATCATCCAAACGGCCTGGCACTCTTAGCTGTTGATGGAAATAATGACAGCGATCGGGCCCATGGGTCCTGCACTCACACCAGCCAAGAATTCACCCCCTGGTGGCGACTGGATTTGATAAAATCCCACAAAGTGTCTTCTGTTAAGATAACCAACCGCAAAAATTCTCAGTCCGCATCACGACTGAACGGAGCCGAGCTCCGCATTGGAGACTCTATTGAAAACAACGGCAACAACAACCCCAGGTAATGTTCACTCACTTTAATCACTTTAATTGTCTGTTTTCACCTCATTATTCTGCTATCACTTTAAATCTGCATTTTTAATTTGCACCCTTAATATCTGTACTGACTGTCTAATGTCTGTTCTCACACTTTTTTCACTACCCACACCTCAAACACCACTGTACATGCATAAACAACATATACTTTTAAAAGGTCAACACTTGTCAATTGTTATGCAATAATGTCTGACTATAACTTTTTTTTTTCCTGCACAGCTTATGTGCATTTCTTTATCTATCTAGCTAGCTATCCTCTTCTTCCTCTTCAGGTGAAATCAGTGTCCTCGCTCCTCTTCGTCATGTGTGTGAAGTGTGTTGTTGTAAATCCACTCTGATCCTGTATTTGATGTAAACCCCTCTATTTCAGCCCTGCTCAGAACAGGCTGTTTCTGTGTCTGTAGCTTTAAATATGTAAATGAGCTGTCTGACCACGCCCCCTCTCTGGAAGGGCTCGGGTGGCTCAACAATCAAAAGGAGATAATTACAATGACGGCCAACAGAAAATATTAAAAACCCACTCAATGACGAGGTGAAAATAAGGTTAAACCACACCCACTGGAAATGACCAGAAATGATTTGAAATCCATTTAAGGGGAAAAACAAATAATCAACGAAAGTAAAAACATAATAAACATTATGGCTCCCCTACTCATTTTATGAACTTATCTTGTAAATTCAACAATATGTAAACGTATCACAAATCTTATAGTTTCTGCCATCAGAAGTAGGCCGTTATCGGTTTCAGCTCTGTACAAATCATGGAACAGTTATTACAGAGAATATGTTTAAAATGGTTTGTGTATTAAATAATGTGACGTCTTTATTTTGTCAGGTGCGCCGTGCTGAACATCCCCGCCGGAGCGACTGCTGAATTTAAGTGTAATGGGATGGATGGACGCTACGTGAACGTGGTCATCCCAGGAAGGACGGAGTACCTGACCCTGTGTGAGGTGGAGGTCTATGGCTCCGTCCTGGATTAGCATCAGCTCATAAGACATGGCTTTATTGACATTGAAAACAATAAAATGTTGTCACACAATAAAGTAATCTTGTTTTAAGGATAATCTTTATTGATCCCCCTGTGCTCTCTCTGTACAGTGTAAACACTAAATATTAACAATTAACTAAAAATATAAACAAGTAATTAAAGACTTGCTGTTTTTGTACAAATTCATCATAATTAGGACATCAGTGACTGATCTAATTCCGAGCCTTATAAAAACTTTTTGTAGCCTGTTTGCACAACTTATTTATTTATTGCGTAATGTTGTACTTTGTGGAGTGTTTTAATTTGTCTTGTGTTTTTTGCATTTCGGAGAAGCCAAAGACAAATTTCCACCACGGTGGACAATAAAGTCATCCAAAGTAATCTAATATGACCATCCATAAGTGAATTAGAGAGTTATTTTGAATAAAGGATTCACAGCACCTTTATTGAATTTTAATTTGGAGCGCTACTGCCCTAAGAATTGTTGTAAACATGTAAACTTAAAAATCTTAATTTTCAGATATAACCATTATTAGAACACCTCTCTGAGTAGGTGTTGAAATAGATTGGTTGTGTCTAACTCAGAATGCGAGTCAAAAGAATCCGAGGAATACAATTCAGCAAATGGACAAGAGAATATGACCCATGTGGCTGTAGCAGCAAAGAATTAACATTTAACCACAGTGAGGCTAAACACCAAGCTCAGTTCATTTATTCCACTTTTCTAATCTACTCTGAAACAAGTATTGAGGTACTTCCTTATGAGCCTGAGTTCACAGTTATGTATGAATGAATGCTCAAATGAAATGGGCAGCCCTGTCTCCTCCTCAGCAGTGTGTGAGTGTGCCTGTCATTGGCCGTGTCTGTATGAGTGTGTTGGTGGGCGGGGACGAGTCTAGGTGGATCAGGTGGTTATGCAGAGGCTGAATGGACGGAGGAAATGGGTCTTAAACCTGATTGGTGGAACCAAGTTTAAGACCCAACTACTGTTTCCCGCCTTTGTGATGACCCTGATGTTCCTCACCTGTCTCGTTAGTCTCACCTGTGTCTGATTACCCTGTGTCTATTTAGTCTCTGTGTTTGCCTCAGTTCATTGTCATTGTCATTCGTATGTCAAGCGTGGCGTGTGTGTGTGTGTGAAGAGGAATAACTTTTACCGGTAGGTTGATGGGGGAGAATCAATAATATGATGGTCATGGTTTCCCATCAGAGAAAACAGGCATCTGTTGAAAAGTAGAGAGGCGGTGTTAAAACCAAAGACTGACTCGGTTCAGTAATACTATTGACTCTACCAACATCTACAGCTCGTTTACAGTGTAAAGTTATCTCTTCTCTGTTCTGACTATTATCTGCAGGGATGTACTGTATAATCTTTTTCTCTTCTAAGCTTTTGGAACAGAAGATACAGAACATATTAAAAACCTAACTGTTAGAGAGATTGCATTTCTCTTAATTTCTCATATAAACACTGAAAATGTATTTTTAAAAAAGGCACTAATTAAACATTTTCTAAACATGTTTTGTATTTAACTGTTGGTAGAGTGAAAGTGGAAGAACAAACAGTATGTGGACCGGTATCCTGAGAATTCAGTATGTGAAAAGTTTTTACAACAAAGTTTTGGCACAAACTTTGAGTGAGCCAGGGACAACGCTTAAAAAAATTCTATTTTGAAGCTTGGTCAGTAAACCAGTACAACATCCTGAGGTGCCATCGTCTTTCAGAGAGGTTGATTTTAAAAAGGTAACTCGGGGTGTTTTGACACTAGGGATCCTCGACCCAGATTTTCTCTATTTCTCTATCCTCCTTTATTTGTAAAAAGCCAACTCACTACAAATGTTCCTCAAGACACTTTACTGAAACATGTTCACTCCTTTCTGACCCAACCAGAACAATGAAGCACGTTGTTGTCCTCCTTTGGCTGACCTTCTTGGGAACGTGTTTGGCCAGAAATTATGGTAAGTATACTGTAATGTGAGAATAACTTTTTTTCTCCATATTGTTTTTGAACTGAGTTCTCTAAATTGTAGTTCTCATACTAATCCATAGTACCATGTTGTGTTGCATTTGGAAACACAAGATCGTTCTTGGTCTCGAGACCACTTTTTAAAGGTCTCGGTCTGGGAATTGAAAGCATCTTGTCTCAGTCTCAGTCTGGGTGGAGTTTAAATCAAGACCACCAATGATTGGCTCTTTTTCCAGGCCAGTACTGTGATTAGAAGAAAGAACGCCTCTTTCCATAAGAACCTCAAGTCATTTGGGTTTTTTTTTTCCCCCTGTAACAGCGATCACCTTCCCAGTGTTACGGTCTAAATTGGTGACACACCTGCTGCACACAAGATGAGGATTTTTTTTTTTTATATAATTATAATAAAAAGCCAGATGACAATGTAGATGAACTGCTGGATGTCTTCCATTGTTTTTGTCACATTTTTCTCCTTTTTTGAATTTATTAACAGTGCAGCTGATAGCTGCTAAATGTGATGCTATTAAGTAGCTGAAGTGGCTATCGGCATCCAGCTTACACGCCGCCTACCAAATGGGGCACAGTTGGTTGTGGAAACGCAAACAGTTTTTACTGTTTGGAGCATGAAACTTTCTGCTCCCTTCATTTCCTCTCCAACTGATTTAAGACCAATGTAAAATCATCATGCCAGAAAATCCTACTAAACAAGTTTTATGTGCATTGTTGGGGAAAAAAACTTCCTTTTAGTGAGTATGAATCTGACAACATGAAGTTATTTGATATAAATCTGTCTATTTCCTCAACAGAAAATGTGGCCTTGCGTGGCAAAGCAACTCAGTCACATCGCTATCAGCATAACTTTGGGGCAGCCTACAGTGCAATCGATGGAAACCGAGAAGCAGTCTTCGGCGCTGGTTCATGCACTCACACTATAAAAATGGCCAACCCCTGGTGGAGAGTGGACCTGCTGGACAGCTACATCATCACCTCTGTCGTCATCACCAACAGACAAGACTGCTGTGCAGACAGGCTTAATGGAGTTGAGGTTCACATCGGCAACAGCTTAAAAGACAATGGTGTTTCAAACCCACTGTGAGTTCTGTTAAAGCTACTGAAAACCTCATACTGCACGAGCTGAGAGTTAGCTACTGCACAGTCGGGACTGATCACAGAGAGACGTGTCACTACAAAAGCATGATGTTTTAACGGACATGTTGTCTCTACCTGAGACATCGCAGGTAGACTCTGATCATTTGAACATGTTTCCGTGTCTGTTTCAGGGCTGGAACAATTCCCTCGATCCCTGCAGGAAAATCACACACGCTGACTCTGAGTACTCCTACGACTGGACGTTATGTGACGCTCAATCTACCTGGTGCTAACAGGGTTCTTACTCTCTGTGAAGTGGAGGTTTATGGATACCTTGCCCCGACTGGTGAGGATTTTAGCCATACAGTTCTATTTTAAATAAGGAAAGTCATTTTGTTAAAAGCGTGTATCTAAAGGTTAAACTTTATACCTTGACCTGGTTGGATACTTGATTGTGATTGGCTGCTCAACATAAACAGCATTACTCGTATGTTGGAATGGCTTCACATCAGTTATGACTTTATGATGATAGAAACAGGCAGATGTGGTGGTCTTCCCTCCCAAGAAATATTTTAGATGATTAAGTGATTAAAACACAGAAGAACAAGTATATTTGTGAGCATGCTTTTTATTTTTCAGGAGAGAATCTGGCGCTCAAAGGAAGAGCGTCACAGTCTTCACTGTATAATCCAAACGGCCTGGCACTCTTAGCTGTTGATGGAAATAATGACAACGATCGGGCCCATGGGTCCTGCACTCACACCAGCCAAGAATTCACCCCCTGGTGGCGACTGGATTTGATAAAATCCCACAAAGTGTCTTCTGTTAAGATAACCAACCGCAAAAATTCTCAGTCCGCATCACGACTGAACGGAGCCGAGCTCCGCATTGGAGACTCTATTGAAAACAACGGCAACAACAACCCCAGGTAATGTTCACTCACTTTAATCACTTTAATTATGTCTGTTTTCACCTCATTATTCTGCCATCACTTTAAATCTGCACTTTTAATTTGCACCCTTAAGATCTGTACTGACTGTCTAATGTCTGTTCTCACACTTTTTTCACCTCCCACACATCAAACACCACTGTACATGCATAAACAACATATACTTTCAAAAGGTCAACACTTGTCAATTGTTATGCAATAATGTCTGATTATAACTTTTCTTTTCCTGCGCAGGTTATGTGCATTTCTTTATCTAGCTAGCTAGCTATCCTCTTCTTCCTCTTCAGGTGAAATCAGTGTCAGAGCTCCTCTTCATGTGTGTAGTAAATCCACTCTGATCCTGTATTTGATCATGTCTATAAACCCCTCTATTTCAGCCCTGCTCAGAACAGGCTGTTTCTGTGTCTGTAGCTTTAAATATGTAAATGAGCTGTCTGACCACGCCCCCTCTCTGGAAGGGCTCGGGTGGCTCAACAATCAAAAGGAGATAATTACAATGACGGCCAACAGAAAATATTAAAAACCCACTCAATGACGAGGTGAAAATAAGGTTAAGCCACACCCACTGCAAATGACCAGAAATTATTTTAAACTCATTTAAGGGGAAAAACAAATAATCAACAAAAGTAAAAACATAAATAAACATTATGGCTCCCCTACTCATTTTATGAACTTATCTTGTAAATTCAACAATATGAAAACGTATCACAAATCTTATAGTTTCTGCCATCAGAAGTAGGCCGTTATCGGTTTCAGCTCTGTACAAATCATGGAACAGTTATTACAGAGAATGTTTAAAATGGTTTGTGTATTAAATAATGTGACGTCTTTATTTTGTCAGGTGCGCCGTGCTGAACATCCCCGCCGGAGCGACTGCTGAATTTAAGTGTAATGGGATGGATGGACGCTACGTGAACGTGGTCATCCCAGGAAGGACGGAGTACCTGACCCTGTGTGAGGTGGAGGTCTATGGCTCCGTCCTGGATTAGCATCAGCTCATAAGACATGGCTTTATTGACAATGAAAACAATAAAATGTTGTCACACAATAAAGTAATCTTGTTTTAAGGATAATCTTTATTGATCCCCCTGTGCTCTCTCTGTACAGTGTAAACACAAAATATTAACAATTAACTAAAAATATAAACGAGTAATTAAAGACTTGCTGTATATATACAAATTCATCATAATTAGGACATCAGTGACTGATCTAATTCCGAGCCTTATAAAAACTTTTTGTAGCCTGTTTGCACAACTTATTTATTTATCGCGTAATGTTGTACTTTGTGGAGTGTTTTAATTTGTCTTGTGTTTTTTGCATTTCGGAGAAGCCAAAGACAAATTTCCACCACGGTGGACAAAGTCATCCAAAGTAATCTAATATGACCATCCATAAGTGAATTAGAGAGTTATTTTGAATAAAGGATTCACAGCACCTTTATTGAATTTTAATTTGGAGCGCTACTGCCCTAAGAATTGTTGTGAACATGTAAACTTAAAAATCTTAATTTTCAGATATAACCATTATTAGAACACCTCTCTGAGTAGGTGTTGAAATAGATTGGTTGTGTCTAGCTCAGAATGCGAGTCAAAAGAATCCGAGGAATACAATTCAGCAAATGGACAAGAGAATATGACCCATGTGGCTGTAGCAGCAAAGAATTAACATTTAACCACAGTGAGGCCAAACACCAAGCTCGGTTCATTTATTCCACTTTTCTAATCTACTCTGAAACAAGTATTGAGGTACTTCCTTATGAGCCTGAGTTCACAGTTATGTATGAATGAATGTTCAAATGAAATGGGCAGCCCTGTCTCCTCCTCAGCAGTGTGTGAGTGAGTGTGCCTGTCATTGGCCGTGTCTGTATGAGTGTGTTGGTGGGCGGGGACGAGTCTAGGTGGATCAGGTGGTTATGCAGAGGCTGAATGGACAGAGGAAATGGGTCTTAAACCTGATTGGTGGAACCAAGTTTAAGACCCAACTAGTCCTACCAGGGTTTCCATACACCGGTCACCTGCATATTGACGTATGACATATTGTCCTGTCTGTGAGATTGAGGTCTATGAATCTAGACTGGACTAGATCCCAGAGGAGTTTTCACATTTTTTATCCATGACATCTTACTTTGAAACTTTGTAGATTATAATAAACGTATAAATATATATTATCTCCAAACCAAACAAAGCCTGTCAGGAGAAGTTACAACAGGTTCTAACATCAGATTAAAAAGTTGAAGACTTATTCTAGGAAGCCTTTTTGACCTTTGGGTGCTTTGATTCAGCGAACACCAATGCTGTCTGCATTCTGCTTCAAATATATTAAATAGATTTCATACTTATCTGTGTCTGTTTTTATGGACAAACGTAATGGGCACACAGATGTTAAAGTGGAACTGAAAAAGAAAAACATCATAAAAAGTTGCCCATCCTGACCTGACCTGATTGATAATCAAAATGAGTGTCATCTACAGACAAGGAAGCAATAAAGTCAACTGTGGTAAATTATCAACGTGTGTGTCATGATAAGACGTGGGAATAAATATCCTAATGTGGCCAACACTGAGTCATAATCATCGATACAGAAGCAGCTACAGCAGCTCCTCGTCGTCTTCTGAGGCTTTACTTGAATTTCCCTCGGGATCAATAAAGTATCTATCTATCTATCTATCTATCTATCTATCTATCTATCTATCTATCTATCTATCTATCTATCTATCTATCTATCTATCTATCTATCTATCTATCTATCTATCTATCTATCTATCTATCTATCTATCTATCTATCTATCTATCTATCTATCTATCTATCTATCTATCTATCTATCTCTGCAACAAAAGGTAGGTTGCTGTAGAGTATTCTTTCTGGATACCGTTACACTTTGTTTAATCTGTCTGGCTAACCTACAACTTTCTTGCAATATTTTATTTTCCTCCTGCAGGGCCTTGCAGTCATGTTGTCAGGTCTTAAGTCTATCCTGCATTCTTCTTGCACCTGGGCTAGCTTTGCCTGGTGTTTATTTTCCTGCAAATATGAATGATCTGATAAAGCTAAATAAGTCAACAGGAGATTCAATCTGATCTAAGGTTTCCAAACCAGATCACTGCAGTCTGTCATATTAGCAAGACGCAAGCATTCTCAACTCAAGTCCTCTCAGAATTGGGGGAGGTCACACCTCTCAGGCACGCTGGCTATACAACAATAATGAGTTACACTCTCACACAAAAATTGAACTACTCACTTATCAACACACAAAAATACACAACTTGATGTCTGCTTTGCTTGAACAACAACAAAAATGTAATGTCCTAAAGAAAAGAACATTTTCTTCAAGGCCTCACACGGGGCACCATAATATTGGGGTTTTAGAAGGAGCTAACAACAACAATTATGGTGGGTTTAATAGGTAAAATTTGATTATCAAATTAACATTAATAATTAACTTTATTTAATGAATTACTCAGTCAAACAAGTGAACTTGAAAATAAAATGCTTTATCCTTTATTTGTAAATTGCAACTCATTTGAAATGTTATCTCAAGACTTTTACTGATAAATGTTCTCTCTTTTCTGTATCTACCAGAACAATGAAGTACGTTGTTGTCGTCCTTTGGCAGACCCTCTTGGGAATGTGCTTGGCCAGAAATTATGGTAGGTATACTGTAATGTGTTAATAACGGTTTTCTCTTTATTGATTGTAATTGATGTCCAAAAAGAATTTTCTCAATTCTAGTTCTCATACTAATCCATAGTACCACTTCAGGCCCGTTTGAACCGGAGGAACTGTCCTCCAGAACTCTGGTCTTCTTCAGGAACTATGTATGTTTCCACCAAATCTACCAAGGTAGAAATGTAGTTCTGGGGTAGAAGTTTACCCCTAAAAGAGACCCTTCCATGGGTTATCTACTTTCTGAAGGTCCAGGAACTTTTGGCAATAAGGAATGCTTATTGGTAAATCACAGCAGGGTGTCAGGTCATCCTCTGTGTTTGAAAGTGTTTGCAGATCAAAGCCAATTTTTTTTGCCCCAATATTAACCGAGACATTAATATAATTTATCTTCCTGAAAGATGTGCTTCGGTGAAATTGGGTCGGTGAGGTAGCTAGTGTTCACTCTTCTACATTTTGATTAGAGTCCTCTTTTCTTTAATGATACTTAACACAGGACTAATTTTCTTTCTATGGGCCACAGCAACCTTTTAGTTCCTTGAAGAGTCGTCCCTGAACCTTTTAGTTTTGGGGGCCTTTGGTCAAAACAGGGCTTTACAGTTGTGAGACTGGTCTCGAGACCTTTTTTGCGTATAGGTATCAAAAGCATTTTAACTCAATGTCTCAATGTCAGTGAATCTATTTTCCTCATCATTGCTGTGATTGAAGCTCAACATGAAGCTATTTAATATAAATCTGTGCATTTCCTCAACAGAAAATGTGGCCTTGCGTGGCAAAGCAACTCAGTCGCATCGCGCTCTGTCATACAATGCGGATGCCTACAATGCAATCGATGGAAACCGTGAATCAAATTTTGATGCCGGTTCATGCAGCAGCACTATAGAAATGGCTAACCCTTGGTGGAGAGTAGACCTGCTGGACAACTACATCATCACCTCCGTTATCATCACCAACAGAGTAGACTGCTGTTCAGAAAAGCTGGATGGGGCTGAAGTTCACATTGGCATCAACTTAAAAGACAATGGTGCTGCAAACCCACTGTGAGTTCTGTTAAAGCAACTGAAAACCTCATACTGCAGTAGCCTAGAGAAGCCTCACCAACAAAGCCATTGTTTTCAGGTACAGTGTGCCATGTCACATGTAGATAATTATCATGTTAACTTGGTCTTTGTCTGTTGCAGGGCTGGTAAAACTTCTTCAGTTGCTGCAGGCAGCTCGTACACATTGACTCCGAGTACTCGTATGAGTGGACGTTATGTGACAATTATTCTACCTGGTGCTAACAGGGTTCTTACGCTCTGTGAAGTGGAGGTTTATGGGTATCGTGCCCCAACTGGTGAGGACTTAAGCCATACAAATCTATTTCAAATTGGAAAAAGTAATTTTGTGAAAGTCATGTATCTCTAGATTTAGTTTCATACTTTGATCTGGTTGGATGCTTGATGGTGATCGACTGCTCAACAGAGAAACAGCATTAACATTGTGATGACCCTGCTGGTTCCTTGGTTTGCAATCTTGGCTGTTTTCTGTTTGAAGTGCCAGTGGGCGTGGCTGTGTGATTCTGGATCGATAACACCATGGCTCAGTGTTTTCGATCCATGAGAGCAAAAGTGGAGGAGGGTGGGATCATGTTAGAGTGCAAAAAATTAAGTTTGGTCAGAGAGGGTCGAGTGAGCCTGAAAGCTTTGCAGGGTCTAGATGAAGAAGATTTTTCTTCGATGGGACGTTCTCTTCATCAATTTGACCTGTTGAATAATTTGAAGGTTGTTTCTAAGTTTAATGAGCGACAACCTAAGACATTTTTTTCTCAGTTTGAAAGAGTGACAGACTATCGAAGTTGGCCTAAGGCGGATTAAACATTGCTGTAGCAGTGTATTTTGACTGGCTGGCCGCAGGAGGCATGCAATGCATTGTCTGTAATGGAAAGTTTGAGTTATGCTTCTGTCAAGGCAGCTGTCCCAAAGCTTACATTTAAAAAAATTAGAGAGGTTTTCTATTACACGGGGGGGGGGGGGGGGGGGGGGGGGGGGTTAGTCACATGGCGACTACATTGGGGATGGACTAATGGTGAGAAAGTGGGTCCCTTGTCATGGAGTTGGTGTGGGGTGTCTGGTATTTCAGACTGTTGTTCCAGCCAATTTTTTAACATGGTGTTGTTGCTATCTCATGACCAGTCTGGTCATATGGGTGTCAGGAAGACTTATGATCACATTTTGAGGTACTTCTTTTGGTCTAGGTTAAAAAAAAGATGTATCTACATATATAAAGACTTGCCACACATGTCAAATAACTGGTAAATCAAACCAGTTTATTAAACCAGTCCCCAAGCATCCAGTACCTACCATCAGGCAGCCTTTTGAGCATATCGTAATTGACTGTGTTGGTCCTTTGCCTCTTTCTATGTCAGGTATGAGGTATCTTCTGAGAGTCCTGTGTCAGGCCACTAGCTACCCGGTGGCATATCCTTTGCAGTCAAAAACTGTCGTAAAGGTATTTTCCTGTTCATTTCTGTTTTTGGCGTCCCAAAGGTTCTTCAGAGGGATCAAGGCTCAAACTTTTCCTCTCACGATTGTGCACATTTTGAAGCAGCTTTGGGTAAAAAAACTCTGTCATCAGCCTATCATGTGCAAAGTCTGGGGTCTCAATTGGGAAGATGGTTGCCTTGGCTAATGCTGGCCAACATGGAGGTCACACAAAGAGCACTGGGTTTATTCTGAATTAATAAGTTTTTCGATACTCAGTGGGTGATGAATGGTCCTTTGACAGTTTTGTCAGACAATTTTAAGGACAGTGACCACCCAAAAAATGTTTTGACTATCTAAATGGAATCAGGCACAGGTTGTACATTGTGGGTGACTTGGCAAGTATGGAGCATCACCAATTCTGTCCGGGGATAAAGTTCTCGCTCTTCTACCAATTATTGGGTGTCCTTTCAAAGAACGGTTTACGGGTCCCTAATATCTACACCAGAGCGTAGGAAAAGGTCAAAGTTGTGTCATGTGAACCTCTTAATGACTTCTTACTCTCGTGCAGCTGGTCTGGGGGTTCCTGGCGTTAATGGTTCTGTGTCCAACCTGTACCAACTGCCAACACTGTGTTGGTTTTCCAACCTCAGTCTGTGGTAGGGGCGGACAGGGAGGGACAAAATTGATGCAGCATTATGTGGTTGTCTTAAAAACACAGAAACAGAATGTCTCTGAACAGGATGCATTGGCTTGGCTTGTTCCCACTTTCACAGATTTGCTTGGTTATACACCCTACCAAGCACTTGTTAGGGCATGACATCGTCGTAGGGGATGCAAAGCCTATCAGGCAGGGGTTCTATTGTGCATCTGCTGATAAGTGTTTAGCTATTCAGCTATTCAATTTGCAGATCAGCTGATGAGGCAGGTGCAGTAATGATGCAGTCTGATAGCCAAGGGACAAATAGGTCAGTGAGTTTCTATTCCAGGAAATTTAACAATCATCAGCTAAACTACTCGGTATTCGAAAAAGAGACTTGAGCTGTAGTTTGGGTTACCTAATGTTGCAGTCATATTGATATAAGTCCTATTTAAGGGTTCAGATAATTTAGTTGTGGACATGTTGTCCTTTGCCCCTGCAAGTTGGAAATGATATGTATTGTTATAACCTCTCACCATCCATATGCAGTGTGCAAATCAGGTGCACATCCGGGCCAGTTATGACTTTATATGATGTTAGAAACTCCTTGACTGTAGGAGCATTAACAGCAGGTTGCATATTTTGTTGTAGCAAAGATTGCTTTATATAGTATAATATTCACGTGGTGTCTGTTGGACCCACGTCTCTAAGGGGGTGGTGGCCACACTGCCGGTTACTTGTTTTGCTATCTCAGCGTTTCTATGTCAGGTAACAGTGGGCATTGCCAAGGAATCCAGGATTGAAAACACCTGGGCCCAGTGTTCTTCATCCATAAGTGCTGGCCCCACTTCTTCAATGGGGAAGAACTGGAGAAGGAGATTGGAGAGAGAGGCTTTTTACCAATGCTTTCTCGTATTTGTTTACAATTGCTGAGTTGTACATAAACGTACATGTATTTTGGAGAGTAACTCCTTGTGTCCTCCATTAATTTGTCACGGATTTTGAACTGGCCATGCCAGTATGTTGGAATGCTGCACATCAGTTATAACTTTATATGATGTTAGAAACCCCTCGGTCTACTTCCATTCCTCACAGAAGATTTTCAGAAGAGAAGACATCAGAATGAAAATGTTGTGGATATTGTGTCTGATATCTGGAGAGTAGCTTTGCAGATGTAAAATTTGATGTATTTTTAAGATTGGAAGGAAACAAATTAAAGTAAAAGGCAAGGCCAGGAGAGACCATATATACTGTATGAAAACAGTGTTGTGACATTGTAGTGATTAAAACACAGAAGAACAACTATATTTCTAAGACCTTGCTTTATATTTTTCAGGAGAGAACCTGGCGCTCAAAGGAAAAGCCACACAGTCATCATTGTATGATCCAGATGGCATAGCATACTTTGCTATTGATGGGAATAATAACAACGATCGGGCCTATGGGTGCTGCACTCACACCAACCTCAACTTTGCCCCCTGGTGGCGCCTGGATTTGCTTAAAACACACAAAGTAGATACTGTTAAGATAACCAACCGCAGAGATTCTCGGTTCTCACCACGACTGAACGGAGCCGAGCTCCGCATTGGAGACTCCCTTGAAAACAACGGCAACAACAATCCCAGGTAGTGTTTACCCTGTTATCTTATGGGTCATATTCTCTCCTCCTCATCAACGAGTTTAAATAAGTCTCAGAGCTTCCAAAACATGTCTGTGGAGTGTCTTGTTCTGAATCCACTCTGGTCCTGTAATTCATCATGCCTATAAACCCCTCTATTTCAGCCCCGCTCAGAACACGCTGTTTCTATAGCTTTAAATGTAAATGAGCTGTGTCTAACCACTTCTTTGGAAGGGCTTAGGTGGCTCAACAATCAAAAGGTAATAATTACAATGACAGTCAATCTCCGAACCCAGTGGTGGACACCGGAGGTAAGGGAAGCTGTCAAGAGAAAGAAGGAGTCCTATCGGGCATTGCTAGCTCATAGGACTCCTGAGGCAGCTGACGGATGGATATGAAAATATATCAGGAAACGTATCGTTTCTGCCATCAGGAGCAGGTCAATATCGGTCATCAGTTTCAGCTCTATACAAATCATATTGAAGGAACGTCCTGCAGGGACACGGGTTTCATGGAACAGTTATTACAGAGAATATGTTTTAAATGGTTTGTGTATTAAATAATGTGACGTCTTGATTGGTCTTTCTTTTGTCAGGTGCGCCGTGCTGAACATCCCAGCAGGAGCGACTGCTGAATTTAAGTGTAATGGGATGGATGGACGCTATGTGAACGTGGTCATCCCAGGAAGGACGGAGTACCTGACCCTGTGTGAGGTGGAGGTCTATGGCTCCGTCCTGGATTAACGTTAAGAGTCACTTCAGTTGGTAGAATTTATCTCATGTTGGATAAACTCACTTAAATCAAACTCATAAGACACGGCTTCATTTTGATTGTTTGCATTGAAAACAATCAAATGTTGTGTCACAGGATAAAGTCATCTTGTTTTACTGTCACACATTGGTAGACAGAGCTGCTGTCAGCACTGATATCAATCAATAGGAGGCAGCATGTCAGTCTGTTCTGACTTGGGATCCAGACCAAATCTGGAAATTGGCCTGGTAGCTGGAGAGGTGCCACATGACTTACTGAGCACTGCCGAGGTGCCCTGAAGCAATAAGTTCATGTCCATAGGATCCTGTTTGTGCACGTGTGTGTAATTCATTCTGTGTGTGTAGCATGCTCAACCACTGAGTGTAAAATGAATCAATAAAGTATTTTTTCATCATATTCTAGTTGATCTTCTAAATCAATTGTACCTCACCAATTCATAACAAATGTTATCTCAAGACACTCTATAGAGAGAGCAGGTAAAAGACCTTACTCATTGTTAAATCTCCTACAAAGACCTAACATCCATCATGAGCAATAAGCAACACCGAGCAAAGTCACAGTGGAAACGAAAATCTTATATTTTAAGAAGCGGAAACCTTGAATAAGACGTTTAACAACAAACAAACAAAAGAGAAGAAAAGATGTCGGAGGAGGAGGAGGAACTTCTCATTCATCCCCCACCTTCCTGCTTTCTAACAGGAACAAAGTATATATCTTGATGAGTGGTTTTAAAGTATTACTCTACTCTAGGATTTGTAGTATGGGTGTCATAAATCTAATCCACATCCAGGCAAAACAGAACACTTTGCTACGTGTGAAATGACCGCGGAGCTGCAAACTGAGACGGGGTTGTGGGACTGTCTGTCTGCTGAGCTATCAACCCAGCAAGAGATCGCCCCCTTTGGTCTGGATGATCTCATGAAAGACTTTAAAACCCCTTTTCAAGTGAACAATTTGCTTCCACCAACATGCTTAATGTCCCAGAAATTACAAAAACTTCAGCAATTAGCAGGACCGACTGAGGTTAGCAATATGATCGTGACTGTTTTTTCTTTATTGTTGTAAAAATGATGAACAAAATGAGTTCTCTCTATTCTAGTTCTCATACTAATCTATAGTTCCACTTAGTTTTGTAGTTGGCAAAACCACATCGGTCTTGGTCTCAAGACCACTTTTTAAACGTGTTGGAATTGAAAGCATTTTGTCTCAGTCTGGGTTCAAATCAATACCAGTCAAGATCACCTCTGATTGGCTGTTTTCCACGTCAGCACTATGATTAGAAGGAAGAGCGTTTCTTTGGATAAAAACAAATAACTTCAAGTCATCAGATTTTTCCCCAGTTCCAACCACTACCTTCCCAGTGTTATGTGATCTTGGCCGTGGCTGCAAATATCACTGCAATGGAACAAACTGGTCAATAATTCAGACCAGAGCAAACGAAATACAGCCCTTAGTTTCATGTCAGCGTTTGATGATCGAATCTTCCAATGAAGCTGCTCATCAATTATTAAAGAGCAAATAGATGAAGAAGACCTTTTTAACAGTCCTATTGGAATTAGAAAGAAAACACATTTTATTCTTATTTATTCTTCTTGTGGTAAAGAGGGAGCTGAGTCGTAGGGCAAAGGTCTTGATTTACCGTTTATCTTCAGTCTCTCACAGTGGAAATGCACCTATGATTTAAATTTCAGACAAATTTCAAAAAACAGTCTGTAGCTCTTTCTTCTGTTGTGACTCGTCCTAATAAATGTTTGAATCAAAGAGCGCTGATTTTAGAATAGGATTGATTCAATAAGTTTTTGTTTGCACTTGTCTTCTGATGTCACACTCATGGTGGGAAGCCAAAAGGCAGTTGTTGAAAAATGAAGCTGATGTTGAAACATAGAAAATCCTGCAGTTCCTGGATTGTCCACTAGAGGCTGGCTGCAGCAGCACAGGAAGTCACATACACACCCATTCAAACAGCCTGTTTTTACAGCAGACATGAACATGTTTACAGCCTGCTTCAAAAAACCAAATAGGTGTGATTAGCTCATGTCTCCATCCACACACACTGTACGGGGGGAATGTTTTGATGACTCATCAGTTTTGAGTCTGCCATCCATGGAACTCCAGCGCCCCCTGCAGGAAAACATGAGGGATGTCACGCAGGCTTTTTTCATTAAAGGAGCAACATGTAACTCTGACAGTTAGTGTTTATGATTGGTTCTGCAGTCCAATTTTTAAGTATTGACCCTCCAGGACCAGAATATAGATGGAGGACATACTGGCTGCATATATGGCATGCACAGAGGGATTGCAAGGGGTTAAAAAATCAGCTAACAAGCATTTTCTTCGCTAACGGTAAATGCTGTTTGCATTGTTTTTTCCCCCAATGTTTTCATTGGCAACCTTCATGGGTTAAAGTCTGAGATGAAATCGAGTGTTACAAAACTGACGGGAAACGCACACAATCCATGTGAAGTCACGTTGAGCCAGTGTTGAAAATTAACAGGAAATATGGGACATGTGGAAGTGGGATGATGACGCTCATATCCTGAGATCAGAGCATGAATCATAGACTTTATCTTGGTACGTCCACGTGCACATAATGGAACGGCTTCTGATGTTCTCTTTTTTCTTTCACTGAAGCCATGAATATGTCGACCTACACCGTAGCACATAAGGATAATTTGTTGTTCAGCAGCGTGTTTGAAACAGAGCAGAGCGCAGTGACGCTGCATGCTGTCACGTTCCAGAGAGGGACCGCGGTATTCGCTGTTAAAACACAATGATTGACTAGAGAGGCAGCGAAGGTCGTTTTAGTGCACAGTGCTGACAGAACGCAGCATGCATGGAGTATGTGGAAATTAGGAATTAGAAAAAGAATCTTAAAAAGTACTTTTGTTGCAAAGAATTTTGGTCTTCGGCCTTCATTTACTGAAGCCAACATGTAACGACCTGCAACAGACTAAAGGATTATTGTACGGAAAAATAGGTCTGCAAATGCAGAAACAATGCACATGGACAAGAAATACACAAACTGTATGAAACCAAAACAGAAGCATACACAGCCAACATGCTGCAAAAATAAACAAGGCAAAGTCAGGCACTGTGTTCAAATAAAGTCCTGGTTGAATGTTACTGAATGTTAACTCAATTGCACCAAGCTGATCTGAAGAGAATTTACAGTAAATGTTGTACCAACAAATGTACCCTTGATTTTAACATCCCAAGGAAATCCAATCGGGCTTGTCAAAAGCTACAAGTATCTGGGTTTTCTTCTTGAATGTGAACTATCTTTTAAAGCACATATCGCCAAACTCGTCTCCAAACTCAAAGTGAAGTTGGGATTATATTAAAAAAATAAATCCTGCTTTTCACTCAGGGTGAGGAAACTTCTTGTTTCGTCTACCTTTCTTCCTTTGTTGGATTATGGCGATGTGCTGTACATGGGCGCCTCTGCTAAATGTTTACAGTCGTTGGATACCGTGTATTGCTGTGCGTTGACATTTGTGACAGGTGGTAGAGGCCTTACTCATCACTGTGACCTGTACATGAAATCTGATTGGCCATCCTCAAAGGTGCGCAGTTATTTACACTGATTCTTCTTTATAAAGCTCTTCTTGGTTTGCAATCTTCATATTTATGTGAACACCTTCAAAGAACCAGAGAGCATTACGCCTTGCGGTTCTGTGATTTTTTAAAACTGTCTGTTCCTCGTGTCCGCACTGAGCTCGGAAAAAGAGCGTTCAGTTTTGCTGCTCCCTCTACCTGGAACTTTCTCCAAAATGACTTGAAAATGGCCGACCTCATTTCACTTGAAGCCTTTGGCTCGATCTTAAAAGACAAAAAACGCGAGACAATCAGACAGTGTCTGTGTGTCTGAATCGTAGCCTGTCATCACGACTCTGCACTTTATCTGTAAACTGATCTGTTCATTGCAATTGTTGTTTTTTTTCATTGTTTTAATAATGACATGTGCTGCTGCCCTCTTAGCCAGGTCACCCTTGTGAAAGAGATCTTGGTCTCAATGGGTTAATTACCTGGATAAAAAAAGTGTAACCTCTTTAAGTCAATGACCTGAAGGGGAATAACATTTACCGGTAGGTTGATGGGCATAGAATCAATAATATGATGTGATTGGATAAACAGCTTCGCTACAAGAGTATTTATGTGAAGAGCACACAGAAAGATAAATAGACACACAGCAGCTCTGCTTTGAAGTGAGAGTCGACTTGTTGGAGAACAGCTGGACTTCAAGGAGACACAAGAAATCAGGGTAAACATTTCATTTCACCTTTCTGTCATCGTCATAGATCATCAGAATTTAAATACTTTCTATTAGTACCTTCAAGAGAGAGCTGACTTTGACACAAACGGAGAGAAAACATTCTACTACTTTGACAACATGTTGAACAACATGAAGTTTTGTTTCAGCCAGGTGTCTGAGTGCACCTGTCTTTAAACACAGATAGTGAGGTTATGGTTCCCCGTCAGAGAAAACAGGCATTAGCTGACCAGCAGAGAGGCGGTGTTAAAACCAAAGACTGACTTGGTTCAGTCATACTAATGACTCTGCCAACATCTAGCTCGTTGGACAGACAACTTTTAGGTTTCAGACAGATTGATTCATTTATTTGTAAAGTTATCTCTTCATCAGTTCTCAAAAACAAATGCAGGCATGAACACTCTGCTTCTCGCTCGCAAACATTTCTTTTTCTCTTCGAAGCTTCTGGTTTTGGAACAGAAGATACAGAACATATTACAAAAAACCTAACTGTTAGAGGGAAGGCCGAGACTGTCACAACAGTTGGCTCAATCATGAATACATGAGTAGGAGTCACATGATCTCTGTCAGTGTTTGCATGTCCTTAGATGATCTCCAGTCAAATCGACCTGAACGGCAGTGTGATTTCTCTTCATGGGCGTAGACTCTATGATTTGATGTGATTGGCTTTGAGGATATTTATTTAGAAACAACAAGTCTGTTTTGTTTCAGCCAGGTGTCTGAGTGCACCTGTCGTTAAACAGATAGTGAGGTTATGGTTCTCCATCAGACAAAACAGTCACTTGTTAACAAGCAGAAGAGCGGTGTTGAAGCCAAAGACTGACCAGACTGAGCCACGTTTGAAAAAATCCTTTTCTGGAGTTTGGTCAGTACAGAAGTACCCGGTACAACGTCCTGAGATGACCTTCTTTGGAAGAGGTTGATTTTGAATAGGATCTACGGTAGCAGTAAATGCACCCGTGGTCAAACAAAGAAGAACCCTAACCGCTCTTTGACATCATTCAAAACATTTTTTTAAGGTTTCAAAATCTGTTGAATCCGACCAGCACAGTTTTTTTTCATCGTCTGAGCTGCACGGTAGATTTGGAAGTAAGAAGAGGGTTCTTGTTGGGGGGCAATCGTGCCCTAATGTGAAAATTCCCTTACTTGACTTTAACGAAATAATCACCCTAATCATGTCTGGTTTCATCCTACTGTAGTGTTATGCTATCTGTAATGGTTGACATGATCACCCTAGATAGGTCAAGTTTCACTCTATTGTCTTTGACACTTAATGCTAATCTGCTCCTCAATAGTTGGGTACTTTAATGGCAATCACCCTAATCACTCCTGGTTTCACCTTATTGTTTTGGACACTTAATGCTAATCACTGCTCCTTTATGTTGCTGAGCACTTTAATGGCCCAGTCTGCGTCCCTGCATTGACTGTTTAATGACTGTACTCACACCTCTGGCACTACCTCAAACACCTCTGTACATGCACATGTAACTAGTTTCTAGAAGGTCAGCACTTTGTTTCTAAGGCTCTTTAACTGTTTACAGGTCTCTTTTAATCAGCACATGTTTTTCTCTCCTTCACAGGTTATGTACATACTATATACGTTTTAAGTCTAATGCTAATGCTAACTGCACAGGTTTAACTTGTAATTATGTTTACTCTTAGTCACATAGGGGCTGCTAAATCTTGTTTGGGCGATTATTGTATACAGAGGTGGGGGGGACAGCGGGTGTGTATTGTAACTAATGTCTTGTGTCCTGCCTGTCTGTATACTGCTACTGGATCGATGGATTTATGGATTTATGGATTTATGGATCTATCTATCTATCTATCTATCTATCTATCTATCTATCTATCTATCTATCTATCTATCTATCTATCTATCTATCTATCTATCTATCTATCTATCTATCTATCTATCTATCTATCTATCTATCTATCTATCTATCTATCTATCTATCTGGATGCAGAGCCATAAAGCAACAGGACAAACCAATCACCAACTCATTACAACTGTTATCTCGAGACACTTTTCTGAAAATGTTCTCTCTTTTCTGACTCAACCAGAACAATGAAGCACTTGGTTGTCCTTCTTTGGCTGGCTGTCTTGGGAGCATGTTCCGGTGAAGATGGTAAGTATGCTGTAATGTGATCATGACTGTTTTCTCTTTGTTTGTTAATGAGTTCTCTCTATTCTATTCATTCTAACCATGTATCACCACTGTTCTTTGAACTAGCTATCAGCCGTCAGAGATCGTGTAGGGCGGTCACTTGAGCCTCTATCAGCAGTGATTGTCTTGTCCCCATGTACAGGACATCTTTTGACCAGTCTGCTTTGAACTCTCTGCCCACTAGTTTAACCCTTTACTGGGCACTCATTGAAATACTTTGAAACTCAAAACTTCAACCTCATAGTGTTATTCAGGGACATAACAGAACTTCATTTCTCTTATAATATTTTTCAAAAATTTGAAGTGTAATAAACATTGACAAAGTTACCATATTTGGTTCAAATGCAACAATAGCAGGATCAGTGATGTAGGGCGATCTCTGCTGATTGGCTGAGTGAGGATCACATGCTTCTCGACCTTTCTGAGTTACAGAAGGCTGGCCACATGTAATGTTTGTGGAAATTACCAAAAATAGTCACTTGCCCTATAAAGGGTTAAAACTAGTGATCAAAGTCCTCCTCAGACAGAAAAGTCTGAACAACTTTTCCTCGCCTTTTTGGCTTTATGTCAGTAGTTGGCATGATTGTTATTGGTAGTCGGAGACCTTATTTTATTGACCCGCCTAGAGGCAGTTTTTTGCCATGGTGAATGCTCAGATTAACGTCTGTTCTGTCTCTACCTGTTTCAAAGTTTTTTTGGTACTTTCAGCCTTTGCTGTCATCTTATGCACTTGCTCACTCATTCATAGATACACACATCTACAGGACACAAGTCTACAGAAAAAGACATCACTCTACCTACCTACCTACCGGCCTTACCGACCTACTGACCTACCGACCTACCGACCTACCTACCGACCTACCTACCTACCCACCCAACTACCTACCCACCCCTCAAACTAATCCAGAGTTCCACTTTGTGGTTTAGTTTGCAACACAGGATCATTCTTGGTCTTGAGACCACTTTTTAAAGGTCTCAGTCTTGGAATTGAAAGCATCTTTTCTCAGTCTCAGTGGAGTTTAAATCAAGACCAGTCAAGATCACCAATGATTGGCTCTTTTTCTACACCAGTATTGTGATTAGAAGACAGAACGCCTCGTTCGATAAGAACCTCAAGTCTTTTGAATTCTCCCGTTACGGCGACAACCTTCCGGGTGTTACGCCCAAATGGGTGACACACCTGCTGCACACAAGATGATGATTTTTCAAAGTTAAATATGGTCTTGGTCTTGGCTCGGTCTCTGAGCACTCTGGTCTCAGGTCTTGGTCTAGGTCTTTGTGATCTTGACTACAACACCAGTTGTAACGAAATCATTAAAAGGTTCACTATGTTCTTTGTTTGGAGCAGGAACTTTCTGCTCCATTTTTTCTACTCTTTCAATGAATTAAATGTAAAATCATCATGCCAGAAAATCCTACTAAACAAGTTTTATGTGCATTGTTGGGAAAAACGTCCTTTCAGTGAGTATGAATCTGACAACATGAAGTTATTTGATATAAATCTGTGTATTTCCTCAACAGAAAATGTGGCCTTGCGTGGCAAAGCAACTCAGTCACATCGCTATCAGCATAACTTTGGGGCAGCCTACAGTGCAATCGATGGAAACCGAGAAGCAGTCTTCGACGCTGGTTCATGCACTCACACTATAGAAATGGCCAACCCCTGGTGGAGAGTGGCCCTGCTGGACAGCTACATCATCACCTCTGTCGTCATCACCAACAGAGGAGACTGCTGTGCAGACAGGCTCAATGGAGTTGAGGTTCACATCGGCAACAGCTTACAAGACAATGGTGTTGCAAACCCACTGTGAGTTCTGTTAAAGCTACTGAAAACCTGATACTGCACGAGCCGAGAGTTACTGTAGCTACTGCACAGTCCGGACTGATCACAGAGAGACGTGTCACTACAAAGTAATCGCCAACAAAACTATAGTTTTCATCAGGTACAGCGCTTCTCTGCTGCGCCATGTTTTGTTATAGCTGATTTTGGGCACGCATAAAACTTAAAACATGACCAACTTTTTAGCTCAGTGCGCATCATTGTCACTGTTGACTGAAACAGACAATCAAATCAAGAATGATTCCTTACCCTTACCCCCCTAAGACATGTTTACCCTGTGTAAAAGCAATAGTGAGGCCTCGAGGTTGGCTCAAATCAATTTTTCCCATTTATTTCATTTGGTCACCTGAATGCACACACAGCCACAGGTTCCCCCAGATGTGCTCAGGCGCTGTTGGAGCAGCTGCGCCCAGCCAACGTGTGTGATCGGGCCCTTGGATCTGGGACTGACTCCGAATTTTTTACAGTTAAATAAGACATGGTTATTAAATATGAGCTCTGTGTGTTTCTGCCAGGTATTTTACTTTATATGATGTTTTAACATGCATGTTGTCTGACCCTGACACATCACAGGTAGACAGTGATCATTTGAACATGTTTCTGTGTCTGTTTCAGGGCTGGAACAATTCCCTCGATCCCTGCAGGTAGCTCACACACGCTGACTCTGAACCCTGCTATGAGTGGACGTTATGTGACGCTCAATCTACCTGGTCCGAACAGGATTCTTACTCTCTGTGAAGTGGAGGTTTATGGATACCCTGGTGTTTGAACCGACAACGTGAAACAGTCGACAATCTTCATAAAACATATCAATAAAGTATGAAAAGAAGTTGTTGTCTTTAAATAACTTTCTATAGCAAACACATCACACAATTATATTACAGATATACTGAACATGTGATTATAAAGCTCATGCATTCCTCGATATCCTGGCCACGAGGTGTCAGTGGCAATCCACCTAAAATTCATGTTAATATTGAATAAATCCCATTCCTTCACTCGACCGGATTTTCAGCAGAAAAAGATTGTTACAACACATGTAACATACAACAATGTGACAATTACACATCTATAAAGAGGTTAAATGATTTTCTTTCTGAGAAGATCCAGCACTGCAGATGGTTCTGCCCCCTGCTGATTTCTATGACCTGCACAGACACAATGACTGGCTATCTCAGGGGCCTACGCTGGAACGTACTGTACCTACTCAGAGTCTCTCCAATACAGTCATCTCAATGCTCATCTGTCAGTCTTCTTCTGAATTTAGATTTAATGACATTCATGTCAGGAGAAAGCTGCTTCACAGAATCATGAAACACGGGGCGTGATGTAAAACTGTCTATTGTGCCAATGGGTGGTATACACATCAAGTTTGCCTTGATGTTGAGAGTAGCGTTAGAGCTGTATATCAGATGTGGGAAAGATGTAAATCTTGGGACACATAATCACTGGTGTACCTTTTAATTAGGGGGTGATTCAGCCCACCAATAGAAGGGAGACGGATCATCCAAGCAAACATCAAGTCAAATCAAGTTTATAGAGCAAATTTACAACAGCTTCAGCTGACCAAAGTGCTTTAGAGGACCACAAACAGATACTTTCCAAGACTAAAAATAGTCAGGGACTCAAATTCTCAAAAGGGTAAGAAACAACTATTATCAAAAGTAAAGTAGGTTATGGACTTGGACCCATAGGATAAGAGTCAGGGACTCATAAGGAAAGGGTCAGGGACCCATAAGAAAGAGTAAGAAACTGAAAAGGAAAGGGTCAGGGGCCCATAAGAAAGAGTCAGGAACTAATGTAAATTGTCAGGGACCCATGGGAAAAGAGCCAGGAACTAAATAAGGAATGGGTCAGGGACCCAGAGGAAAGAGCAAGGGATTCCTTAGAATCATGAAACACGGGACATATCATCAGGAGTTTACCTTTGAGTCACGAGGTGTTTCAGCATTTTAACACTAGACACCGTCGTCAAAGCTGGCCAGTTACAGGGTGATCAAACCTAAGCTTTTGTCCCATGCCCAATCATGAGACTTTTCCAGATGTTTAAATGGTCCAGCTCATGGGACTATGCAAGGCAGGGGACGTGCTCTTCCCTGCACCAAGCCTAGAGCTGACCGCATACCTTGTTCACCCTCCTCCTGGAGGGTTGGATCCTGGATCCAATTTAGGTAGAGGGCAGAGGTGGGCACTCTCCTTCAGCCATGTTTGATTGATAGGCCCACTTGTGGTTGATGAGGGCTGATACTGCTGTCTTGAAAGATGAACGCTCAGCAGTTCAGATAGATGTATTGAGGATTTGAGAGGCTGTCTGTGGTCAGTGAAATGTCGCTTCCTTGTTATTTATTGACGTCTGATACTGCTGGCTTGGAAAAGCCCGCTCAGCAGTTCAAATAGAGTGGGGGATGGGGTGAGGGGGATAAGTGAGCGGGTTATGTTGTTGGTCTTTGGCAAAGGCTCCAAAAATGTTGTGAGTGTTGCCGAGACTTCAGCTGAACACGACTTTAGAGATTTATAATGTTCACCTCCATAGACAGTGAACATTTAAGCCATTTTCTCCAAAATCTCTGTGGTGTCTACCTCCATGAAGGGGTTGGCTATGAATGTCTCTGATTGGTGGGGGGGGGGGGGGGGGGGGGGGGGCAAATCCAGACCATTCAGGACCAGAATCTAAAGTTAGAAAGAGGACATATTGGCTGCTGCATTGTTGTCAGAGAAGCCAGCATATGTCATTTTCCCTTTTTACGTCATGTCTTGGTTCCCCATGTGGAAAAATTGACAACTTTTAGGTTTAAGACAGATTCATTAATTTATCTGTAAAGTTATCTCTTTATCTGTTCAGAATAATATCAGCAGGGATGTACACTCTGTTTCTCTTCTAAGCTTCTGCTTTTGAAACAGAGGAGATGGAACACATTACAAAAAACCTGACTGTTAGAGGGAAAGGCCGAGACTGTCACAACAGTTGGATCAATCATGAATACATGAGTAGGAGTCACATGACCTCTGTCAGTGTTTGCATGTCCTTAGATGGTCTCGAGTCAAGACGACCTGAATGGCAGTGAGATTTATCTTCATGGGCGTAGACTCCATGATGTGATGTGATTGGCTTTGAGGATATTTATATGAAGTATAAGTGTAAGTAAGACTAATCTGCACACACACACACACACACCTCTGCTGGAAAGTAGCATTGTTGGACACCAGAGGAATTCCAGAAATCAGGGTAAATGTTTTATTTTGCATTTCTCTTAATTTCTCATTAAAATAGTAGTAGGCTTTATTGTCAAATATGCTCCATGTTAAACATACAGCACAATACTGAAAGTGTATAAAAAAAGGCACTAATAAAAATGCCTCTGTTTCATATTTCACTGTTGGTAGAGTGGAAGGATGAAGAGTATATGGGACACAATACTCAGAATTGGGTATGTGAGATGTTTTTACAACAAAGTGTTGGCACAAACTTTGAGTGAGCCAGGTGCAATGTTTCAAAAAAATCTTGTTTTGAAGTTTGGTCAGTAAACCTGTATCCGGTACAACGACCTGGGAAGCAAGCTTCCTACAGAGAGGTTGATGTTAAAAAGGTAACCAGATGACTCCTGGCCCAGATTTGAATATGCTTGGTTCATTTTGTTAATGTGAACACAAACGTACTGTACTCGGGTACTCTAACGGTACATCTGCCGGTACATCATGTGTCCTCAAGGAAAGTCCACAGGAGCAGTGAATGCAACAGTGCTCAATCGAGCTGAATGTGAACACGCCCTTACTTGGATGCAGAGCCCTGAAGCAACAGGAAAAACCTATCAAAGACTGTAAGTTAAAATTTTAAAAATAATCCTTTACTTGTAAAACGCCAACTCATTACAAATGTTCCTCAAGACACTTTCCTGATAAATATTCTCTCCTTTCTGATTCAACCAGAACAATGAAGCATGTTGTTGTCTTTCTTTGGCTGACCCTCTCTGGAGCCAGCTGTTATAGTAAGTATACTGAAATGTGAGAATAACTTTTTTCTTTATATTGTTTTTAAACTGATGAGTTCTCTCTATTCTAGTTCTCAAACGAATCCATAGAACGACGTAGTGTTGTTGTTGGTAACACACAATCACCCTTGGTCTCGAGACCACTTTTTAAAGGTCTCGGTCTTGGAGGTCTAAATAAGTGACACCCACTGCACACAAGATGATGATATTAATATTAATGGTCTTAAACTTATCTGGGTCTCTGAGCACTCTGGTCTCAGGTCTTGGTTTAGGTTTGTGTGGTCTTGAACTCAACACTAGTACCCGTTGTAACTAAAGTCCATTTCCACCAAGCGGTTAAGTTTGGTTTGTTTGACATTTCCATTCACTAAAGCCGGCAAAGATCCAAACCGTCCTACTTTTTGGGACAGTTCTGTTGTACCAAACTGAACTGATTCATACCGGACCACTTGGTGGAAACGGGGCTTACATCATTAAAGGGCTTAATATGTTTGTTTAGAGCGGGAAACTTTCTGCTCCGTTCATTTCCTCTCCTTCAACTGAATCAAGACAAATGTAAAATCATGCCAGAAAATCCTACTAAACAAGTTTTAATGTGCATTGTTGGGGAAAACTTCCTTTGAGTGAGTATGAAGCTGACAACATGAAGCTATTTGATATAAATCTGTGTATTTCCTCAACAGAAAATGTGGCCTGTAATGGCAGAGCAACTCAGTCGGATCGCCATCTCCATAACTTTGGTGGAGCCTACAGTGCAATCGATGGGAACCGAGACTCAAACTACAACGCTGGTTCATGCTCTCACACTACATCATCGACTAACCCCTGGTGGAGAGTGGAGCTGTGCGACCACTACGTCATAGAAAAAATCATCGTCTATAACAGAGAAGACTGCTGTTCAGAGAGGCTCAACGGGGCTGAGGTTCACGTCGGCAAAGACATCTATCAAATCGGTGATACAGACACACGGTGAGTTCTATTAAAGCCACTGAACGCCTGGTACTGAACTAGCCTAGAGTTAGCTATAAAATATATATGTCTGTTTCAGGGTTGGCATAATCCTGTTCAGTAAGGGCAAACCTGGAGGCACCGGAGGCGACGGAGGCACCGCACTCCCCCCAGGCACCGGAGGCGACGGAGGCACCGGAGGCGACGGAGGCAGCACACCCCCCCCAGGCACCGCAGGCGACGGAGGCACAGCTAGACACAGCTCATTCACGATTATCCCGGCGAATCATACGACTGGACGTTATGTGACGATCGTTCTACTTGGATATGACAAAGTTCTTACGCTCTGTGAAGTGGAGGTTTATGGGTACCTTGCCCCGACTGGTGAGGATTTTATTCATACAGTTCTATTTTAAGTAAGGAAAGTCATTTTGTTAAAAGCATCGAAACCTTCACCTTCATACCTTGATCTGGTTGGATACTTGATTGTGATTGGCTGCTCAACAGAGAAACAGTATTACTCGTGTGTTGGAATGGCTTCACATCAGTTATGACTTTATGATTTTAGGCAGATGTGTTGGTCTTCCCTCCCAAAGAAATCTTTTAGAAGTGAAGACATTTCAGAAAGCAATGTTGTTGTTAGTGTGTCTGATATCTCACAAGTAGCTCTGCATGTATTTTAACCAAGATTGGAAAGAAACACATTAAAGTAAATGCAAGGCCAGGAGAGACAATATATTTAAAAAAAAACAGTGTTGAATTTTTAGTTATTAAAACAGAAGAAAAGGTATATTTGTAAGAGCATGCATTTTATTTTTTAGGAGTGAACCTGGCGCTCAAAGGAAGAGCGTCACAGTCTTCGTTGTTTTACTATGGCATGGCACACTTAGCTGTTGATGGGAATACTGACAGTGATTTTGAGCATGCGTCCTGCTCTCACACCAACAACCAATGCACCCCCTGGTGGCGACTGGATTTGGCAACAACCCACAAAGTGTTTTCTGTTAAGATAACCAACCGCAAAAATCCTCAGTACGCATCACGACTGAACGGAGCCGAGATCCGCATTGGAGACTCCCTTGAACTCAACGGCATCAACAACCCCAGGTAATGTTCACTCAAAAGTCAGATATCCTCCTCCTCATTCACGTAATGTAAATAATTGTAAGAGCTCCTCACAACATGTGTGGAGTGTCTTGTTCTAAGTCAGAGAATGTGACATGTTGATTGGTCTTTTGTCAGGTGCGCTGTGCTGGAGAACATCCCCGCCGGAGCGACTGTTGAATTTCAATGTAATGGGATGGATGGACGCTACGTGAACGTGGTCATCCCACACAGGTCGGAGTACCTGACCCTGTGCGAGGTGGAGGTCTATGGCTCTGTCTTGGATTAGCATCAAGATTCACTTGAAGTTGGTAGAATTTATCTCATGTTGGATAAACTCACTCAAATCCAACTCATAAGACACGGCTTCATTTTGATTGTTAGCATTGAAAACAATAAAATGTTGTGTCACAGGATAAAGTCATCTTGTTTTGTTGTTATGCATTAGTAGACAGAGCTGCTGTCAGCGCTGATATCAATCGACAGGGGGCGACAGTAGCTTCACATTTTGGGACTCGGGTTGGGATCCGGTCCAAATGTAGAAATCTGGAAGGCTCTGGAGGTGAAGACGAGGAGTTTATAGTAGTTTTGCAGGAAGTAGGTTTACACAAACACAATGAAGTTCACATCATTATCTAAATCAATTGTTTTTGTGTGTCACCAAAGACAACTCAGTTATTTTTAACATTTACCTGGGGAACTTGAGCTTCTTTGTTCTTTTATTATTAAAAACTAATTATGGAAGTTGGTCTGTTGGTGGAGAGGTGCCGGTTCACTTCCCGAGGACTGTAAGGTAAATATAGCTGAACCTACTCTCTTCAATAAAGCTTCGATCTGAGGCAAAATAATCCATACATACATACATACATACAATAAAATTAATCAACAAGCATTGAAAAAAAAACAACCCAAATACATTTAGAAAATGGAGAAAGATTAAAATGGTACTATAACTGAGGAAATAATAAGTTAGAAGCAGTGTGGAAAAGGCGTGTTCATAGTTTGGTAGGGTCTGCAGTGTCCTGGATGTGTTGTGGGAGTGAGTTCCAAAGGGTGGGGGAGCAGCAACTGGGAAGGGTCTGTCTCCCCAGGAGAGATGCTTGGTCCTCGGGACAGTCAGGGTACAGGAAGGGGTGTAGGGTTGAAGCATGTTTTTGAGGTAAGAGGGGGCGTGGTTATGGAGTGCTTTGTGGGTGAGTAGAAGGATTTGAAATTTGATATGGAACGGGATAGAGAGCCAGTGAAGGTTCTGGAAGACAGGGATGATGTGGTCACTGGTACGTGTAAGGAAAGGGGCAGCAGAGTTTTGGAGGTACTGAGGTTTATTGAGGGGGTTGGTGGTTGTGCCATATAGGAGGCTGTGACAGTAATCGAGGCGTGATGTGACGAAGGCATGAATGAGGGTTTCAGCTACAGGGGACTAGAGAGAGGGGGCGAAAGTGGGCGGTAGTCTTGAGGTGATGAAAAGCTGTTTGTGATTAGTTTAATGCGAGTTTGTTGTCAAAGATGAGTCCCATGTTTGGACTGTGGGGTGAGAGTGAGAGGGTGGTGTTTTCAAAGAACAGGCAGAAGTCTTTTGCTGTAGAGGTGAGGGAATTGGGACATACGAGGATGTCATACTTGGTGCAGTTCAGTTTGAGGAAATTTGATTGCATCCAGGAATGGGTATTGGAAAGAGTTACGTGGAATGGGTCTGAGAATTGATGGATTTGGTTGATATGTAGAATTGGACGTCGTCGGCGTAACAATACAGCAATGTGTCCCCAGTCTGTCTACAAACCCCCCAATGATGAGAAAAGTCCATCCTCTCCGTTTTCTGCCTGCCCCACTTTCCAGAAAATGTGTGCTCAAACAGGCCGTTTGGAGATGTTCCCTTCATGACATCACAAAGGGCAGTAGCCCCTCCCCCAGGTGGGTGACACTCCCACAGCTAGGTGTTTGTTCTGCCCTCTGAGTCTGCCTTCTCACTGTAAACAATAGGACATGGAGCCAGAAAGCAGCGAGTACACCCGAGCCCTTCCAGAGAGGGGGCGTGGTCAGACACAGCTCATTTACATATTTAAAGCTACAGACACAGAAACAGGCTGTTCTGAGCAGGGCTGAAATAGAGGGGTTTATAGACATGATCAGATACAGGATCAGAGTGGATTTACAACAACACACTTCACACACATGATGAAGAGGAGCGAGGACACTGATTTCACCCGAAGAGGAAGGAAAAGTACTACCGTATCACAATTTGGATATTTAAAGTCACTCTCGTGCATCTTATAACTGTGTTTGCAAACAAAAGTAAGGTTGCATTTTCACAGTGATGCACTGAAAAGACTCGGTCCAGGCAAAAGTCTCTCATAATGGAAGTAGCCCAGAAACAATTGCTACGAGAGGGAGCTCTCTGATTGGTCGTAAGAGACACAAAGTCACTTGTTCTGAGATTGTTTCAATAAAAAAAAAAAAACATAAAGAAAGACAAAAGAGTTTTTGTGCTGTTTGCAAACTTTATTTTTCAAAATACAGACAAAATAGAGAAACATTATAAAAGACATCTGAAACACAAACGCCTGCATCATCTAGGATTCACGACTGATGTCAAAGTGTTTCAGGACTTCCTTACAAACGGAAGGATGATTCACTGGATCTTTTCTACACAATGAAACCTTCAAGGAAAACAAACAGCTCTGAAATGAGTCCTCACAGATGTATCATGACGTGTGCACAGTCAGTTTGACATCTTCGTTTGGCACGGTGTTTTTGATCTTTGTTTATAAAAAGTTTCATCTCACTGATCCGATTTGTTCTTTTAAATTTCTGCATCAAGGTGCATCGTACCACAACAATCTGATGGACTCAAACTATTTTTTACGCTGAGAGAAACTGAAGAGGTTGTTTCATAAACAGAAAACCTTCAGAAAACTGAAATGGTCGTCACAGCATGTGAATGTCGGACATGTCGAAACTGCATCCTTTAAATATTTACTTCTGATTTTTAGTTTCCCCCAGTAAACATTAGAAGACGAAGTGCTTTTATTTTGAAGGCGGACAAACGGGATGTGTGTTGCTTTTGCATTGACGAGCTCTCGACTAAACTCACAACACTCGCTCGCGGTGAGCTGAATACACTTCAGTGTTGACACAAGTCCAGGAACAACCATCTCCACTTTGTACAACAAGCTAACGAGTGTCAGCAGCTTTCAGAGCGCTCTCCTTCCTCGTCGCTCCTCTGCTCATACGAGAGACAGGTACGAAAAACAGAAACGGTGCGCCCGGCAGTTACGTCACCCCCAAGAAGAAACAAAAGGATCAAGCTGATGAAGTCGCACGCTGTTCGGACAGGCTGTAAGAAATGCTCATCATGGTGGTTTGTTTTGGTTTGTTTTGCTGGGGTGAAAATTGACGCTCTTGCTCAGTGGTGATAAAAGTGAAACAAGCTAATAAAGGAGAGTCAGCGACAGTCCAAGCTACAGATCTGAGGAGCTGAACTACAAGTCATTTACTAAACAGATCATCTCTATTCATTTGAATTCAACGACTAAACAACCGTAGCTTCAGATTTAACCCCTTAGACACAGGATTGGTTCTCCTTCTTTTCAGGATCTCGCTGCATGACAGCAGAGAAGCCACATTTCCCTAAACGTCATTCATGTGGCCGAAAGCAGAAAACTGAAAAAAAAACAACCGTTATAATGAAATGCACTGCTACAAATAGTTCAGATCGACAGCTACACAAGTCGTCACACAAACGCACAGCTTTCATGTGCTACAGGACCCCAAATCTGCAGCTTTTATTACAAGACTTACTTTGGCAAAAACCATCAGAATCAAGAAACATTAAAAAACCTTTTAAAGGCTGTACATCAGTATTTTACAAAACAATCGTTTGGCTATGTACAAAAAGGAATCGACACAGAAAATCAGGTGGAAATCAACAAGCTTCTTTTTTTTTTTTTTTATTGTTTATCATTGAATTAAAGGGGCAGTGCGTCACTGACCATGTGGTGGTGGAACAAAGTCTGCACCCGGTGCTGGTTTGACTCCTGACTCAGCACTTCTGCTGCACGTCTACCTTTCCTCTTCACTTCCACTGTTCCTCTCAAATCAAGGTTTTTGTTTTCAGCTACTTTCGCTTTATTTTTTTTTACAAATTCACCAGGCGGTCATTTCACAGTCAGCGAGGAGTAGAGTCAGACATCGGGGGAAAGAGAAGAGAGGGGCGAAAGCCTCCGTTCATGGAGCGCACGCAGCGACCACTATACCACCAGCGCCCCCTACTGTCAGCTAAAGGTTACACACTGAGCCTTAAAGAAGGAAAGCTTTTAGACACAGAGGCAGCAGAACTCTCCGTGTTTGACCAAAGACGTTAAAAACACTGTTTGCTTCTTGTAACACGTTGAAGTTTGCATAAAAATAGTCGCACAAATAAATTATAAAAACAGTGTGCTGCTGATCTGTGCGTAACACTAGAAGAAGAAGAAGAAGTCTGCTTTTGTCGGGTTTTTAAAAAGGCGTAGCTTCACAGTATGTGGACATCACTGATTGGTCCCGTCGGACAAAATCCACTTCTTCTGCGCGAGAGGAAGAAGATGGAGAAGAGCTTTATGTAACAGAAATACTGCAGAGAACCGTCGTGAAGCGAGTCTTTAACCGTGGCGTGGACGAGAGCGTCATGGGAATCTTTGGGGGAGACTTTGAAATCACAAACACAGAGAAGGATGAGAGCCATGAAAGAGTCTCATGGAGAGTGAGTTATGTCAAACTGATTGTACGTCCGCTCGTCAGGGTGTCAGAGCACCGGAAAAAGCTGAACAGCGCTGTAAAGGGTAAGAAGAAGGAAGGGAAAAAAAAAAAAAAAAAGCAGCAATGGCAGTAACCGGCGAATGAGATGTGAACTAAGATCGAAAAAAAGTTTGGGGTAGAATCCATCCCGTCATGTTATCTCAGATCTTTGGTGGCCTTGGGGACTTTGAGGATTTTGTAAATGTCATTCGAGAACACTGTGGTGAAGTGAGGCCGCGAGTTCCTCGACATGTGGGTGCAGAGAGGGACTCTACCTACATTCTCCAGGTCCTCCACGTCCCAGATCTCCGGCATGCTGCATCCAGGTCTGTGCACAGCGAGAGGAAGAGGAGAAACAGGTCAAGAGAGAAAGAAGGTCGATCCAGGTTAATACAAAAAAAAAAAAAAACATGATTCATGAAAGCATTAAACTGCCTCTTATAAATGGGAAAGAAAGAGCGACCCTGGGTCAGCGAGTACCTGGTTCTCCTGGTGCACCAGGAATCCTCCAGGACGAAGAAGTCCACTCCCAGCGTCATCAGATTCCTCTTTACCGTTTCTCCAGACATGCGGCTGTACATGGAGTACACCAGCTTTGTTCTCTCCCTGCAAACCAGCAACACAATGAATGAATGGGACTTGATGCTGCGTGCAGACTTTGGGCCTTCAGGGGAGAAAGACGATCCGTGGTACGATGTGACTTTGTGAAAGGTGCAAAGATGAAATGTTAATCAAATCAAACTTTATTTATAAAGCGCTTTTCATACTTTTTAAAAGTAGCACAAAGTGCTTTACATGTTAACATCACATTAAAATCACATTAAAATCATTCCCACCCTCCACCCACCCCCCACGCATACAAACAGTATTACACTCATACTCACAGTCACCCCACGCTCCAACACACACGCGCAAACCTAAACACACACACACACACGCACACACACCAGCATCAATGATATGGACAGAAGGCTGAGTACGGATGAACCAGGTAAGTAAACGCCAAAGAGGAGCCGTCTGCATCGAGAGCGGCAGATCGGCCGCGGCCATCAGGGGCACCATCACAGGGTGCCCAGGGGAGGCGGGGCCGAGACCCTTGACCTCCACCCAGACACCGCAGGACGGCGCCCAGGCAGCCACAGCCCTCCACCGCTCCCGACACAGAGGGCTCCCTCGGAGGAAACACTGGCAAGAGACGTAAAATACATAAAACTTTTAAAATGAGGCCAAACAATAAACTGAATAAAGCTAAAACCAATAGAATGATGGTAAGATATAAGTAAACATAAAATGCTAAAATCATAACAGATAAAATGAATAAATATTATTTAAAAGCTAGACTAAAAAGGTGGGTCTTGAGCCTGCTCTTAAAAATATGAGCGTTCCAACTTGTTCGGAGTGCAACGGGAAATACGAGAACATGTGACTGACCTGAGACCAGCGTCTTCATAGTGGGGGTGGTTAACGATGGGCCGACCCGTCGAAAGCTTCACGCTGGCCATGGTGGGCATGGCGCCAGCAAACACAGAATCTGCATCACAAAACAGAAGCAAAGACACACAAGCGGAATGAACGGCCATGTTCTTCACGCATCTGCTGGCGGTCCTGAAGCTGTAGACTGAGGAGGACCTTCACTCACCAGGCTGGGAGTTTTCCTGGATCCAGTCCAGCAGCTCCTCCTGCGGCATGTTGCTGAACTCTCCGATGATGGCCCACTGAGCCTGCAGGTTGGCAACGCCCTGAACGGCCATGATGGCGAGGACTACAAACACGGCGACCTGGTGTTTGAACTTCTCTCCGATCCAGCCAAACAGCTGACAGAGCGAGCAGAGAGGGAGGGAGTATGAGTGCAGCTCAGACAGGACTAACCATCAGACACATGCAGGATGGAGACTGACCTGTCTGGAGCAGACGAGCGAGGCCATGATGCACATGTGGGGCGTGAGGAAGAGCTTCAGACGCATGATGAGGATGGCTAAGACCGTGAAGGCCACCAGCTGCAGGCTGTGGTACACCATCTGCAGAACCACAACAAACACAGCAAGCAGGAAGTCAGCGTTAAATCCTGACCATCTCGTCTCCATGGCTGCTGGAAGCTGGACTCACACGGTTGCTATGCGTTACCGCCCCATCAGTCATCACGTTTTTAAGCCTTGTTATAATAAAATCACAAGTTAAACCATCAGTGAAGCTCTGATCTTTTGAGAAGCTGCTCCTCTTGTTAACGCTTTGGCAGACACACTGTGTAACCACATCCAGGACGTGTGACCACATGGTGCCACTTACACACAACAATAGTCTCAGGAGACTAGAAGGTATTTTCTCTCACCTCTCCTTTTCCAACAATTTCCGACCTGCAACACAAAAACAACAACAGATTCATTTAAAATCAACAGCCGCTAAAAGATGTACAAATGTTTACAATCTGGAGGATGAAAATAAGAAAATCATAAAATCTTTTAATGTGATGAAATCATCAAAAAAAAAAAAAAAAAAAAAAAAACACCAGCGAGGAATCCTCACAATGCTCACCCTGCAGCTTCATCAGCATCCTCCGTCCTGGCAGACGCCTTCCCTCCGTCCCTCAGGAAGCGGACTACATCCTGGAGAGTCTGAGGAGGACGGGTCAGAGTCAAACGTCTTTAATGAGCCTAACATGCGTGAGAAGCTCATCCTCAGAACAGCGTCATGCTAAGTCGTGTCCTCTCAGCGTGAGCAGGCCGTAATGAGATTAGACTACAAGAAGAGCAGCTCCACTAACACACACTTCCTGTTTGATGTTTCGCCCTTTTAATATTCCATGTTTCGAGCATAAGGGATAAATCCCTCGACTTTAATATCTGAGGGCTCAGACTGTAACATGCGACTCTGCTTCTCTGCTCTGAAACTCGTTTTACCATTTTATTTACTTTAATTAATTTATGATATTCATTAGAAAAAAAAAAAAATTCTCCTCCAATTTTGCTAATTTTTTTTTTCCACTGAGCTGCAAACCTCGATGAATTAAACACCATTATCTACTTTAGTTGTCTTTCTTAATGTTTTGCATATTTTTATTTATTTTTTTATTTATTGTTTTGTACATCTACGTGCACATTTTGATTTCCTACTTTTGAAAAAAAGTTTAAAAAAAAAAAAAAAAAAAAAAAAGAGAAAGGGAGATTGATTCATTCTGTCTTCCTGCCCGTCGGCGTCTCGAGGCTCTAAACTGGTTTGAACTTCTTCCTGTTGGCTTCACACTGCCGTCACTTTCCAACACATCTGCTGCAGGTAGAAAAAAACCCAAAAACAAACGTACCGCCCAAGCGATCAGAGCGACCACGAGCACGTTGACGGGCAGCAGTAACGTCTTGAGGTAGCGTACAGGAGTCTGAGGGGAGAAGGAGACGCAGAGTGAGACACGACGCAGAGACACCTGTGAGACGCGGGACACTCGAGTCCTCACCTCCAACTCGATGAAGTCAAACTCTGCGGCGCACGTGTACATCAGCGTGTGGAAGTCTCGGTAGCTCGTGAACTTTGACTTGATCAGAGCGCTGATGTGAGCCTGAAGAAGACCGAACACACACACAGACACACACACACACACACACACACGAGGACAGCTTGTGTTTACAGCGGTGAACAGAATCTAAACAGTCAACTTTAGACACAAAATGAGTCACATCAGGACGAGTTCTGCTACAGCTGTTTATGTGCTAAAAAAACAACCTGTGATCTGATCCTGATCTCTTTTCACTCATTTAAAATTAAAGTCAGTTTAACAAACAGGTCCTGGGTGAGATGGTGAATTCCTCTTTGTTTTAGTAAACACACTTCAAACTGAATGTGGGCAGTTTTTTTTTTTTTTTTTTCCCAGATGAAGAGTTGAGCAGCTTACATCATCGGAGGCACACAGGACGGAGGAGAGCAGGAATTTGAGCAGGACGGTGGAGCCGAACCACGCCAAGCCCTGCATGACCTGAGGAGGACGAAGACACGCACACAGGACGTTTGACGAGTATGCAGGCAAAAAAAAAGAAAAGAAAAAAAAACAGCAAACTAAAAAAACAGATTAATAACTTCTACACACCCAGAGGATGAAGCCCGGTCTGAAGACCTGAGCAAACTGAACCCTCAGTGCAATGATTGCCTGAGAGAGAGAGTTAGAGAGAGAGAGAGAGAGAGAGAGAGAGAGAGAGAGAGAGAGAGAGAGAGAGAGAGAGAGAGAGAGAGAGAGAGAGAGAGAGAGAGAGAGAGAGAGAGAGAGAGAGAGAGAGAAAAAAAAGGACTTAAATTCATTTTGTTTCACCGTCTTTGTTCATCGATCTGATTGAGATCATCTTTGAACGTTCACACTTTGAGATGTCACGCACCCAGATGGAGACGAGCGAGGAGGCGTAGAAGGACGTGAGCAGCATGGAGTTGCCGAACATCAGGACGAAGCAGACGCCGAGTGTGACCTGCGGGAGGAAGACGGGAGAGACGCCGCCGTGAGAAACAACCGCAGACATCTGAGCCTGGCAGACACAGTTTCTGCAGCTCGCCTTCAAAATAAAATACATAAACATTTCAGAACATCATCACGGGTTTCTCTGCAGCACGGTGGCGGTCTGGGTGCTTTAAGTTCCAGCAATAAGAAACACAACAGAGATTTAAAGTAATGCAATAAGCTGCAGACACACGGCCATCTTGATGCTTAATCCCTCTGTGAGGAGAGAAAGAAATAGCGCTCGCCATCATGGAGGCAGAGAGGCGGCGTGATAACCTTGAATAACCTTCACGTGAGGAAAAAGCGCAGCGCCAGGCGTGCGGCCTCTACGTGGTGCACACGCCGAGGCTGCGTGATCTGTGACAGGATCAGTTAACCTACCTCGACGAGCGTGAATGAAACGAGCCTCTCTGCGGCCTATTGTCGTCATGGTAACGGCTGAATACGCACGCTAACAGTTAGAGGCTCGATGCTAGCAGAGTCAGTCGACTGTCGGTTCTTTGGCTTCTCGCCACCCTGTGCTCGTTAACAAAAACACGTGGTCTGAAAGGGGGAGGAGTCACAGCGACCACCAACGTGCCGTAAATGTTTTAAATGAGCAAAGTAACGAAAAGAGTCGACACTCATGAGCGCTTGTTGGTGTGATTAACGGACACGCTCGTTAGGAGTTCTGGAGGTCGTAGAGGACACACACACACACACACACACACACACACACACACACACTCTCACACACACACACACACACACACACTCTCTCACACACACACACACACACACACACACACACTCTCACACACACACACACACACACACACACTAAATTATGCAGAGCCGTTTGGACTCGGCTGACACAAATCTGCACCATCTCAGCACGGAGGGTCTTCTGCTTATCTGCAGAGCGCACAGTCACTCGCTTCGAGCCGGGCACGCCGAGGGGATTAGAAGGACGTGAAGCAGAGGGACGACCAGCTCGCACGCACACACACACACGCACGCACGCACGCACGCACGCACGCACGCACACGTTGGCCTCTCTGTGAACAGTGATGCTAAAACGAGAACGCCGTCCCCTGAAAGTCTCTGACGCCTCATGAAAGTCTCCCGGCCGGCGAGCTGAGCGAGATAAGGAGAACGGAGGCGGAGCACGCCGCAGGAAACACTTTCACGGATGCGGAGCACGTCACGGGGACTTCCTGCACGCCAGGAAAGCTAACGTGCAAACACCTCAAACCTCCGCCCTCTGCTCGGGTCTCCTCCTCGGCTGCTGAGGAGAAACGTGACGACCTCACACGTCTCGTGTCTTTGCTGCTTTCGACCACGGGTTTGGCGTTGAACGTGAACCAGGTCGGTTTCCAGTGAGATTTAACAAACGTGACGTGTTTTTGACCGTACCATGTGAGTGACCAGGATGGACTGCATCTTGGCAGCGCCGAGGTAACCCAGGATGTAAGACGCAAACAGAGACGCCACCTGAAAGAGAGAGAGAGAGAAAAAATCCTTAACCACACGCTCCAGAACGGCGAGTAAAAACAAACACATCGGACGTTCCCGGGTTCGAATCCGACCTGTAGCATCTCTCTCTCCCTGATTTCCTTTTTTAGCCTCTATTAGATATGACAGCTGAGGAGAGAGAGGACATGTTGGAAGGAGAGAGCGGAGGACGTCATGCAGCGAAGGTCGAACCCCGAACCCACGGCCGCTGTGACCAGGACCACAACCGCTGAGCCACCGGGTCGCCCCCTTTCTCCCAGATTTCTGACTCTACGAACCGTCCAAGTCTCGTCTCTTTCTAACCCGATGATCGTGACAATGAAGTCTTTAATTATTACTGTTCATGAGTAGAGACTTATAAACAGTGTAAGTCCTCCTAAAACAGGATATTATAATAATGCAGTTTGAGTGAATGTGTTCAGAGCGAGCAGCGAGCAGTGTGGGCGGTTAAAGCGTATTTGGCCTCTGGATGTGTTTCGCACACAGCGAAGGAGGTGAACGGGTTCAATTAGCAGCTTAGAAACATAAAACAAAGAAATAACAGTCGCTAAATAAAAATAAAATGTCTGCGGTGGAAGAAGCGGCGCCCTGAGGGGGCTGACAAGCAGAGAGGGTCAAACGGAGGCGAGATGATTCCTGTCACGTCTCACAGCTTCTTACTTTATCTCTCCATTTCTGCATCGCTCTGATTTCCTGGTTTAAAACGCTCCGGCGCTCCGGCACCGTGGAGTTCATGCACGAGGACGAGGACGGCCTTCGTTATGGGGAAACCCCGGAGCGTTCTCACCGTGTCTGACTCAATGTCAGACACAGATCCGGTAACGGAGCGGTCTTGTTCCCTGAGCTGTTCCAGGATGTGCGTCTGGGACTCTAAGCACGCTTCATATGTACGTCACGCCGTGCAGGTGTCTTACTGACTGGGAGCGGGACAGCGGGGGGAAGTGGAGGACTTCACTCATTAGTGAAGGAATCTCAGCTCTCAGGCTCCGACTGCAAGAACGTCTGTTCCTGTTTTCTCTCTTTGCTTTGGTGTCCACACCTCTCTCTCTCTCTCTCTCTCTCCGTTTCGCTCGCTCTCTGTTTACCTGAGTGAGCAGCACAAACTGGGCAAACTGCCAAGGCAGCATAAAGCACAAATTGGAGACGCCCAGGGCGACCATGGCGGTCCTGCTCGGGTTCCGTGTCCTGCAGAGAGACGAGAAACAGAAACAGAGAGAGAGGTGAGAGCGTGTGTGGGTGTGTGTGAAGGATGCAGGAGAAGATGCTTTAACACACACACACACACACACACACACACACACACACACACACACACACACACACACACACACACACACACACACACACACACACACACACACACACACACACACACACACACACACACACACACACACACACACACACACACACACACACACACACACACACACACACACACACACACACACACACACACACACACACACACACACACACACACACACACACACCGCTTGGAGGAGAGAGTCGTGGTTATGTACCAAGCTCGCCTCAGGGATCACGACACGGAGTTGGTTCAGCTTAAAGCTGAGAAACATCGACGCACACGAGTCATCTGTGTTCAAGGTCCGAAATGAACGCCGGCCGACGAAGCATATTCAGTCTGTGAATCTCAAAGGGCAAAATCCTCGACAGGGCGGGAAAATGTTTGGACAGAACAAAATGGATTACTGAGCACAGAGCGGCTGGGATAAAAAAATAAAAAAATAAATAAAAATAAAAAAAAGAGTTTATATTTGTCTGCTCGTCTCTGCTGGTGAAAAAGTTGCCACGTGTCGTAAAATAAAAAAAATGTAAAAAATGAAGATGCAACCCTTCGTGGTGTTTCATCAAATCAAATCATGACACCGGAGAAGATGCACACGCACACACACGCAGGAACGCCAGCCACCGCACGTGACACATCACGTATTGCAGATTTGGTTTTACCGGAGGATGTAGGTGAGGAGGAGCATCTGCAGCACCAAGAAGGGGTAGGCGAAGCTCTCCCTCAGGGGCGGAGTCCACATCACACGAGTGCTCTGACAACAACAAACAAACAAACAAACAAACAAACAGGATGTTTTTTAAAAAAGAGACAAAAGTAAAACAAAGTTCTGTGTCTGGAGTGAAACATTTGGATTTTACACATATTTGCATGAATCGTTTTCTCAGTTTAACTTTTTAATTTCCGATCATTTATTATCAGTTTAACTTTAATATTCAAAGCGGTGAATATGACGGACGTGGACGTAGAAAATCTAATCAGAGTGAGGATGAAGCTGCTTCTAAACCCGTCTTTTACCCGTGGACGTTGAGCTGGTCTACTTCCTGTTGGACAGGAAGCTGACAAACAGGAGGCGGGGCCACGTTTGAGACGTGGGGGTCTGACAGAACTTGATCTGGACTTCCTTGAGTCTTCTGATCCGTTTGGTTGAAAAAGGGGAAACAGTCAGACGCTTGTTAATTCCTCTTTATTATTTCTAGACGTTTCTTCACGCGTGTTTTTGTCACCTCGGGACGCCGACCGCCGACTTCCTGCTTAGACCGAGGTTTAACCCTTTCACTTCTGGTTCAAACGGCCCTGAAGCTGCAGGACTCAATTATAGTGATGCATTCAAGACCACACGGACCGAGACTCTGAGGGACCAGACCTGTGTCAGGACCGCGGGAACAGAGTCCAGGACCAGGGACCAGACCAGTGTCAGAAGCGCAGTAACAGAGTCCAGGACCAGGGACCAGTGTCAGGACCGCATGAACAGAGTCCAGGACCAGGGACCAGAACAGTGTCAGGACCGCAGGAACAGAGTCCAGGACCAGACCAGTATCAGGAGCGCAGTAACAGAGTCCAGGACCAGGGACCAGACCAGTGTCAGGAGCGCAGTAACAGAGTCCAGGACCAGAGTTCTCGGAGAAACCAACAAAGCCGTGAGACGTTTCTGTTTTGGTCTCCTTAACGGGTGCGTTTGAAAGAGGGGTGCACAGCGGACCTGCTCGCTCTCTGAAGCGGATCTGGTTCTGTTTTATTCAAACACGAGTTTTGTTTTGCTGCACGGAGCCGTGAGGTCCTCGCACGCTCTCGGGGGGCGGCCCCACCTTGGAACCGTCGATGTGTGGGGGAAAAACAAACTCTCCCGCTCTGCGGTCGGGAGAAACTCTTTCAAGGACCCAAATAATAAAAAACAAATCTTTGTTTTTCTATTTTCTTTCTGTCTTTGGATGAAAAACGTCTTTTAGGAGAAGAAGCAACAAAGCTCCTGAAAATCCTCCTCCGCTGTACTCGAAGGAAAGAAGAGAGAATGAGCTTTGAACCATCTATACTCCTGTGTGTGTGTGTGTGTGTGTGTGTGTGTGTGTGTGTGTGTGTGTGTGTGTGTGTGTGTGTGTGTGTATTGATTCCTTGTAGTTGTGAATGAGAGTGGAGGGAAGAGGAGGCGGGCGCAGGGACTTTGAATGTCGGCCAAAAGCAGCTCTGAGCTCCTTTGAGGGGCTGAAATGAGTCCCTAAGCCCCGCCCCCTGCTTCTCCGAGTGACTCGCACACACTCTCCCAACTCACTGACACGGGTAGTAAAGGGAGGAGCACTCACCTCGCCGTGATTGAAGAAGAAGCACGCCGCGGTAACGATGCCGCCCAGTCGACTGCCACTGCAAAAAGACAAACGGGGGGAAAAGAGGCGGGATGCGAGATCAGAGACGGTAAAGATCCCGGCTGATTTATTCATCCGAGCGTGCGGGACAGAGCGACAGGAAACAGACGTGGAGGTACCTGAGGTAGGCGCCATAAACGAAGAACAGGCTCATCATCGCTCCGTTCAACAGGAACACAAAGGTCACGTAGAAATACGCCGGATCCCCCATCCCTGAAAAACAAACGAGAGAGGCTAAAGGTCACTAAAGGTCACTGAAGACGACGAATGAGTCCTTCCCGTGCACGCCACTTCACAATGAGTCAACGAGCTCTATACTGGAAAAACTTACGGTCCATCAGAATCAGAATTATTGGCTTCCACACAGAAACAACATTTTTACAGATTTACAAAGTGACATGAGATCAACAGCCCGTCATTTGGAGTTAATGACGGCGGCGGCAGCAGCAGCTGTCAAACGAGACGCTGAACTCGATGAATCCATCGACCCGGGGGGAAGAAAATAAACCCTCGCTGACGGAAATCTTTCTGTTTGTTTGTGGAAACGTTTCCTCAAAGAGGAAATCTGCTGACAAACATCCTAAGCTGTTGTCAGCTCTTCTTCTTTGTGCCACTGCAACGCGTGCGTTCCCGTCATTAGTGCAGCCGGGGGGGGGGGGGGGTTTACATAAACCTGATGCAAGCCGCCTCGCGTGAAAGAGCTTACAGAAAACGAGAACATTAGTGGTAACTGTCAGCCGCTGCTTTATTTTGGCGAGGCGCTGAACACAAACACACGAGAGGAGTCGATATTTAGAGGTTTTTTTCACGCTGAGCGGCTGCAGGAACAAGCTGCTTTCGCTGCTCGCCTTGTCATCACACGGCGAGGAAACAGCTCTCTGACACCGGCTTTGTGTCAACCCGACGCACCAGCTGCTCGTTTAGGAACAAGAACAAGTGTTTTCTCACTAAGTCTAAATCTAAACACTGGAAGGCAAAAAACCCCAGAAAGTTTCTGTATCAACACGAGCGACGTCTTATCTGACGAGGTCGAGGCGTTCACACACACGCACAAAACTTCTGATAGCAGGCTGTAAACATGTTCATGTCTGCTGTAAAAACAGGCTGTTTGAATGGGTGTGTATGTGACTTCCTGTGCTGCTGCAGCCAGCCTCTAGTGGACACTCCAGGTACTGCAGCCAGCCTCTAGTGGACACTCCAGGTACTGCGGGAGTTTGGCAGTTTTTGTTTGTCTGCTTCATTTTTTTTTTTTACTGTGAGGTTTGAAATATTTCAGCACTGAAACAGAGAAATACAAAAACAATATGAATCCACACACACACACACACACACACACACACACACACACACACACACACACACACACACACACACACACACACACACACACACACACACACACACACTTTGAGATAGACGTTAGTCATCTGTTCGATTTAGAGGGAGACTGTGCTGTGTTGTAAAAGTTAGCGGCGTGTGTGTGTGTGTGTGTGTGTGAGACAGCGTGTTTGCAGATGACATTTGAGCTCCATGGAGACCGTCGGTACCTTCACAGCTGTCCACAGGAGTGAGTCCCTCTCCTCTGTTTATGGACCAACACATCTTGGTGGGGATCCCAAAGTATCCCATCACAGCCGTGTAGGTGCGGTACCAGCTGGCCAGGACCACCTGTGGAGCGGAGCCGGATCACAATCACTGTGAAGCCTCTTTAAACGGCCTCTCTGTCCTGCTGAAGGATTCCCACTAAAGCGTGATCGTGTTCCTGTGCTAACACGTGGAGTCTTTATTTCAAAGTAAATGTCGTTTTTTCATCTTAATCCATATTTAATAATTATAATAATAATTAGGATGTTGGACGTCCACACTCGACCTCTGTAAAGTTCTTAAAATAAAGGTTTTACTGACGCCAGCAGAGTGACATCATTCACGGTAAGAGTGAGAATCTCCTTCATTAATCTCAGAGGAAAGGTCACAAAGGTCAACGTGTGATGTCATCAGGTGGATCTGACTTTGGACTGGTCAGCTCAGACTACAGGGAGACACTGAGGACCGCTGTCTACGGGGAGCCTGAAGGGACAAAATAAAATCTGGATCTTTAATGCTAACAGTGTGTTTCTACTAAAAGACAAAAAGCGTCACCTCTGGGTACAGATTGAATCTCTTCAGCGTGTTGATGACGAGCGGGTACTCGGTCAGCCGGTCGTTCATGACCATGTGGACGCCGCCCAGGAAGGAGGGAGCCTCGATAATGGTCTTATAGTAGGAGTAGTACAGACCCTGCAACCGAGGAAAGATCCTTCCGTTAACTCAAAGAGAAAACGCCAACAACACGAGGAAGAAGCCGAGGGAGTGAAAAGCAAACAAAAAACAAGAGGAGGCATTTACAGAGAGGAGGAGACGGCAGATGGGAGCGGCTCACAGCAGGATGAGGGAGGAACGAGATTCTGTCTGCTCATTAAAACAGCTTCACTGTCGACTCAGGAAGCATGAACACGCCATATTGCATCATAACAAACATGATGGCGTCTTATTCTGCGGCGAGGAATACGTTTTGTGTTTCGCTAATAAATAACTATAACACAGACCACACACTGGCTAAATAACTACGGTCAGATCCGGCACGCGCCCTGGTTTATTCTGGTATGTCAGTCGATCCATCGTCCACCTGTTGGATTTCTTTTTTTTACTTTTTTGGACCTTTTGGACGAGTGAACGGACACGGACTGTCACGGGACGGCTTCCTTCTTCTTCTGTGGACTAAAAAGACAATTTAGACTGAACTTTCTTAGATCACGTTGCACATTTCGTTTGTTTGGGACTTTGAGTTTATTTTGGATTCAAAAAGTGAATTAATTAAATTAGGGGATATTTTTATTACAACTCAATTATTTATGTATAAGCCACAGTGTTCTCATGTTTCTCAGATTTTTAAATGTCCGCGGTTTGTGGTGTAAAAAATAAACATCAGGTGCGTCCATACAAATATGGTATTAATCAGACACCAGGACACTTATTATTATTGATCATGTATACAGAGATATAAATAACCAGGTAGATTTCATAATTCTGAGTATGATCATAACCGGGACACTCAAGTCCATGTAAACACACTTCAGGAAATAAGCATCATCTTTCACAACAGTGTAATCAGTGCACACAACAACAACAACAACAACAACAACAACAACAACAACAACAACAACAGCATTATAATCTGCTCACCATTTCTGTCCTAAAGGCCATTTCCTTCTCCAGACTGGACAGGTGAGAGAAGTGTCGGTCATTCTCAAACAGCTGAGAGAGATGAAGCCTGAAAATAAAAGAGAACAGAGTGAACAGAGAGAGAGAGAGAGAGAGAGAGAGACAGAGAGACATAGACAGAGAGAGACAGAGAGAGAGACAGAGACAGAGAGAGACAGAGAGAGAGACAGAGAGAGAGAGAGAGAGACAGAGAGACACACAGAGAGAGAGAGAGAGACACAGAGAGAGAGAGAGAGAGAGAGAGACACAGAGAGAGAGAGAGAGAGACAGAGAGAGAGAGAGAGAGACACAGAGAGAGAGAGAGAGACACACAGAGAGAGAGAGAGAGAGAGAGAGAGAGACAGAGAGAGAGAGAGAGACAGAGACAGAGAGAGAGAGAGAGAGCTGAAGGATGGAGGGACATACCAGTGAAGATACCCGAAGACAGCAGCTGTGAACACAAAGAGAATAACACTTTAAAACATGACACATGAACTTTAAGGAGCTGTGAACACACACACACACACACACACACACACACACACACACACACACACACACACACACACACACACACACACACACACACACACACACACACACACACACACACACACACACACACACACACACACACACACACACACACACAGAGGAGCTGCACAGGTGGCTAACGCTGTGGAGCTAGCTCTAAAGCTTGACTTAATGTTAGCTGATCCGTGTCTGAGCGCTAGCAGCTGTTAGCTCGCGGTTAGCATGCTAACGGTGCTAACTCACCGAGCAGGAGACTGGTCCCCAGCCTGCTGGTCTCTGAGGGGGTCAGTCCGAGCCTGTTCCTGGTGCCGTGGAGTCCGTTTGGATGGCAGCTGTTGGAGCCTTTCCCCTCCCTGCCTGCTCTCCTCGGGTTACTCTTCCCAGGAGGGGAAACCAGCGGGCTCCTGTCGCGGTCCGCCGCCGGACTCTTCCCGGTCTGCTTTCTGTTTTTAGCCACCATGGCGTCCGGTCCGGTCCGAGGTGTGTGTGTGTGTGTGAGAGAGAGAGAGAGACGAGCAGACTACACACAGCCGCTCGTATCTGCTCCTCGGATCTGCTCCCCCCCCACCCCCCTTTTTTTTATTTACTACCTGAGCGATGCTTTGAATGGTTCCTCGTACATATCTGATGAGGCAGCGCCCCCATCTGGTCGTTAACTGTTACTACAATTCATAGTTGCCATGGAGACCAAACCGTACTGGCGCCTGTGACTGGCATTGCCACGGTTCGCTCTCTGTTTTGTAGATTATTGATGATTATTTTTTCTCTATATGTGATCTTTGCAGCCCAGATGACAAATGGAAGTGTCCTGGCTTTACTAACCTATGATCGGGACTCTTTATTTCGTATCAAAGAGTCATTGGAGGACATGTTTCATACCTGGGACCGTTACAAACAGGCATTTCTGCCTCCGTTTGAAATCGATCCCGTCTCACCTGACTACTTGGTGCTGTATCGGGTGCCGGGTAGGACCCGCAGGAGATCCAGAAAAAGAGGCTCTCGGTCCGGTATCCAAGTGAAGCGAGGGCGTGCTGCGGCTGCCGGGGGCTCCGTCGTCTTCGGCTGCCGGGACCACGCTCGGTTCCTGCGCCAGATTCCTCTCCTCGATGTGTGCGTCGGCGTGTCCTCGCTGCCGCCTGCCCGCACTTCAACAGGTGTCCTGGACCCTTCACAGTGCTGGAGCCATGATCAGGGGTTTTCATCGCCATCGCCTACCTCCGTGTTTATGCCGGCTTTTCCAGCGTGGACCAGCTGGAGCTCACGTGACCGCTGGATGTGCCTTCGTCCAGTCCCGCTCCGCAACACGGACACTACCTCCGAGACGTCAATCCACGTCGGCCTATTGGATGCTGTTCAATGTGACTCCGACACTTTCAAGAGTCAACTGGGGACGTTTTTGTTTGTCCAGGCTTTTAATTAGTCTCTTTTAGGGCTGTTATGATCTCTGTACTGTCTGTTTGTTGCTTGTGATGTTTTAAACCCTGTTTGTGAAGCACTTTGTGGCCCCTGCCTGTGAAAAGTGCTATATAAATAAATTTTACTTACTTACTTACTTACTTACTTACAAGGAGCTTCAGGTGGTGACCATGGCAACGCAGTCAAGCAGGTAGCAGCTCACTGAGTCCATCACACGGACTCTTCTGCCTTCTGGGAGACGGTACCGGAGCCTCAGACGATACCGGAGCCTCAGACGGTACCGGAGCCTCAGACGGTACCGGAGCCTCAGAGAAACTCTTAAAATACAAAACCAAATGTTTAATATCTTATTCGATAAGTTTGTGCCTTATATTTATTTAACTGTGGTTCATTCAAGTCCACGCTCATTTGTTGTTGCTGCTTTTGTGTTTTTTCAAAATGCACATATTTGCACGGTATCTTGAAAGTTTAGTAAATCTATACTTGTATATATTTTCAAAATCTTTCTACTGTTAGTTTACAACGTGGCTTTTTTCTGATTTTTCTTTCTGTATGTCCAGCACATGTTGAAAAATTGACAATAAAGATCATTACAATCTGATAATAACTCGCAATGAACAATCGAAATCACAATAAATCACTCTGCTATAAAGTACGGGAGCCCTGAAGTCCCAAAAAGTAAAATAGAGTATTTTTGTTTGCACAGGATAAGAGATATTTCTTTGCACTTAATATAAGAGGCAAAAAATGGACAACAAAGATGGATTTAATTTTCTGAATGTGTTTAGTGTCAGATTATTCATGACGAGCATAATGATGATAAATGCTGATCAGAGGAGTCCTAGATTGACCTTTGACCTTGTTGTTCAAACTGCACAATCGTTCCCCAACCACGAGGTGTCACTGCTGCAGCGCCTCATCGTCACAGAGGCTCAGCTTGACTGATGCAAACTCAAGCTGCAGGTCAAAGCAGGGACGAGTTAGGTTTATCAGTTTATTGTTTGGTGGACAGTGAAAGGAGCAGCTTGAGTCTTTATGTCCAACTGTAGTCAGCAGGCAACCTAAAATGCATAGTTCATAATTAAAATGCAATAAATTACGTTACATATGGAATCACTGCAGGCCCAAAATTGTATTCTAACTGTCAAATGCTAAAGATCCTCTTAATTAGAGAAGTATTCCTGATATTTCAACTTTGTCCTGCTGTACTCAAGATCGACCAAATCAGCCTCAAGACTACTTTTTGAAGATCTCGTCTCGGAATCGAACGTATTTTTACTCGGTCTTGTGGATTTCAAATGAAGACTGATCAAGACCACCGCTGACAGCCGATTGTTCCTCGTCTTCACTAAGATAGGAAGGAAAACACCTCATTCTGAAATAACTAATAAGTTACGTTGTTTGTCATTTTTTCACCCTGGTAACTCTACCGGCGATTCGACTGTGCAGAACAAGCAGAATCGGGCGTTTGAGCTGCGTTAAGCCTTAAAAAAAAAAAACAACAGGCAATCAAACATTGAAGAACCATTTTTTATGTTTTTGGGTCAAACTGTAATTCTTGTGTCAATAGGTGTCGCTGTCTTATCGGGTAAAGGTAGATGGATAGGTCACTTTGACCCCCGATGGGCTGAGGATTTTTGACCGCTGTGGCGGCAGACGACATGGAGAAACCACAGCTGTGTCGTCTGCTGTGTGTTCAATGAAAGGAAGCTGATGGACGCTGCGTCCATGTTGCACACGGTGCTGCGATTAACGGACACATGACAGATTCATATGAGACGAAGCTTCTATAAAACAAATGAGCTGACTGATGGAGGCTGCAGGAGGTCAGGAATTAAAGCTTACTAGAAGCCAAAAGTAAACTTCAATGGAGTCATTGAGGACTCTGATACACAGTCAAAAATAAATATATTTATATAAAGTCTTATAGATATAAATATCAATACTGTATATTTATATACGACTGGATGATTCTGGTATGTGAGAAGACTCCGGGCTGTTGATCTGCTGTCTGGACGGAGCTGCAGCAGAGACAGAAATATCAGGACAGATGAGATGATCTCATCATTCAGCTGGGAGACACACACACACACACACACACACACACACACACACACACACACACACACACACACGTCTGCCTTTAATGACAGATTTCTTCAAACTCAACAAACAAACTCTGGCCGGGGAAATGTGCCCGCGGCTTCCCGCTCGGGCTGATGTGGTGGAGAGTCTTGGTTTGTGAGGTGTGTGTGTGTGTGTGTGTGTGTGTGTGTGTGTGTGTGTGTGTGTAAGAGAGAAAGCCAGAGGGGGATGAGAAGTTTAAGGGAGAGTGTGTTTGTTTTCTCCACCAGCTCCACATGCTGCATGTGAGAATCAGTGAGGGGAGAAATGATGAAGGAACATGAACATGGAGTAAATCGTGTGTGTGTGTGTGTGTGTGTGTGTGTGTGTGTGTGTGTGTGTGTGTGTGTGTGTTACGTAAAGCTTAAACATTTGTCAGATCTTTTGACCAGACGAGGCAGAGAGTTTATGTGTAGTTACAGTAAATCAAAGTTTTGATGTAATTTGAATCTTTTAATAAACGTCACTTTGCATGAATGAATCTTTGAGCTTCAGATCGAGTTATTTTCGTGATTTTCAACACATTTATTTGGTGTTAATAAATTAATTATTTTTTGATTAAAGTGACGCGAATAATCTCTTTGAGATTAAAGAAATTAAACTTAATGGACAGCACTTTGCTCCGCCTCGGTTGGTATAAATGTGCTATAAAAGTCAACAAGCTGTAAGAAAGGTAAAGGTGGTGTGTGGCTCCAGTCGAACAATAACCTACAAATGGTCCTTCGAGCCGGAGGAAAGGTTTAGATTCCCGCTCCATGATTTGTTCGATCTGACCTCCGGTCAACAAACCGCTGACGTGAACCGGAGCGAATCGTCTGAGAAACTCGTGACCTTGAACGGAGACTCAACAGGCAAACGAACGGGAGCTTCTCCAGGAAGTTATGGACCAAGAAGTGATGCTGCTCCATACAGCTGTCTGTACTGTGTGTGTGTGTGTGTGTGTGTGTGTGTGTGTGTTAAGGGGGTGAGCAGGCGTTGGGACATAACGCAGGGGGAGGAATTAATTCCCAGGCCGAATGGCTCCCTGTGCAGCAGTGACACGTTTATCATGCTGCAGAAACACATGCTGTCAATGATCACTCATTGTTTGAGTATTAGTTATCTCAGCATTAAGGCCCATTTAGGATTCTCTGGATACTGATTCAATTAGCGCTCTCCAGGGGCCCCGGGGCCACGACACCACATCGGTGAGGTCACAGGAGAGAGCGGCTGTCACACTGGGAGGTCACAGGAGAGAGAGGCCCAGGCGTCCGCTCTTACACTGGTGTTCATATATAAGGATCTGCTTCCTCACTGTCTCTGTGTTTATATCATGCAGACGCAACGATCCATCAGAAGTCAGGAAAATAAGGGTGTTTGTTTTCTGCACCGTCCGCCTGGAATCTGTTCCTTGAAATGACTTAAAACTGAAGGAGCTGGCGTCCTTGAATGTTTTTAAATCTCAAATAAAAGACCTGGAAGCAGAGTCTGTCGAAGGCCGATGTTTTTAACCCGACTGCTTGAACTTCTGACTCCCACATTTGACTCATAGATCGTCTTATTATGATTTTCATCTCGTCCTCCTTTTTGCGTATTTGTCTACAAATTTGTGTTTCTCGCTGCTGCCCGTCTCGACCAGGTCTCCCTTGAAAAAGCGGGTTCTTAATCTCAGTGGGACCAACCTGGTGAAATAAATAAATAAATTGGCTGCGATACAAAATGAGTGACAGGTGCAAACAGCCTCTCCGATGATGTGTCAGTGCGTGCTTGAAAAGGCGCTCGTGCTCAGAGGAGCTGCAGCTGAAGGGGGCGAGTTCTTACCCCACAGCTCGTCGTCATGGAAACACCTGTTTAAGGTGGACAGAGTGGCGGGCCGTGGCCCGGCCTCGTTTTAATTCCTCGGACGGTAACACAGCTGCCTGGATTACCGGCGCACCTTGACCCGGAGCGTTTTGAATCCCTCTCTTCCCCGGGACAAAGCCGTGCACCGGTTCACCTGGCGCTCAGCCGATGGAGAGATAAACGAGCAGCAGACGTCGAGCTGATACACATCAGAGACGTGACTTTATTTCATTTAACACAAGCTGCTGGGGGCTCACCGCTGTGTTTTCATGGAGACCCGTGAATGGCCGGTTTCTTCTCTTATCAGCGAGTCGATGCGATGAGGTTACTTTTAATCAAGCCAAAGTGCAAAATTTCAAAGGCTTCTGCAAACAGCAATGAAAAGGACGTAATCCAGAAGTACATCACACCTGGAAGTCACCGAACGGATGGTTAAAACCGCTGGAGGAAGTTTTTTTTTTGCAGGAAGTGGAACGGATGGAAAAAGAAGAGTAAGTTCACCATTAAAGATGAAAAAGTGGCAAAGAGGAGGGAGGGAGAGAGGGAGAGACGGAGGGCAAGCGAGAGGCCAAGTGGCGAGTTGAGAGAGAGGACATGATTGGCTTAAGTCGGTGCAGAAAGATTGTTTCCTTTGGCTCTGTGCTGCGATTTCCTGCCCTGTGATCATCTCTTCCATATGATTAGGCCGATGTGCAGAGCATGCAGTCATATGACGGGCTTTGCTTCACGCCGGCTGTGCCGACACACACACACACACACACACACACACACACACACATCGAGGATTAGCTGCAGCAGAAAGGCACACACACACACACACACACAGATGATGTGGTTAGCTCTGTAGCCTAGCTAGCATTCAGCTCTCCGTCCTTATCCGAGCGTGACAACATCATACACTGTATATGTTTATAGTTTTACCAACTCGCACAATCTGGCCTCAGAAAGTTACGCCAAGCATTTTCACGAGTCGACCTCCAGCGTTCAGCCACTGACTTCAGAACGACCTTTAAAAAAACAACAGGTGACATCACTAAGAGGACGTCCATGTTTCATACGCAGTCTCTCCACTTTGGATGATCCTAGACCGTTTCCCCCCTGGACTCTTTCACCTCATCACACACTCTTTCCTCTCTCTCTCACTCTCACACACACACACGCACACACACACACACACACACACACACACACACACACACACACACACACACACACGTACACACACACACACACACACTGATGCAGACCTGAGTAAGGTCTATGTAATGTAATTAGCCCAAATCACTGACCTCCTTTTCAGACCCAACACAATGCCCGAGGGGCCCAGCTCTCCCTCAGCAAGCTCCCAACACACACACACACACACACACACACACACACACACACACACACACACACACACACACACACTACTTACCTCAGGAGTCGCCCAGCTGGGACTTTTTGGCTAATGGCTCTTTGACCAGTTTGGGAGAGGACGGACTCACGCGTCATCCCTGCACTTTATATTTTTTGTCAAATCGATTTGAATTGTCCATCAGATTTTTAATTATATTTTTAGGTATTGTTGACTGTGATTTGTTATTTAAGAGGAGGGAGCAAAGTTGATCATATAATACGGAGAAAATGTTTTTGTTATTATGTCACCTGAAGTGGTTTTAAAGCTGTTGTTGGTGTTGTCCAGTCCGGACTTTGAGCGTAAAACGATTGGACGTATCTGCAACTTTCTCCCTGTCTTGACAACATTCTTACTTGCACACACACAACTTTGGCGTCTCTTCTCTTCGTCGGCTTCCTGTGCTGATATGAGACGCCTTTCAGGTGCTGCTGCTTACTTTCAGTTTTTAAACAATCCTCTGACTGATCCTCTACAGACAAACCCAATCGAGCGTTGGACGTCTAATTTAGGAGAAGACCTAGAAGAATCTTTGGCAAGATGAGAAGTCACCCTCAGTGTGTGTGTGTGTGTGTGTGTGTGTGTGTGTGTGTGTGCGTGTGTGTGTGTACTGGAGTCATGTGTGTGTCCACTGTGTGACCTGCACACTCGACCAGGTTCTTCTGTCATTTGTCAACACCCTGACGGTTTAATCTTTCCTGCCTGTGCAAGAATTAAGAGATTATGAGCGTTCAGCATGGCTTCATGCACGCCGCATAAGGGGCTGTTTCTCCTGCAAAGGGCTCCTCGACTGGTCCTCAGAGGGGGAAGAAACTGGGGCCGACAAGGGGGGAGGGAAATGAAGAAGCAGTGGTGAAGGGAGAGCTGGCATAAGTAAGAGACGTTTTCCTTTTTTTTTTTTTTTTTTTTTTTTACATTGACTTATTTAAGGGAGAAATATGGTTGATACCTGAAAATGATGCAATGTGAGAAAACTGTAAAAAGACCTCGCCGTGCCATGACATGAGCTAATCACAGGGCGGCTGTGGCTCAGTGGGTCGAGTCATCGTCTCTCAACCGGAAGGTCGAGGGTTTGATCTCCAGCTTCTGTGAGCAACATGTCCGATGTGTCCTTGGGCAAGACACTTAACCCTGAATTGCTCAACCTGCTCTGTCAGGGTGTCTGCAGATCGCTGCTCCTGTGGTCGAACGCTTGGTGCGGTAATTGCCCCTCGGGGATAAATAGTTAATTAAAAAAAAAACACCTGTTTGGTTTTTTGAAGCAGGCTGTAAACATGTTCATGTCTGCTTTAAAAACAGGCTTTTTGAATGGGTGTGATGATAAAAACATAAGCTAGCTTTAGCTTCAACGTCATGGATTTAATTGACCGGTCCACTGAATTTTCATCTGATTTCAGGGAGAGCGTTCTTACTTCTTGCTAAAACCATCACTTGTTAGGGAGTCTTTACATCTTCCAGGCATGGTGTGTGTGTGTGTGTGTGTGTGTGTGTGTGTGTGTGTGTGTGTGTGTGTTTGTTTTTCATGAACACGTTCAGCTACTGAGGCGAGCTATAATACGCTCATTCAGCGCCTCGGCTGGCTGGCGTGCCTCTGCGATCTTTCAGCGGCTGGACGCCCCGCTAACACCTCTGTGCTCACTGCAGCCCTTCAATTAGCAGTTTATTATTGCAGAGGCCCCCAGCTTTCGGCCCCCGCTGCCCCTCATAGACACACATGCCAATACTGCCGCTGCTGGTCTACGAGCTGGAGAAAGACGGGGTGCCTGCCCGCAGAGTGACACCTTTCAGCAGCGGTGTTTGATGTGCTGTGAGCAGACCAATTCATCGGACGGGTACATTAAATCCGTTACATTTTAAATTTATTTTTGAATCAGGAGAGAGACATAAAAAAATTGTACGTCATACCTAAAGATCTGCAACATCTGGATTTAAAAAAAGAAGCTGAACCTGAAACGTTAAACTTCTGCAGTACCTGGAGTGCCCACTAGAGGCTGGCTGCAATTCCTGGAGTGTCCACTAGAGGCTGGCTGCAGCAGCACAGGAAGTCACATACACACCCATTCAAACAGCCGACATGAACATGTTTACAGCCTGCTTCAAAAAACCAAATAGGTGTGATGAGCTCATGTCTCCATCCACACACACTGTACGGGGGGAATGTTTTCATGACTCAGCAGTTTTGATTGGATGAAGGATCAGAGTTGTGTAGTTCGTGTTCATCTGTGTGTGCGTCCTGTGAGTCCCGTCACAAAGAAGCGTGTCTCCTTCTGTGTGTGGTTAAAGCGGAGGTGTCACTGGGAACACCACTCTCCCCACTAAACCACAGCCGCCCTCGTGCTGGCCTGACAGTCTGGAGCAACTTTAGGGTTCAGCGTCTCACTCATGGAAACAGTGACAGGAAGAGCTGGGGATTTGAACAGTCGACCCGGCGGTTAGTGGACGACCCGATCTACCTCCTGAGCCGCCATTACAAGGTCGATCATTTAATCGTCATAGAGTCAGAACAGAACCACGGTGCACTCGAGGTGCCGGTGCAAACACCTCTCTGCTGGTTTGTTTCATGTTTCCGTGTGTGAATTTTTGCAGCAACTTTTTTTTTACTTTTCCGTGTAAAATTTGCTCCATATATATAAAAAAAGTCTTCTTCTATCTTCTCGCTTCATAAAATGTCCCGCTCATATTTTATTTTTTATTTAAGCTTCATTCATCCAGGAGAAGTCCCATATATATATAAATATAAATATATAAATAATTAAATGTGTTTCAGAAAACATTCCTGATACGGGAAGAGGAAGCAAAGTGCTCGCGTCATGTCGCATTAACAGTTTGAGTCGTGTTCAGCGGGGCGCGCTCACACCTCCCTGCTGCTCTGCGTGTGTGTGTGTGTGTGTGTGTGTTTGACTGGCTTGTCGTGGGTTAACACACACACGGTGACAAATTGTGGCGTCCTCTTGTTTTTTGCACGTTCAGAAACGACACACACACACACACACACACACACACACACACGCAGCCCCCCCCCTCCTCTCCTCGCTCTCCTGCTGCCAATGCACTGCTGGGTAGATATCGTTAGGATTCCATTTGCCATTTACATTTTCTCTGCTTGACATAATTGAGGAATGGATGCTCTTATGAAAATTAAACTCGCAGTCCTCCCGGGTTACTGTAACCCTGTTAAAATGTAATGAGATTCTTTATGCGTCGTCTTGTGATTTTTTTATTAAATAGAATATCAGTATGACTAATTCCCCGGGCCCAAATGTGGACTGGGACACCGCATTATTGATAGGCCGGTGCATAAGTGGTCTCTCTTGGCCTCCCTCTAATGGCCTAATAATGCATTATAGCAGTATCAGTGGGCCTGCGGCTTGCAGTGCTTATTGTCGTTACTGAAAACACCTGGGAGAGCCATTCATCAAGGTTAAATCAGCAGGGCCCGCCCGTTCATTAGGCTGTCAGTAAACATCTTTATTTAGTTTTGGCTGCCGATACTGACAGAAGAGAGGCACGGCGAGGCCTGACGAGCAGCTGCGGCCCCCCCTCAATCGAAGTCCAGGAAGACGCAAGGACAGGGAAGACAGCGAGCCGGCCGTGGCCAGACTCCCAGTCAGCGGTTGGTCTGCGGCCGCCAAACCTGAGCCCTCCTCCGTCAATCGGACGGATGACAGAGAGGAAGACATTAGGGCGCGTTGTTCCAGGAATAAACGGACGGCTCTGCATATTTATCTTCTCTGATGATTGTCTGGAGTGAAAGCTGAGGGAGAGGAAAAACTGTCGGGAATCCTCCGAGAATTTGAAGAGGTTTTTTTTTTTTTTCTCTCCTCCTCCTCCTCCTCATGACGGATGGTGTGAGGCGCCATAACGAAGAAAGATGCAGGCGGGCAGAGGAGTGAGCGGAGAGACGATTAACCTCATTGACTCTCATCTTTAGTTAAAGAGCGACTTGACAAATCATCACCGCACGGGGCCGAAGGCAGCAGCACTGTCATATTCATAAGGAGCTTTAATTAAATACGCACCCGCCAATTTCTTATTTTATGACGTTAATTAGAAACCTGCAAATGTTTGGGCTCCTCCAGACAAACATTTGTTTACTTTGTCCTTTACATGACTCTTTTTTATGATTCCATTTTTATTTCTGATGTCAAACTGACACAAACGTCTCCCTGTGTTTCACTGAATGTAAGCCAGAAGAAGACGTGCATCATTTGTTCCTCGTTCACCTTTATTTTGGTAAAGTCCACAACATCTCTATCGCCTGTAACGGTTTCGCCTTGAGCCCCATCTTGAGACGCTGTTGTGGGTTCGAATCCAGCCTCGGTCCTCGGTCTGTCTCCTCCCAACACTTCCTGACTCTCATCAGCTGTCCGAGCTGATAAAGACTCCTGTGAGATCTCCACTTATTTCTCTCCAAACTTTGGGCTTGTTTTCCGGGATGAGAAGTTCATCTCAGTCGATTCCTTAATGAGATGATGAGACCTCAACGTGAAGAAAAAAAAAAACTTTAACTTCAAAGTTCAAGGTTCAAGGTTTACAGGATTGTCAATTCCAAAATATGTCAGACATACAGTGAAATTGAAATTATGTTTCCCCCCTCCCCACGGTGCAAGGTACGGTAAAATATGAAATAAAACCAGCTAAAAAGGATAAATTATATTTACATTAATAAAATCCAAATGTGCAAAAAGTACAAATCATCATTTATTTTTTTTAATCCTCGGGAAACACATTGAGAGAGAGAACCCTGATATTTAATGGTGCCGAGGTAAAGTGCACGATACAAATAAAACAACAGCAAGAAATGAAACGAGAAATAAAACAGGAAGTGCAGCCAGTTTTATAAAAGGCCAGAAAATACTAAAGATACTTTCTAATGACACATTTCTCACTTAAAACAAATAATTCTTGATTCAACTTGAGCAGGAATAAAAAGCTGAAAACTCCCGTCTTCCTCCACTTCGACTGTCTAAGATGTGAAAGTAAAGAAGCACCTGAACACAACAGCAGAGTTTTCTGTATTTTCATGATTTAAGACGTTTTTAAAACAAAGCTTAAGTTGAATGAATTAACCACCTTTGGACCGGCGCTGAATGATAAAACGATGTCGGACTTGTTCGTTTGATTTCGGCTCCAAACACAGATTAATAACTTCTTTTGTAATTAATGAATTTCTTTGCAGCTGCGGGACAATTTAATGAATAAATTAAGCAGAATTTAGGGAATACGCCACGTGTGTGGTGCCGTGTGCTGCAACACTAACAGGATTTAATATGGTCACCTTGACAATAACCATTAATTTGGACACAAATTAAACCAATGAGTTAAAGTTTCAGTCCTTTATTTCTTATTATAAAGAAAACAGAAACGGGAATGTGCTTCATCGGTTCGGATTCTAATCTGGAAAATGGGCTAAAAATCAGAGGCTGCCATCACTGGCTTTTAGTCCATTTAACAATAACTGATGAGGGCGATTTGTGCGGCAGGCGGAGGGAATATTACAAAGCATTGTGGGAAAGAATTTGCTGACTTGTGGTCCAGTTGAAATAAACGACGTGTTTGTCCTTCAGTTTATCACCGACTCTGCAGAAAGATTATTCATCAGAATGTCTGAATCTGTCTTTTCTTCAACAGATGGCGGCGAGCTGGATGACGTGTTTTAAACAAGGCTGTTCAAATGTGTTTTAAAGGTCACATGATCTCCTCCTCCTCTTCTTCAGGTGAAATCAGTGTCCTCGCTCCTCTTCATCATGTGTGTGAAGTGTGTTGTTGTAAATCCACTCTGATCCTGTATTTGATCATGTCTATAAACCCCTCTATTTCAGCCCTGCTCAGAACAGGCTGTTTCTGTGTATGTAGCTTTAAATATGTAAATGAGCTGTGTCTGACCACGCCCCCTCTCTGGAAGGGCTCGGGTGTACTCGCTGCTTTCTGGCTCCATGTCCTATTGTTTACGGTGAGAAGGCAGACTCAGAGGGCAGAACAAACACCTAGCTGTGGGAGTGTCACCCACCTGGGGGAGGGGCTACTGCCCTTTGTGATGTCATGAAGGGAAAATCTCCAAACGGCCTGTTTGAGCTCACATTTTCTGGTAAGTGGAGCAGGCAGAAGACAGAGAGGATGGACTTTTCTATGCACATGAACGCCACGATGCTAATCCCTGAAGTTCCACTGGATGCATGTTCAGTCCGGACCAGGGGCCCCATGTGGGGTCTTTTCCTGGGGTCCAAAAATCCTGGCGACGCCTCTGTTTTTATCACGTGACATTTTAATGAATGCTTCACGTTACTGTGATACACCTTTTTTATTATTTCATTGGATGGACACATGAGAGAAAAAGTTCTTACCAGGATGGATCTTAAAAACATAAACTTCTCCTTTCCAGGGGCCACACACACACACACACACACACACACACACACACACACACACACACACACACATTCACACACACACACACACACACAGCGGTTTTTGGTGTTGATGAATTGATGTGGCGGGCAGCTCTTCGCCTGCCAGCTCGGATTCATGGGAACCGAAGGTTTCAGGGAACAATATATCTCTCAGTATCTGCATGGCGAGGGTCGGGGGCGTTAGTGCAGAGCACGTCTGTCGATGAGCTGGCCGGGCCCCGGGGCCTCAGACCAAACACAAACAAACTGCAGGAGCTGAACCCTGGGAATTCAGAGACACACCCTGATGCATATTACCAGCTACAAATCTCACATATAAGGAAAAAGAACATTTCTCTTAATTTAGTCTTTTAGGTGTGCTTGTGAGCAGAGAGCAGGCCATGCAATACCTGCACTGACCTCTAGGGGGAGACTTATGCACGAAAGCATCCTGAGCACAGTGAAGACAAAATGCTGCAGAGAAGTCACCGAGCTGAGCAACCTTTTCACCTTTAATACTGATCTCCTTTTTATTGATTCAACGATCAGGAAACTGACATCAAAAGGAAACAGATCTTGATGCTCTGAGCAACAAATAAAATCATAAAACTGTGTTGTGAAAGATATTCAGATAAAGGTGTCATATGAATCTCTGCATATCTTAAATAAATAAATCTTTTTCACTTTCTCTCCCTTATTTAACTTGATGATGCCGTTCAATAATCTTTCAAGCATACTGAAAATCATTTTTTTTTAAAAAGGCATTAAAATTTGAAATTCACATTTTATAAACCATATTGCTGTGACACACACATTTTTTAATTTAGGTCTTTCGTTCCTCTCGTGACGAGAAAGTAGCATGCTTTTATTCTGAAAGGACAGGGGGTTTATTAGGTTGCATGCCTGCAGGACTCACAGACATGCGGCTCGACCCAAACGCCCCATGTCGTCGTTCAGAACACATGTGACATGTCGAGCACCTCGTGTGTTTCAGCCTCTAAACCTAGACCTCCTATTTTCCCGTCTTTCAGAGCGTTGCCAACACATTCCTCCCGGCGTCCTGACACAGACATAAACAATTAGAAGCTGTTAAGTGACCTGGTTTGGCAGCGGCGGCGGTAGCAGAGCGGACAGCGGAGCAGCAGCTCTCCTGGCAGACGCAGAGGAGACTGAAGCCTTCTCGACAGCGTTCGTCATCCCGGCTCGGCCTCTCGAGAACTTCTGAATGAGTAAAATGATTTGATTATGTTGAAGCTAATGACGAGCGGCATACTTAAATCCATCTCCACCGGGTTTTCTTTTTTTTTTGCTTCTGCCCCTGATTCAGCGCCCTGTCAGCAGCTCGTTGCCCAGTTTAAGCTACAGTCCTTAAAGCTCCGAGCCCGTCGCATGAATACTGAGAGAGAGGACGAAGGACAAGAAGAAGAAGACAAAACGCTGGAGGAAAATTAAAGGTCTCTGAAAATGTGCCACCATCCTCAAACATCTTCAACTTCAAATCAATCCATCGAAAGTGATTGTGGAGCTGAAATATCCTCCGACGCAGAACCCACATAAACAGTGAGACTCTTAACTCGAGTGCATAATGACGTATATTTAATAAAAACAGCCAGATGGATCAAGGACAAAATCAGATCTGAGAACGTTGTGAAGTAAAAACAGGGTTCACAGATGTGTTTTTAAGGAGCTCTGAGACATGAAGAGGAGGAGGAGACGTGACCTTTAATGTCGTCCTGTTGTCCCTTTATAAACTCTTTCATATTAAACACTGTGCCACACGTGCAGACGAAGGTGTGTGGAGAAGCAGCGAGGGACAGATTCAAACCTACGGTCCCTGCGTTAGGGGGAGTCTAGACCCCAAAACACGTATGTCTACATTATGCCTCATGCAACGGGAGGAAGCAAACTAGTTCAGTTTCTCCAGCAGAGTCAGACTTCCTCATGAACACGTGAGACTCATATTCTGGACTGAGCAGCAGGATGGAGTCGAACAGATTTAGCACACCGATGATAATTACGTCTCTGCTGGAGTCGATGGCGACCATATGGAGGCATGAAGTCGCTCCTCCTGTAATTGACGGAAGTTTAATACCAGAAAAGAAACTCAACAATCAGCAGCAGGCGGAGCTCGATCCCGCCCTGACAGATCACAGCGGCCCGAACAAAGCCGGCGACTGACGCACGGCGACCTCTCCGTCCTGCCCGTCGACACAACAAAGACGAGCTCGCTCTATTTACGGACAGCTGCCGCTCTGCCCTCCCAAACCAAACGAATTACTGTAAAGAAAAAGAAAATCCGGTTAGGGACGAGGAATCACGGGCCTGTTGTTCTAATATTAGCGTGGTCATTGTTGAAGCCGGGCCTGCTGGGAGCGCCGTGAAAGGTCGCGATGCGCCAGCAGTTGTGTCGTCCTGATTACATTTAGTGCTCGGAGGAATGTGCGGAATAATTTGTGTCTGTGTTTTTTTGTTGTGCGTCTATTCTTCCAAATGCATTAAGTCCAATCAGAGGACGTCGGCTGCCCCGTCCCCGCGTGTGTGTGTGCGTGTGCGTGTGTAACAGGATTACACAAATGTACAGAGTCATTGTTGTAACTTGACTTTATTAAAGATGTAAAAACCTCCCTCAGGTGGAGTCAGCGAGAAACACCTGAGAAAACATTCAAACTAAATCAGGATTTTATTTTCAGGATTTTATTTCCAAACATTTATTCTGCACGAAGCTTCATTTCTAAATCTAAATAAACGTGTGCATGTTTACATACAGCTAGTACACGCATGTGAAACATAAACATATTTATCAAAGATATTAATCCGACGAGGGGACATGTTACACACACACACACACACACACACGATCCTGCACTATTGCAGAGATGTCAGATTGAGGGAGGCGGAAGGAGCAGTTTAGGGGTCCGGCACCTTGCTCAAGGGCATCTCGGTACCTCTTCATGTCCCGGACTTCCAGACTGAGCTGCTGCCGTTCCTCTATTTATAAAACATACATGAAGAAGAATGTATAAAAAAACATGTTTACGAGTAACCTGTTGGTGTTTCCATGACAACCATGAACATTTCACGTCCGTCATGGCGGCTGCCTCGACTGGACACGTCCCGTCACGTGTTTAAAACGAAGGATTCCTCTGACTGTGATAAATGTTGGACATTTTTGAGGCGACGTAAGAAGTCAACAAAAACATCAATAAAACAGGTTTAGTTTATTTTTAATTGAAAAAGAAACAAATATTTATTTTCTTTTTTTAAAATCTGTTATTAGATCAAACCTGAAAAATAAAGAATAAATAGTTTTGCATAATTAAAAACAAACATTTTCAAACTGCTTATTTTGTAAAATTAATGCTGATAAATGAAAATGTTGAAGTTGAGAAAAAGCAGGATAAATAAAAGAACAAATAACTGAAACGAATGTTTTGATGATCTAAAAGTATGAAAACTATCATTTTACCAGCTGACGAAACGTCTTTTTATTTTCTCATGCTGAAAGAAGAAAACCACAAATTCATGCACAAAAAAAAAACGTGATTGATGGAGTCAGTCCTGAAAAACACGACGAGCGTTTCAGCCCTTCTGCGTGTACCTGCGAGTGTGTGTGTGTGTGTGTGTGTGTGTGTGTGTGTTTGTGTGTGTGTGTGTGTTCGTCCTTGCGTAACCAGTTCGTCTCTCTGCGTTATCCCCACTTCCTGGTCGAGTGCCGCAGGTCACTCCGGATGAAAAGACAAAAAGAGAGAGAGCATGCAGAGAGCGAGATTGGAAATGAAAAAGAGGAAAGTGTGTGTGGGGGGGGCGGGGGGGGGGGGGGGGGTTGATACATTTCACCGCTTTCAGAGCGACTCGGCCGGGTTTGAGGCGCTCCTCCACCCCGCCGCTGTAATCACATTACCCAAGAAAACTTTTACTTATGGCTAATGGAATTCGCTTAAAATTGAACCGCTGGGGCGAAAGTAGATTTGCATTGATCCAGATATGTATAGAGCCAAAGTCAGTCTATCTATTCTGTGAGGGAATTAAAGGCCGCTAAGCCTATAGAGCCCGACTGTATAATCCTATGTTAGAAGATCAATACCGGCTGGAACCCACGTGACCTTTTTTTCCCCTCGTGCACGCCGTCCCTGCAGAAAGCCACATTTGGTATGTTTGAATCCAGAGTGTATATTTTACCTGTAAATCCTTCAAACTGCTCGAGTCTCCATCATGACGGACCGACTCTTTTTGGACTCTGTTCAGGAGTCAAACTGTTAACGCCGTTCAAATAAGGCTTGGCTGCCCGGCGTTTATTTAGTCTGACACCCGTCGTCGAGCGTGCCCTCTGACAGCCCCCCCCCCCTGGGAGGAGCAGACTGAGCATGTGCAGCCAAAAGGAGAAGGGTGACGGACGTTAAGATGTTTTACAGTTTCTGCCTCGTGTGCAGCGAAACACGACCTTTGACGTCGACAGGAAGTCGCTCGCTTCACGTGCTTCGTATCAACAGTTGAGTTCGTTGCTTTCATCGATCACAGATTTATTTTATTACAAATGTGAGTCGTCACAGATTATTACAAAAATATTCGCAGTGAAAGTCAGGGTTGGTCATTTTCTCCGGATCCACTTTTTCAGATTTTGGTTGAAACTGTTTTTAGGTCCTGACAGAAATTAATAACTCAGGTTCTCTGAGACAGAAACGAAAACCATCCATCATCTGCAGCATTTTTAAACATGACACTCGACCACATCACAGCCTCTCTACCCCCCCCCCCCCCCCCCCCCATGCATGCACGAGCCCACACTCAGTGAGCTGAGGGCATGTAGATGAGGGGCGGGGCTTAAGAGGGAGCACAGAGGGGAGTGGGTGAAGACGGAGAACTTCGATGACTGATGACTTAAGCAGCTCGCCAATAAGGAAAATCTGAAGTTAACGAAGCAACACATGAATCTGAAGCCACGTCAGAGTGACGAGGAGTTTGTAATTAAAACTTGTAAAAATGATCCTTAAAGCGCCGCTCCTCTGTGACATATAAAATGTTGCATCCTTTAGCGTCTTTTGCCCGTCAGCATAACTTCCGGTAAGTGTTTGGTCTCTGCATGGATTCACCGAGGGAGATTAGCTAAGTGGTCAAACTTAATCAAATCACGAGGTTTTTAACTGGGCGACATTGATCAGCTCCGGAGAATAATTCCTTCTGGCGGTCCATCAATCTCATCCATATTCACTCCCTGCCTCCAACATCTCGCCGCTCCCTCCTGCAGACCCCGAGAATGTGCTAAATGACCTCACACACTCACAGCGTCGCCGCGCACACACCCGATAGTGACCTCATTGATGAGCCGAGTCCTGCCAATACTGAGGCGCTGCGGGAGGTCACTGCACACCCATCATCATCACGCCGCAGCCGCAAGGACACCGGTGAATCTGATGACTAAGAAAATCCAAATATGAGATTAGTCCCTCGGACTCTCCGGCTCCTAAGTGCCACTCCACAGAGATGGGGCCCTAAGAAGATAATAACCGTACAATTGCTTTTATAGGGATGGAGTTATTCAATTACAAGCCCCCGGAGTGAAATGTTGCTAGAACACGACTGCTGGGAGACGAGCCGTTTTTACAATCGTCAAGGAAGAGATTCTGCAAGAGAGGAAAATCTGCAACAAACTGCAGCGGCTCTTTAACGGTCTCTCGAAGTCTTCGCCGTGTACGAGTTCAACGCAGACGGAGCGTTGAAACGTTACCTATGAAAGCTCCCGCAGGTGGAGGCTGAGGTCGTGTGTACCGCTCCTGATTGGACTCACTTTCGCTCCGCAGGTCACACGACACATTCATGGTCGAGTCAGCTGAGTAAAGAGACCATCAGAGGTGACTCGTCCATTTACACGCCGCCGCCGCCGCCGCCGAAGCAGCGGGTGCAACATGGCCATGGACACATCAGACACGTTGCTGCAGGAGCTGGGAATTGAACCCCCGACCGAGTAAGATGACCAACTCTGCAAACTGAGGCACAGCCGCCCCATTTTACACTTAATGTAGTAATGAGTGTTTGTGTTCGTAACATCGTGTTTCCCCCCCGCGTGTGTCGTGTGTCCCTGGTTTGGACCGCTGCAGAGTCTCAAGGGACAAATGTCCGACTAAAATGTCCAACATGGCAGAAAATGAGAGAAAGGGAGAAAGCTCATCACTTGCATGAGTCACATTTAGTTTTAGCCTTTGATGATGATGTCACACGTCTTAATCGAGACGCCACTTTCACATTTTCGCATATTCGAGTTAGAGACATAAACGGCCTCCGACCAAATCGCACCAACTATTCTAAGACCTCCAGCTGCACGCCGATCTCCGACCTCTTTGTTCCTTTCCACCAATGAGAGCTCAGTGCTGACCAGCGACCATCCTTCCTGCAGCATCCACTCAGAGCTGTTGAAAGTACGCTCGCCCTCTGCCCAACCCGCCTCCCTCAACTTAATCCTGTTTGTCCCCGTTTTACAGGATTGAAGTGGATAGACTTCTTTGGACCCCCCCCCCCCCCATTAAAAAACATTTCCAGGACCGAATGTATGTGCCCTCAAATTACGGGCTCCGTAACCCGGTTATCCACCGTGACTTCGATTCTTCTAGAAGTCGACACAGAGGCCGAAGCACAGAGTCTGAGCTTCTGCACGAGGGGGAAATTAAAGCATGAAATAAAAATGTTCGATGGTGGATTCATGTGAAAATAGTAAAAATCAGATCCAAGTATTTCACACGCTTGTTGTTGAATCTTCATCACATGATGATCGATTATCACCTACCTCCGCTTCCCCCCCAGGGAGAGACTCCATGAAGACCCGAAACAGCCATTAAAGTTATTGATCAAGCATCATAAGACACTTCCTGCCCGTGTGAGGAGTAAATGAGATGCTGGATAATAAATCCCAGAAGCCTCTGGGGCATCTGTGATGAAGTCGTGTTTTGAAGGAGAGAGATTTATTTATCATTATTAGTTTGTAAAAAACAACAACAACGATGTCTGGACTTTAACTCCACCTCTCTTTTCTTCCTGTGTTTTCTGTGAGAATTTAAAGGAGGAAAAATGAGTTTAAGTTTGCTGCAAAATGAGCTGCTCTGATTGGACGCTTTCAGACGATGTTAATAACTTGGAGGCAGATGCATCACGTTTAGTTTTGGAGCTTTTTTTTGTGCCTTTTTTTATGACAGAGACAGAACGTGAAGGAGGAGTGCAGTGAAGGAGCCACAGGTCGGAATCAAACCCGCTACAGGGCCCGTTGTGAAGCCATGTAGGGTGAACGAGCTCGCCGCAGGAGACGTCCTGATCGTCGTCTTGTTTCTTTTCTTGGATTTATTTCACCTTTATTCCACTTGTTGTTTTTTTAATAACTGTGCGTCTTGGACAAAATAAACACAAACACACTCTTTCTAATACGGGACCACACACACACACACACACACACACACACACACACACACACACTC
>NC_136695.1:29147026-29267026 GCF_947650265.1 Symphodus melops | reverse complement strand
GATGATTTTTTAAAGGATTCTGCGACTTCAGAATTAGAATAGATTACTTTGTTCTGGCTGAAGGATCAAGGAGCCTAAATGATCAAATGGACCGAGCTACAAGTTTATCAACCATAGAAGAAGAATTTTAAAAATTAGAAAAACGACAGTAACGCTTTTAACACCTTCTGTGGAGCGTATGTACCGTCGCTAACGTTTGTTTGTTTTTTTTTGTTTTTTTCTGAATGATCTTATCTTACCTTTCCTGTGTTGTGAATTAGCACACGCGCTAAAACACCCAACCAACGTAAATGCTACGTCGACATCAAATAAACTTAAAATTAAAAAAATTAAAAAAGTTCTTAAATTGAGATCTTTTTTTTTTTATCTCAGAGGAAGAATCTGTGTTTTAACGGAATATAATTTAGTGAACATCACGCTGCTCACGTTTGTTCACTGATGCGTCCTCCGAGCGGCGACGGTGTTTTAGTCTTCATCACTGTTTCACCACATTCCCTTCATAACAGTATTATTCTCCCGATTTGATTTCCCTTTTTGCTCTGCTGCCTCGGGTTGGATTGGCTCTCTGCAGTCCGACGCTTCTCTCTGATTGGTCGATACCGAGCACGTGGTTTGGTTGTGCGAGTCAGAGGTAGATAAGAGTCGGAGCCAGACCAAATAAAGACCGTCAGACTGTTATCATTCCTCATGATGACTGTCCCCCCCCCCCCACATGCGCACACACACACACACACACACACACACACACACACATTCCTCTGCTGTCCCGCTCAAGCACAAATACTCTTTAGAGCTTTTGATTCCAACATAAACTCAGATAATATTGAGGTATTGTGCAGTAAGTTTCTCTCTTTGGTTTGTAACGTTCACTACATGAGGAGGGTCAGAGGGAGTAAACGCTGAACGGATAACAGACACGTGAGTCTTCAGAGCAGCGAGGTGGTCGTGGAATGACAGAAATGTTGGATATTAATACAGTTTAGTGCTTCTGATAAGTTTGGAATTTAAAAGTCCTTTGAAATAGAAACAACAGCAGGACTGCAGACGGAGCAGGAGCCTCTCAGCCTCCATTTACCTTCATGCATCTGATCAAATCTTCAAATCCTTGATGATTTAAGTAACTTTCAAACAGAAATGTTGAAGATAGTATGTGCTTATTTTGGTTGCATTAAATATAATCTTTATGTAATTCTAAATTTAGAGATTTTTTAATGAATCTAACTCAAGAGAATTTGCCAGTTTTTATTTGACAAGCACTTCCTGTTATTTTGCGCCTTTTCTCCTTCTTTTAAATTCAGCAGCTATCGTCTGGTCACGAGACATAAATAAAGTGTGGATGATTTATTTCAACAATTTCACATGATTGATGAAGGTAAGGGGAGTTATTTTATATCGTAATATTAAAGACAACTTGTGTGTGTGTGCTGCGCGTAATATTTACAGGCGGTTTGTCGCTTCTGGCCAAGCAGCAAATGATGCAGAGTCCAAGTTTCACATAAAAATATCTAGATCAGGGGTCTCCAACCTTTCTTCATCTGAGAGCTACTTTGAAAATTTTTTTTTAAATTCAAATCAAGCTCCAAGAACAAACATTGTTATTGTGCCACACAGAAAGCTAAGTTCCTGAAAATTCACATCAAGAAGACTTCAGGAGTTTTCTGCAAGTGTGGGGCCCCGAAACATGAATATTTTAAATGACCAAATCTCTTTCTTTCTGTATGTGATAACCTGAGTTACACACAAAACAACAATGCTGTCACAGAGCGTGAGCTTTCACTCTCTGCTGTTTAGTCAGGATGGTTTCTATCTTTGGCTCATTAAACAGGAAGACGATCATCAGTGTTTCCTGTTAGGAGCAGTGGTGACGAGGGCGTGTGTGCGTGTTTCAAACCCGATGTGACTTTTTGCTGGAGATGGATGAGAGGCTGTCAAGTTCAGAACAAAAGCTCCCGAGTGGGAACTGAGAACTTTCTCTTCCTTGACTAAACACCGGGCGTCAAAAAAAACAACAACCGGTGGCCGTTAAAAAAAAAAGCCAACCAACTTTGAGTCCGCCCTCTTGCACTTTTTGCTCATTCTTGCGATGGGAAGTAGGATGCCGTTTGTTACAAGCCGTTGTTTTGCTTGTGTCAGCTTTTACGAGTATACGAGGAGATGTTGATTTCCTGTTCCTCGAGAGCGGACCACCCTGCATCTGAAATGTGTTTTGCTGAAAGTCTGTGAAAGGTGGTTTTTGTGACATGTTTCTCTGGAGCTCTTAAAGGAACACGGACTGAATTTGAAGAAAGCAGCCGTTTGGACAGGAGAACTTTTACGTGCTCAAAGAAAAGTGTCGAGCGCTCACGTACATATCTGCGGCTTTCACAGGTTGCAAAAAGACCATAAAAGTCCCGACGCTGTCACAGCCCTGTTTTCCATCCTCTCACCTGTCGTCCTCCTCATCAGCTCACCTGCTCGCTCGGCTGCAGCTGATCAGTAATTATGCCACCACATGCGCTGCTGCTCCAAACATTTTCAGTGCCAGATCGTCGTCGTCATCTCCCGGTACCGACCCTGCTTGCCTCGGACTCACCTCCTCTGCCAAAACCCCGGTGATTACCTCAACCTTCTGTGCTCGACCACGACTGTTGCTTCAGCCCCTTCCACTTCCTGTTTGCCTGTGTGTGAGACTTTATATGTTTCCCATTCGTGCTGCAATTGGGTCCATGCACTGCCCGTTACAGACACACCAAACGTCGCCCCACGTCGCCATTTGTCTCGGCCCCAAAAAGTTGCACTTTAACCCACCTCAAAGACTGCAGCCGACGGCCAACCGCCACGTACGCTCTGCACACGTGTGAGAAGAAATACCTCTCCGTGCCAGCAGGGGGCGGTGTTCTGTGATCGTCATTCAAAAAAGGGGGAAACCGATAAAAAGTTGGCGTTTTTGTTTCTTTTTTCAGACACATACGAAGCATCAGAGTAGATGTAGCTGTTTACCGTAAAAAGTTGTTTACTTTACTTTTCTTCTCGTACACTGATTCGCTTTGCTGAACAACCAATCAGAGTGATTCCCCTCGATGATGATGACGACAATAACTTAGTGTTTTATTCCAGGCTGTTCACATTTCAGTTCATGAGCGACAAACACCGTTTCACTGTTCCTTCACTTTCACTGGACGTAACGAGACGTCTCATTCAGCCTGTTTCATAACCAATCAGAACGTCTCACTGTACCTTTAAAAGATCATCTGCCAAATAAATAAATGCAGAAGATGAGGATGAAGAGTATAAAGCGGAGGCACTCTTAAATCCCTCTTGGCACAATCCTCTTCTTCCACCGGATCTAAATAATCGACGACAGGTTTTGTGCTCGAGTGAAAGACTTAATGTAACAGGACGTGGTTAAACGCCTCTTTTCACTGAGGTCACTGACAAGCCACGACTGAAACCACTCGACGGCTGTTTTTTTTTATGTCTTTGATCTTTCAGGGTTTTTTTCCTCAGCTTCTTTTCGCACTTGATTCATTAATGTCGGTGTTAACAGACTGACACAGCCGCCGGCGTCCGCTGATCCCCCCTCTTCAAAGAGCATAAACACGGATTGCTGTGTCTCATCCCTGTGGATCACAAACAGAGCCGTGTACCTGGCGTGTTTAAGGGTGTAACTGCAACCGCGGCCCTCGGGGGGAATCCGCAGGCCTGAGAGCGTCAGAGCCACACAAGAGGAGCTAAGCCCCGCTGAAGAGAGGCTGTCATCTTCTCACCTGTGGAGACCGGCCTGCCTCACCGTAGACTCCACCTGGGGAAAGACAAGAGAGCTTTGGGAGGATTTGGCGGCCCACTTTGCACCTTGACACAGTAAATGCTTTGAAAGGGTCGACGGACTTCAACGTTCCCCCGCCCCCCCCGAGGGGGAGAGAGAGAGAGAGAGAGCGGTGAAGATGCCGGAGCAGACGGGGACGGGATGATGCTTCACACTTTATCCTGGCAGATTATTGTTTTAATTCAGTTCATACTCGAGAGCGTTCAGAGGGTTTTTTAGACTCGACTGCACAAAGTAGAAGCTGCACTTTCGATTGTTTTGTTTTTGTCTGAATAAATAAATCACACTCGTGGCTAGCAGGTGTTAGCAAACACGACAAAGGTCATCCTGGAGGCGTGCGTGGGTCCTCAGGTGTGACGTCATCCCCCAGCTTCCCAGATAAAGTAGTGAAGTCAGCGTGAACAGAGGCTGAACGCGGAGGAGCTCGAGCTGGAGGTGAGCTGTGTTTGTTGCGCTTCGCTCCGAACGCTTCGCTTCCACACCGCAGGATTATCAGATCGTAAAACGTTGAATGTTCAATATTTACGATTATTTAAAAAAAGCTGCGCGGCCGTGACGTTCTCCTGAGCAGAACGAAGACTCACACCACAGAAAAATCCAGCGATGAAAATCTCCTCCATCCGTTGTTGACCAGCTGACGGCGAGCCAATCCGTCTTTCAGTCTCTCGGTCCCGCCTCCCTTCACTCGTGAACAAGACGCAGAGATATCCGTCTGGGAACAAGGACTCGCTGCCCACCCGGGGGAGAGACCCACGGCTTCGGCTCGGAGGTGCTGACCTTCATCCCAACGGCTTCACACTCACCTGATCGCCTATAATCTCATGCAGCATAACAAGTCAGAACTTTATGAATGTAGCTCTTCTGTTGGCCTGAAATCAGCTTTAGACTGGTGTGAAAACAACACAGCTGTAAATATGTTCAGCAGGAAGTCTCGAGCAAGCGGCAGAAAATTAAGACTTAGGAACAGTTAACATGATTGTTTTTCTAATGTTTATTAAAACCATCAGAGAGACATCAGATATATATATGTGTGTGTGTGTGTGTGTGTGTGTGTGTGTGGCACTGAAGCTGCTGCATGTTCCCAGCTCCCTCCGTCCAGCAGGAGAGCGTTTCACAGTCTGGTACTGCAGACGTGTTTACACGCTCTTAAGCCTCGCTGTATTTATTACCAACTGAACTCCCAGGTAAACACGCAATCACACACACACATCTACACCTGTGAATATCATGAAAAAGGAGTCTTTGCACACACACACACACTTCAGTGCACATACTCCCATACTCACAGGTACTTAGCGCATTAGAGAAACAAAACAGATGTACCTCTCAGCACACACTTTAATCCTCAGGCATCCAGCTCTGGGATGGTGTGTGAGCGAGTCTGATGCTGAGCTCTGCAGCCTGCAGCTGCTCTCAGGCTGCACAACGATAGGTCACCGGTTCATGTGACCCGTCTTTGAAAGAGCCACGAGCAGACAGGAAGGGCCAGGCCGCTAATCCAGCCATCCGTCTTGATTCACTGTCATCGGGCACGGGAAGGATGAGCACATTAACACGCGTCAGTAGCACGTAGCACGTAGCACGTAGCGAGGGTCGTCATTAAAGAAGTAGACCAACAAAACGTCCATGAAGACTGTTTCCCGCCTGCAGCCTGTTGTCCACACGTAGGCGGGCATGTGTTCCCCCGCCGCTTTAAGAGAATAATCCCGTCCAGACACGCTCAGATCACAAAAACATCTTTGTCCAAATGCAATCCGTCATGAGCACGCCAAGTCAACAACGACGTCCTTTACCTGCAGAAATTCTTTTTTAATGTTTCTCTTCAATAATCTTTTATTTTTTTCAACTCAAAGTTCGACCGGGCGTCGTCCAAAAATGCAGACGCTGGCGGCGAGTTAGTGTCGTCGTATGAAGCGGCGGTGACCTCTGTCGTCCTCTGAGGTCGTCTCTGCTCGTCAACAAAGCCGGATGGAGAGTAACTGTGGAGTCTTTTCAGGTCCAGACAACCTGCATTCGTCACCACACGTGTATTTTAGTTCTCTCATAGTACGCACAGCCCAAATGCTAACACACAAAGCGCTCTCACTCAGCATCAATCACAAGCTAGCTAGCAGCTAACCGCAACATATATCTGTCAGCTGGAGGTCCGCAGCTATTTCCTGCCAACGCTTCATATCTTTCCTGATCTGAGCAGGAAGACGCGTCGAGCAGGCGCGGCTGCTGTCGCCATGGCGCTCTCACACGTCGTCTGTCTGTTTGTGCAGGGACAGTCGGGTGAGCAGCTTCACGGCTTCCACTCGAAATGAAAAACCTCAAACAAGTTTTGAACAAATGCACTGACACATGGAGTCCCACACGTGTGCAGATAACAAGGACGCAGTGAGAAGCCCACACGCCTGTTCACCACGTGAAGCTGCTCGCTGTGAGAAGTGGATGTGGACAGTTTGAGAAATGGAGGCGTTCATAATCTGCGAGGCAACAAATGGAGGGCTGAACGAGTGCTCGCAAAGTACGCGATCGATCACGGAGAGAGCGGCGGAGACGAAGAAGACGACGGAGAGAGATGGGCGAGCGAGAAGCAGTGGTGGAGGGAGGGAGTTGGGTGGGCGGGCGGGTTGGTTTTGGGTGCAGATAACAGCGAGCTCTGGAGGATTAACTTGTCTTGAGTGTGTTTCAGGGCCGGCGTGGTTGAGGGACAGGCACTCTGCTGCAGGGCTCTGGAAGTTCTCAGCAACATCCAGACGCCTTGTCTGCAACCACACACACACACACACACACACACACACACACACACACACACACAGAAAAATATCAAGCATGAACACAAAGACACACAACAACACCTAAAAACAGACGTGCACTGACTCACTGCGAGAACACAAACAGGTTTGTCACTCTGTTTTTGACCCAGTTATTCGAGAAGTAAACGTGTCACGTGTTCTCTAAAGGATGGACTCTAATCAGAGGAACTGAATGTGAATAAACTAACTTAAGTGGTGCACTTATATAATATATACATTTAAATATATTCTTTACTAAAACAAGACATTTTGTATTTTTATTTCCTGCCACATAAACAGTCAAATCTGGTGTTTTACAGATTTTCAGATGGCGACTTGCTTTAAAGGATGTACATGCTAAGGAACAGTTTTATTTTCTATTTTAGTTACATGATGGCAGAATATTTTCCGCCAGGTTTAATTAGCTTTAAAGTTTTTCCATCAACCCAGACACAAAATTCAGCTAAAGATTGTCGGGCCTCAGTCATATCCGACTTCTCAGAAACTGTGCTCACACAAGTAGTGCTGAAATGACAGCAGGCACGCTTGGCACCCATCACGCTGTCAGTGTCGGGCGACTCTGGAGACGATCCGTGTGGGAACGTCCTGGAAAAGCGAGCTCCTATCAGCGCTCTCACACCGGGTCCTGTCACCTTCCTCAGCCGACACCAGCGCTGAAGCCAGAGCCGAGAGCGCCACGGTGTGAAACAGAGCCGCTAACTCATGTCGATGGTTTGATTAAAGGACACGGGAGGGGGCGGGTGGGGGGGGTGTAGAAGTTTAGAAACTCCTTCCAAAGTGTCATGAAGTGAAACAACATCAATGAGAAATAAAAGTAAACTAGAGAGTAAATATGTTTCACTCAAGATTTTTTTTCTTGAAATAAATAAACCTGTTGAGTGATGATTGGAGCAGCGAATGGCTGCATGGTGTGTTCACAGAAAATGGAGAGAGGTTAGAACGCAGAAAGGTTTACAGACCCATGCAGAGCTGGCTAAACACTGAAGCTACAGTGTCCACCACATGCAGAGCTGGCTAAACACTGAAGCTACAGTGTCTCTACATGCAGAGCTGGCTAAACACTGAAGCTACATTGTCCACCACATGCAGAGCTGGCTAAACACTGAAGCTACATTGTCCACCACATGCAGAGCTGGCTAAACGCTGAAGCTACAGGGTCCACCACATGCAGAGCTGGCTAAACGCTGAAGCTAGTGTCCACCAGAGACCGCACGTCCAGGTGACGCAGACATAATCCAAGCGGCAGGTGAAGGTGTGTTTTTGTGTGCAAGTGTTTGTTTTTTATTACACCACACACTCGTCAGTATACGTTTGTGTAAGTGTGTGTGTGTGTGTGGTTCAGACGTCATTGTTACTGTCATGTTGACAGCAGCACACACACACACACACACATAGTGCACAGAGGAGTGGTGTGTGAGGAGCCTCAGGGTGTGTGTGTGTGTCAGTGGTGGTGAGTTAATAGAGCCATTACTCTGATTATCTCCTGTGTGTCTGCTGTGGTTAGTTACTCACCAAAAAAAAGTGTGTGTGTGTGTGTGTGTGTGTGTTTGAGAGTTTGTACAAGGTGGACGTGTGTGTGTTGTTTTTGCACTTTAACATTTTGGATTTTTACTTTATTATTAATGTTTTTAAAGTCTTTAAACCATCGACTCCCGTCCCTCGTGTGTCCCTGCAGGGGGCGCTGGAGTCCCTCGTGTGTCCCTGCAGGGGGCACTGGAGTCCCTCGTGTGTCCCTGCAGGGGGCGCTGGAGTCCCCCGTGTGTCCCTGCAGGGGGCGCTGGAGTCCCCCGTGTGTCCCTGCAGGGGGCGCTGGAGTCCCATGGATGGCGGTCTCCGTGCTGGAAATGCTGTCTCAGGCTAACTTTGAGTCAAGCTAACGAGCTGAGGCGGGTTTTAAGCCTCCTGACAAACTTGTGCCATCCTACTTCCTGTCTTTAAGTTGGCGGGCCAGCCTCAGGATGTGATTGGTGGATCGACTTCCCGCTCCTGAGCTCCAAGCGAGCTCTGGAACAATTCATCAAAAGGCAAAAAAATTTAAAATTAAATACAAACATCAAGTGTTCCCTCGAGAAAGCTTTAAGAAAAGAGAATATGGGATGAGATGCAGGAAGGACTTCTCCTCTGTTTCGTGGTGGTTGTCGGGGCGACACGGTCCGATGGTGATGCCTCTGCGTCAGGCACGTCGGGTGGTCGTTGTACCGGATCACCTCGCTGAAGGTCGGGGAGCTTCGTCTGTTGGAGAGGACGAGAGCTCCAGAGCTCCAGATTGTGAAACAGTTTCGCTGTTTGTTTTCGATGACGAGTTGATGACGAGCCAGCAAGAAAAACAGATATTTAGATTTGCACTTTGTTGATGGAAGTGTGCTCGGCAGGCTGTCCCACTCTTGTGGATTTGTGGTCTTTCACTATTTATTTATTTATTTCTCTCCACTATCCAAGAAACAGATCTATTTTTCTGGACGCAGGCCCTGCTTCTTCAGCCGTGTCTTCACTCAGCAGAGTCTCCACAGCGGCTGTTTGCTTTATTGTGTCTGTGATTTGTCATCTTTTCCCTTCAGGAGACTTGGCCGGCCGACAGCTGCCTTTGTGTCGCTCTGGTGTTGAGCTCTGGTGAAAAGGCAACAGAGACGAGGCAATGAGCTAAGTGATATTTAGCTCTTTGCCTGCTCCAAACTTGTACACAAACACACACACACACACACACACACACACAGACGACTGCAAAGAACGCACACATACCTACAAACATTTCCACCCAGATATAAAAACCAGAGAAACAGACATAAAAAGTCACGTCGCTGCACTCAGCATCCGTCAGAGCTGGCTCCAAACAATCAGCACACACACACACACACACACACACACACACACACACATCCTCTGTCAGCCTGGAGTTGACGTTGACAGGCCGCTCTTTTGTCCATCATTCACCCGCAGACAAGAGCACAAACAAGAGAGAGGGAGAGAGCGAGAGATAAAAGCCCTCCCCCCTGCCCGCCGTAATCCAATTACAGTCCTGCAAATTTGATTGGCGCCCCGGGAGTGTGCCTTCAGCTGTCCGTCATTAGCAGCTAGAGAACAGGGGGGGCTGGTCCAGGGTGCTGTTAGGGTGGAAGGAGGTGTGTGTGTGTGTGTGTGTGTGTGTGTGTCAGAGCAGGACTTTCACTTTATCTCTGCTGGCTCAAAGACGTCTCCTCTGTCTTCATGTGCTAATGTCCGATGTATAGCTCCCATTAGAGGCCATCAGAAACGAGTGAAGCACGTGAATGAATGCCGTCGTTACATATTTGTCAGATTATCAAATGTGCTGCAGATTCCTGCTGTGAAGGCCTCCACTTCAGACCAGGTACACAACCAGCAGGAGGGTGCAAAAAGGCTCAAACAGTCGGACACACAGGGACGCTTGGATCTGCTCGGCTCACATCACCGACATTAAAGGAGACATAAGAGATCTGGATGCTGATTGGATGGATGGTTTGGCTTGGTAGAGCAATAAGACTAAAAAAAGATCAAATGTTTTTTTTTTAATTCTGAGGGAAATAATGTTCCCCTTTATTCTTTATAAATAAAAAAAAGTGAATCTCAAATACATCAGAAAAAAACCGTCAGGGGTGAAAAGCACAAAAACTTCGAGAGGCGTGAGAAAAAACGTCACGTCAGAATCTTAATTGTTGAATTATTTAAGGTTCTGAATTGATTGGAAAATGGCCAAAAGGTGAATTTTTCACCAGCAGCCATGTTGACTGACGCTTGAGGCCAAGCAGCAAAATGTAGCCGATGCTGTAAAGTGTGAAATCCTGCAGTTCCTCAAGTGTCCACTAGAGGCTGGCTGCAGAAGCACAGGAAGTCACATACACACCCATTCAAAACATGAGCTGTAAACATGAACATGTTTACAGGCTGATAGGTGTGATTAGCTTGTTCCTCCATCCACACACGCTGTACGTTTTGATGACTCAGCAGTTTTGATTGGATGAAGGATCAGAGTTATTCACAATAAGGCGTGTAGCTGAGCTGATTGACAGGTGGCCTTTATTTCAGAGACCTGCACTCCTTAAGCCTCAACAACAACTTTAGATTTAGGCCCGTTGTGGTCTTCTAATAGTCCTCTGTTAAATTTGTGAACCACATTTCGTGAGTCCAGCTGATCATGGCTGCTCTTTGCTTTACAAACAGACCCGGAGGGCTGACGGAGCCACACCGCACAGATGCTGTGGAAGCCACCAAGTGGGTCAAACTTCCCCTGGAAGTGAAACTGAAAGTATAAACACTTGATGTCCGTCGACAGTTTGTCAGTGCAACAGAAAGCCGAGCTGTAGCTGGCTTGTGTATGCAACATGACGCACACACAATAAGGACAGACATTTTTAAAGAAGATGGCCGACGTGATGAATCAGAGGACTTGTTTTAAAGCTCATCTGATGCTGAAATCAGAACTGTGGTCGTTACTGGGAGTAAAAACCTGACTGCAGAAATTTGGATTCAGAACTGTTCTTCTGTTTTAATGCGATGTGAGGTTTCTCTGGATACCAGCGAGACGCCAGCGATATCAGCGTGGAGCCTTGTATCTACCGAAGGAAGATCAGTGAGGAAGTCACAGACATGCCGCGGGGCTTATCTTTTATTGGCTGGCTCCTCTGAGGCTTATCTTTTATTGGCTGGCTCCTCCGTCAAGCTTATCTTTATTGGCTGGCTCCTCCTGAGGACAGCCGGTAAGACATGCAGGGCTGAGGTGGAGGCGGAGGTTTTGGGGGGGGGGGGCAGAGCCAGGATGACTGGGACTGACACAGATAGCTCTATCAGCAGTGTGGGAAAAACATACAAGCCTGTTTCCACCTTCAGAACAGACGGACAGAGTCACTACTGTCTCCAGCTTCTCTTCCTCTCCTTACTTCCTCTCCTTCGTCACTCCCGACTTCCCCCCTTCATCAGCCTTTCTTTGTTTTACATCATGAGCCATTTAACACTTCACCTTTTTTCTTAAGGCTACAGCAGAACACCTGAAACAGAAACCAATTAGTGGAAATCTCCTAATTTTTATGGATTAATATGCGCATAATTCAGTCAATTAACAATGTTGAAATTTACACTGTTATCCAATCAGAAGAAGCTTTGTCCTTCAAAGGGGACTTTGAGCTGTGTTGTTTATATTTAGATGCGTTTAAATCAAGTTTGTGAAGATTTTATTTTGACATTTTAGTCTTAAGCTGAGTGTACTTTACTTGCTGTGGGCTTTTATTTTGAAATAAAGTAAGGCCTTTCTGGTTGATGGAAGTTCAGGACACATGTTTTGACTTTGGACTCGTCAGCTGAGCTGTCTGAGAAGATTTTTAAAGTGAAATGAGACATTCAAAGATCTGTCTTTTATGTCACTGAGGCTACAGATTAAAAACTTTAGTAGCATTAGTTTTTCTTTTTGTTTTCCGAATATGACAGCTGAAGAGAGACGGGAAATTTTGGAAGGAGAGGGCAGGGAGATGACAAGATGCACCTGGCGCAACACAGGATTTGCAGAGGAATACATACATGAGCACATGGCATGTGTGTGTGTGTGCATGTGTGTGTGTGTGTGCATGTGTGTGTGTGTTCTCAACACTTGTTTTCCTGGAGTCGGTCCTATCAGTAAGATAAACGGCAGATCTTCTTCAGCAGGTCTGTTTCAGTATCTTCTGCACGGTTTTATCAGCCAAAGGAAAAGTGATCTGAGTGTGAACAATAATTAGCATCTGAAGAGCTCGGACACCTGCATCAGATAGTCTCTAAATAACAGCACAGAAAAAGGATTACGTGCAAATCCATCGAGCATTTCTCATTGAATCTGCTCATCGAAGCCAAAGACTGAGAAAACTAAACGTACAGTTTTCTGTTCCTGTGTTCGAGGCTCAGGAGGCAGCAGGCTCTCGAGTGGACGGGATCTGGCTTCCTGCACAGACATCATCGGACTGTGTCGCCACCACCACCGCCGCCCGGCCTGCTCTGACCTCCACGGCAGCAGGTGTGGACCGCAGGAATGCCAGGAACACTCAAGGAAAAATCCTGCATCTGGAGATAACACTTAACTGATGTTTTTATTTATTTATCAGGGACAATACGTATCCTAATGAAAGTGTAACTGATGCAATGAATATCGGACTTATTTGCAGTCCTTGTCCCTGGTTTCAGGGAATAACACACACGACACAACACCACTGTGACATTGATGACTGACACATTGATGCATGAAAACAAACAATAAAGCTGTTTGTGGTTTGTTGTTTTTTAAACGCTGTATGTAAGGTGTCCTTGGCTCTTTTGAAAGGCGCCCTCCAATAAAATGTATTATTATTATTAAAGCAAATGCAAACCGAAAGATTGACGATAATGACAATAAGAGTGATACCTGGAAAAAAAACAACAAAGAAAAAAACTGTAAGAAAGAATTGAGACTGAAAAATATTCCTCTCATTTTTCTCATGAAAACACCAACGAGTACAGTTTGTTATTCTTCTTTTCTCTGGTCCCTCGAGTCAATGAAACACCTTTAATACGCCGGCCGTCCTGTCCGTGTCAACGCGTAGAGACGGCTCGGACAGCATCACACACACATTTACATGTTATGTGTAAAATGTTGCATATTCAGCCTTTAAGATGTTTATCTGGACCTGTCGGGTGATTCTGGTTCATTGTAAATGTGCTGAGATGCTTTTCTGCTCCCCCCATCCAAGATCCCCCAGACCCTTTATCAGCTCCCCCCTACACCTCCTGTCCCACCACGGCTCCACCAACCCAAAACACTGCTGTCCTCCACATCTCCGAGATAACTGTGTGTGTGTGTGTGTGTGTGTGTGTGTGTGTGTGTGTGTGCGTGCGTGATTGTGTATTCGCCCCATTTCGTCCCGCTGTGGCCCGACTGTCTCCATGCCTTGAATGACATCATCAGGCCCCAAAAAAAAAGAAAAAGGGGGAAGTGTGTGTCTGGATGTCATGGGCTGTCACAGGGTTGCCATGACAACGGCATCATCTCTCCCATGGGAGGCAGACTGGGAGGCTTATCACTCTGAAAAGCTTTTAAAACACAACAGTTAAGGCTTTAGGAAGCAGAGGCTGATGGGTAAATAAGTTAACCAGGATCCATCTCCGCCATTTAAGTTCCAGTTCCTGTATTTCACAATTACTAACCGTATACTGTGTGAGCGCGTGTTTTCGTGCCTTTGTGAGGTCCACTTTAACTAGATTTAACTTTGATTATTTGCTGTGTGTGTGTTTTCTTTTGTTAGCAGCATGTCTCAGAATGATTGTGCACTCAGGAACTTCACGTGACACATTTGGATTCTGCTCCTGAATGCTCTGGATTTGATTGGACCAGAGAAGGTAGGGGGGGCTTTGAAGGCCGTTTTGGACGCCCCTGGGTTTGCCAGATATGAGAGCAGTTATCAGGTGAACAGGTGTTGCAGCGATGGAAGCGGGCAGTGGAACTGCTTCAGATAGAAGTGATTGTACCCGAGCTAAAAAGCCTCTGCATGTTTCTAATAAGCTCCAGCAGCAGAAAGCTGCTCAAACTAGGATCAATGTTGGAGATGAAACATGGAGACAGGTTAGAACGCAGAAAGCTTTACAGACCCATGCAGAGCTGGCTAAACACTGAAGCTACAGTGTCCACCACATGCAGAGCTGGCTAAACACTGAAGCTACAGTGTCCACCACATGCAGAGCTGGCTAAACACTGAAGCTACAGTGTCCACCACATGCAGAGCTGGCTAAACACTGAAGCTACAGTGTCCACCACATGCTGACCTGTGTGAGCATCCACGCTAGAGGGGGGGGGGGGGCAGTACTACATTTTAAACGCTTCATGTCTCCTTTAGATATCAGAGTTCTTACTTTGAATCAGTGGGCATGAAAATGAGGAAAGTCAGAGGCCAAGAGGGTCAGCGAGAGAGTCGCACACAGCATCCAGACATCCGTCTTATCTCACGGCTCCTTGGCCACATCTTGACACACTAACCATGTACAAATATGGAGAGAGCAAAGCACTCTCACAATCAACAACCTCCCAGTCTTCCCAGTATGGACTGGGGCAACACCAATCTCCAGCGTGCACACAGACACACACACACTTGAAAGACAGATACACGAGTACAGACAGGTGCAGACAGAGACACCTGGTCCTGAATGTTCGTCACAATAATCTGATTTACATCACACCAATAAAAATACTCATTGTGTGAACGGAGCAGTGTCCCCACATTGTGTGAACGGAGCAGTGTCCCCACATTGTTTGAATGGAGCAGTGTCCCCACGTTGTGTGAACGGAGCAGTGTCCCCACATTGTTTGAATGGAGCAGTGTCCCCACGTTGTGTGAACGGAGCAGTGTCCCCACGTTGTGTGAACGGAGCAGTGCCCCCACATTGTGTGAACGGAGCAGTGTCCCCACGTTGTGTGAACGGAGCAGTGTCCCCATGGTGTGTGAACGGAGCAGTGTCCCCATGGTGTGTGAACAGAGCAGTGTCCCCACATTGTGTGAACGGAGCAGTGTCCCCACGTTGTGTGAACGGAGCAGTGTCCCCACGTTGTGTGAACGGAGCAGTGTCCCCACATTGTGTGAAAAGAGCAGTGTCCCCACATTGTTTGAATGGAGCAGTGTCCCCACATTGTGTGAACGGAGCAGTGTCCCCACGTTGTGTGAACGGAGCAGTGTCCCCACGTTGTGTGAACGGAGCAGTGCCCCCACATTGTGTGAAAAGAGCAGTGTCCCCACATTGTTTGAATGGAGCAGTGTCCCCACATTGTATGAACGGAGCAGTGTCCCCACGTTGTGTGAACGGAGCAGTGTCCCCACGTTGTGTGAACGGAGCAGTGTCCCCACATTGTTTGAATGGAGCAGTGTCCCCACGTTGTGTGAACGGAGCAGTGTCCCCACATTGTGTGAATGGATCAGTGTCCCCACATTGTGTGAAAAGAGCAGTGTCCCCACGTTGTGTGAACGGAGCAGTGTCCCCACATTGTTTGAATGGAGCAGTGTCCCCACGTTGTGTGAACGGAGCAGTGTCCCCACATTGTGTGAATGGAGCAGTGTCCCCACATTGTTTGAATGGAGCAGTGTCCCCACATTGTTTGAATGGAGCAGTGTCCCCACGTTGTGTGAACGGAGCAGTGTCCCCACGTTGTGTGAACGGAGCAGTGCCCCCACATTGTTTGAATGGAGCAGTGCCCCCACGTTGTGTGAACGGAGCAGTGTCCCCACGTTGTGTGAACGGAGCAGTGTCCCCATGGTGTGTGAACAGAGCAGTGTCCCCACATTGTGTGAACGGAGCAGTGTCCCCACGTTGTGTGAACGAAGCAGTGTCCCCACGTTGTGTGAACGGAGCAGTGTCCCCACATTGTGTGAAAAGAGCAGTGTCCCCACATTGTTTGAATGGAGCAGTGCCCCCACGTTGTGTGAACGGAGCAGTGTCCCCACGTTGTGTGAACGGAGCAGTGTCCCCATGGTGTGTGAACAGAGCAGTGTCCCCACATTGTGTGAACGGAGCAGTGTCCCCACGTTGTGTGAACGGAGCAGTGTCCCCACGTTGTGTGAACGGAGCAGTGTCCCCACATTGTGTGAAAAGAGCAGTGTCCCCACATTGTTTGAATGGAGCAGTGTCCCCACATTGTGTGAACGGAGCAGTGTCCCCACGTTGTGTGAACGGAGCAGTGTCCCCACGTTGTGTGAACGGAGCAGTGTCCCCACATTGTGTGAACGGAGCAGTGTCCCCACATTGTGTGAACGGAGCAGTGTCCCCACGTTGTGTGAACGGAGCAGTGTCCCCACATTGTGTGAACGGAGCAGTGTCCCCACATTGTGTGAACGGAGCAGTGTCCCCACATTGTGTGAACGGAGCAGTGTCCCCATGGTGTGTGAACAGAGCAGTGTCCCCACATTGTGTGAACGGAGCAGTGTCCCCACATTGTGTGAACGGAGCAGTGTCCCCATGGTGTGTGAACAGAGCAGTGTCCCCACATTGTGTCAGTAAAACGTGTACACAGTGAGACACACACACTCTCACTACTAATTGATGCATAAAAGCACACACTCTTGGCTTGACTCATAAACAAAGATAATGTCTGCCTGCTTAAATGCTCAGACACTTTCGCTCCCACAGAGATAAATGCAGCCCACACACACACACACACACACACACACACACTAGAGATCCCAAGCAGATGCTGAGCTGGGAATATTAACCGGACCAGACTACATTTTTCTACCCTAACTTCACCTGGAATTTTTCCTTCCACACACACACACACACACACACACACTGTAATGCAGACCTGCCCCCCCCCCTTAAAGTGGGGATAGCAGGCCATCATTGTTAGCGTAACATACCACTCAGAGCGCGCTCAGATAAGGCAAGCAGAGGAGCCGAGTACTTCAACAGACCACAGTTCTATTCTACGTTGCATTAAAATAATATTTTTATTTCTGAAAAGATTAATACCTTTATTCTTTGTGTATAAACAGAACAAACATGGGACAATAATTCTTAAACAACATTATGAATAGCAGCTTTAACTGTTCGACCAAAATCTGTTTATAACTGACCAAGTAACTCGATCAGTCTCTGCTCTGATAGTGAGCGGAGACGCGTTGTGTACACTAATTTAAGACGCTCTCTAATGGGCATCTGTTAGATAGTTTATCAATGAGCTGACCTGAGACAGAAACTGATACACAAGCAGAGAAGAAGAAAGAAGAAGATTTACTTTATTGATCCCTGAAGGGAAATTATCTCTACTCTGTAAGTGAGATTCGATTCAGGTCAGAATAAAACATGTACATATTTTATCTCATTGAGTGTAATCTATTTTGTCCCTTTTGGCACACCGTAGGTACAGGTAATTCTTCCTGCAGCTTTTGAATACAAATTGCAAATTGCCTTTCAAAATAAAAGTTTTTTTTTTTTTAATCCAAACAAGAAGAGAAGACACCCTGAGCTGAACACAGCACAAAACTGTGATGGAAAACATACATGATGGAAAAATCAATAAATCAGGAAATGGGACCAAAAAGTGACCGCTTCCTCCCAGAGGTTATATCATATCGTCACCAGACGATACCTCATGAGGTTTCCAGATTTTTAAACATGTCCTTGTATTGTCCTTCAAGTCTGAATTTAGGACTCCTCTATCTGCCTGTGTGGTGATGCAGCGATAAGGGGTGTTTGTGGGTTTATCAGGGTCCTGGGCAGTGGGGGGTCAACAGGTCACCATAGGAGTCCTGAGGGTTCTGGGGCAGGCTCTCTGTCTGTGAGCTAATCCTCAACCAGACACACACACACACACACACACACACACACACACATACTGGACCAGGACGCTGAGTGTGTGTTTACGTCTGTGTCTTTAACGTTTGAATAAATCTCTCCTTTTCTGTGTCCGTCGTCCATCTTCATGTCACGCTGCTGCTGAACGGCCTCGGACAGGGAGGGAGGGTCGGGGTCAAAGAAACACAGAAACAGAAGTCCTCTGTCTATCTTTCATCACTCCATCAGTCTGCACTTTCTTTTTCAGAGGACCTGAAAACGAAGTAATGACAGAGCAATCAGCACTGACGTCTTTGGATTTGTTTAAAACTCTTGTTTGTTTATTTACCTCTCTGTTTCTTTGTTTTAGTTTTTACTACTTTCAACAGAAGTTCACATCAACGTTAATATTAATCAGTAGTACGTTTTAAAGTCACAGGATGTGAATTCCACCACCAGGGGGCTCTCAATCTCAATCAAGGCTGGCGGGCAATCATGGGAGTGATTCTCTCCCTTCCACCCTGAAGAAAGCCAACTTTGAGTTGATGGTAGTCAAGATGACAAACAGGTGAAACCAACCTGAGGAGGAGAATATTACATCTCCGTCCATCTTATAGTGTCACGGCCTCTGCTTCATCCTAGCATGCAGGGTGTGTGTGTGTGTGTGTGTGTGTGTGTGTGTGTGTGTGTGTGTGTGTGTGTGTGTGTGTGTGTGTTCTTAATTGCAGGAGTGGGATCTGGTGTGTAGGAGTTGAGCTGCAGCTGTAAACAATCTTCAATCAACTCCACCGCTCTGCCACATCGTAGACTCTGTTACCGCAGGTAGTCTTGTTCAAGCCAAGTCTCTGAATGTCCTTTTCCTTTCCACTGCGTTCTCCTTCGCCTGCAGTTTATCCCACGCTCGACTCCGGCCTCCATCCTGCTGGATTCACATCGGATCAGCACAACATTCTGGACTCACCTGCCGTCCTTCCCCCTCTGCCTGTCTCAGCTCATGACCCTCCCTTCGACTATAACTCCTCTGCACCTGCTCCCTGCATGCCTCCGACTGTGTTCTGCATTTGGCTTCTCTAAAGTCAGCTCTATGTAGACTGTGAACATTAATGGAGCTGAGTCTGACAAAACGTTTCACCTTGCCTGTCAGTCCTTTCGGCCAGTCTTGCTTCTGCATCCAGCCTCTTGTGGACACTTGATGTGCTGCAGTTTTTGCTGCTTGGTCCATGTTACTGTACAGTCTCTGTGTATCAGGATGTGTTGGTCTATTTCTACCTCACTAAGAAAATGAGACCGCTGCTGACTGAGGCTGTTCAGTGAAATAAAACCGAGCAGCCATCTTTTCCCTGCCGTTCATTCTTAATATTTTCTGACTTCCTGTTTGTACAAACACTCAAACACAGAGAAGTGTTCTCTTTAATCTTTGTCGACAAATTTGAGGAGGTGTAAATCTCATCTTTGTCAACGACAAAAAAACGATCAGGTGTTCTTTCCTTACGCGGTTTAAAAGCTGGACTGATTAAAGTGTCAGATGTGAACATTTCAGGAAGCATGTTGATCGATTTCAAGACACGGCCCACAAGTTTGAGGGATTGATTAATCAAAGATCTCTCTTCTTACACTCACTGAGCGTTGTGTGTTTGAATGTGAAGCTGTAGAAATCAATCCTGCACGATTTAAAACCTGATAAAACATTCAGTCTTTTGCACCGGATTGATTTTCATTCTTCGGCTCTGAGAGACGTGGATTTTATCGGCTGACAAAATGGACACAATTTTTATTTGTGTCGGGAGTTGGGCTGCAGGGATGTGTGACAGTGTGTGTGTGTGTGTGTGTGTGTGTGTGTGTGCAGAAAGTGATAATTCAGAGGTGATACTGTGTATGTTCAGTCTTCCATATAGATTTTAGCAGCTGTTCATCCTCGGGGCATCACTCAGTCCTCAGCAGTGAGAGTGTTTCTCTGGAGGGTCGGACAAAGTGTGTGTACATGCATGTACTGTATTCAGAGTGTGTGTGCATTCCCCGCTACACTGGGAGGATTATATTTATTTATCTAATCTGGAAAAGCAACTGGAGCCTTTTGTTAAGTGTTTGAAAATTGAAGGAGTTGCCCTTGTGTAAAAAAAATTTAAAAAAAAGGCAAAAAGGCACAAAAAGCAAAAAAAAAAAGAGTCTGAGCTTTTACTTTGTAAAAAAAAAAAAAGAAAAAAAAAAGAAGAAGTACCAGATGCAAAAGTAGCCCGATCTTTTGCCTTCCTGGGCCAATAGAGCAGGCGCACTTCAAGGCCAACAAATATTTCTGACTTTGGGGCGCTGGATCCTTTATCACATTTTAATCCTCTCTCTCTCTCTCTCTCTCTCTCTCTCTCTCTCTCTCTCTCTCTCTCTCTCTCTCTCTCTCTCTCCCTGACGTCCAACACTATCCACTGTCCTATCTATATAACAAAGACATACAAGGACTAAAACAAATCTGAATTCATATTTATTTACTTTTAGGACGTCAGGATTTTGAAAATGGTCGTTTCAGTGTTGGTATCAGTACGTTTATGGTGCGTGCTCCAAATGTAAGATCTGCAGAAGGCTGCAAATAATGACGTCCTGATTCTGGAAAAGGCTTCAGTTTGCGTCAGACCAGCAGTCTCCCTCTCGTACTGTTTCCCACAATGCAAAGCGCCAGGTCAGACATTGAAATGACGGACCGCAGCAGAAATAATCACATCAGACCAAAGAGGTCAGCGGACATCTTTGTTGATTCTTTAAAGCGTGAATATCTGAATCTCTCGTCTTCTCTTTTCAGGATGTGGAGGCTGTTTTTACTTCCTCGTTCCTCGACCGGAAACCAGCTCAGCCCGGGTCACTGAAGAATAACCACCGACTGGACATATTACTGTTGAATGTAAAATACATGTTAGGTCTCATCCCCTCTGTCTCTACACTGCCCGACTGTTCATGTGCATGAAATGCTTTTAAATATTCCCTGAGCTTCCTTAATCTGCCAAATATCATTCAACATATTCTCACAATAAATTTATTTTTTTAATTATTTTTGTTATGTTACCTGGTCAAATGTTAGATGACCCTGCTTAAATACAGAAAACACGTATTAAGGCGGAGGACGAATTTGAATTTGAAAAAGTTGAAGGACTTTATAAAACAAGCTAAAAGACAGAACTGTGCAGTGTGACTTTATCTTCTTGAACGCACACACACACACACACACACACACACACACACACACAGATTCAGGTCCTGTATCGGGGGACTTCAGCAGTTCTTAGCAGCTGCTCTGTGTTTATGTGACACCTTTTCATGGGTGCTAATGCTGGAGAGGCGTTTAACAGCCCAACAGGCCGTCGATCCCGCTCCGCTGCCAGGAAACAGTAATGGGAGGTTGGACAGTGACTCACAGGGGGGAGAGGAGGAGGAGGGGTGAGGCAGAGTGGAGGAGAAGTATGAGGAAGATGTTGTTATGGGGGGGGGGGGGGTTCTTATCCCCTTCCCATGGCGGCGGCTCCCCTGCTGCTCTGGATGAAAGCTCCCCGACCAGCCGTCGTCGCGGTAACTAATTTGCTGAGATTTTCTGCTCGACTGGAGGCACGAGGAAGAGGCTCCCCCTCTCTCTCTCCCCCTCCCCCCCCCACTCGTCCTCCCACCCGACCATCAACTTCACCCTCATCTCTCCCTCAACACTCATCTCTCCATCTGTGCTCGGCTCCAACCTGCTCAGCTCAAAGTCGAAAACCTCTCTGACGGATCTTAATGAGGAAATAAACAAAACAACAAACACGACGTGTCTGTGTGTGTTTATCTTATCTGACCCGTTCAACAACTATTATAAAAAAAATAATCAATACCACTTGGCGTCCAGCCACCGCAATCGGACTGTATCGTCCCCACAGCCACCGCCGTCCTCGTTCATGCACGCCGTGCTCCGACCACGACCTCTGCAGCGGTGAGGAAGTGTGAGCGACAGGAACACGAGGAAGACAAAGAAGAAATCCTTCCTCGGTACGAATCAAGTTTTTTAATTGACTTGAATTGATCTGCTCTTTTGTAAAGCGTCTTAAGACAACACTTAATTGGCGACATACAAATAATGATTGACGGATTGATTGACGATAACGTGAATGAACTCAGAATCAAAGTCATCACAGCGAGCCAGCTCCCCCTCTCTCTCTCTTTATATTATCATCAACAAAAATCAAATAAAGAGAAGAATTATCCATCTGGGAAAAAAATAAATAAAAAATAGAAGAAGGAGATAAGCATCGAGAAACTGGCAGACATTGATGTCATGATGGTTGGAGACATTTTTATATCGTTTGCATTCATAACAGTTGGCAGTTTGAAAATGAGGCGCGACCTCGGCATGTTTGTTTCTGCTGTCAAAATCATCATTTTAAGATGGGTATTAATTGTACTTCCTTTTGCTTTTGGAGCCGCCCCCAAGTGGACACTTAAAGAACTGCAGTTTTGTGACTTTATTTTGCCAGACAGAAGACGCTGCTTTTGAGGCCTTTGATGTTTCCCCATTCTACATCCTCGAACACTGCCTTCCTTTTAACGATGTGCCTAAAGAAGTCGAGTGTAGTCTCAGTCACATCACCCTGATAATAGTCCCTAATCACCGCCGTGGCACCCTTTAGGGTTCAAGCGGGTCGTTGGCAGGAAGCCATAATCCTCCTCTTGAACTCTGGCCCGCGACGGCCATTTTAATGGGGTCAAACACTGAAAGCGGATCACATCACATCCTGACCAGAAACTCTGACGCGCCGTCTGCCGGAGGTGAGAGGACGCGAGCTCTTCGTGTCGATCGCACTTTTGGGAATTCAGCAGTGATGTACCTGAAGCGGATAAACATGAGGATTAAACGCAGGAGGATCGATGATATTGATCGGGACACGGCGAGAGGTGTGATCGGGCATCGTCAGTTCATGTACTGTATGAGAGTGTGTGTGTGTGTGTGTGTGTGTGTGTGCCGACTATTTAAGGCAAGGGAGCTGTGGGAAATCTGCAAAAATAACACCCTGGCTTACAATGTGGTTTTTGTGTGTGCACGAGTCTGCGTGTGTCTGCGCATGTGCCTGTGTGTGCATGACTGTGTGTGTGTCCATTATGGTGTAACTAAGCGCAGATAATTCCAGGCAATAACAACACTCGGACAACAATAGACCTTTTCTTCGGCCAGTTTGGCTTTCTTCCAGTTTCCTCGCTGTTATTTTAGCCGTGATGCTAATCCCACCTCTAGCGGCATTCAGCCCGTCCAGCAGCCAAGACGAACACAAGCCATGAGACCTGAAGATTACAGCTTATAGATCCTTTTCTTCTATCCCACGGGGAGTTTATGTGAAGGTGTGGGGTGAGAGTTAGCGGATTTGATTGTTTGCACACGGTTCATTTCAGAACAAGAACAGAAACATTATGACCCAAGCTCAATGTGTCCATACATCCCGATTTGACCTCCCGTGTTCAAGCTCTGCGTCCAAAGTCCCCACTAAAATCTATAAAACACTAATAGGTCCCAGTTTCTAAAAGTCCCTGTCCTTGCTTGCTGCGCTGATTTGTCAATGTTGTTGCCAATAGAAACCAATAAAAAATACATAACTAACCACGGGTCAAAGGTCAACACAGATTTTTCTGTCCATGTGTCAATCAATATCACGCTGAGCTCTAGCTTAGCTAGCTGAGCTAATCATGCTAACAGGAGAAGTTGCAGCCAATGAATGTGCTGCATTTTTCACACAAAGCAAAGTGTCCATTTTAAAAAAAAAATTCTGAGAAAGTTGGGCTAAAGTTGAACATTTCTTTTTTCAAAAGATTTTATTATAGGAGTTAAATGTAACTTTGACACCTAGTGTTTAAAATGGGTACTGCAGTCCAAAGACAGCGCGCCTACCTTCTCTGGTCCAAACAAATCCAGAGCATTCAGGAGCAGAATCTAAAGTTGGAAGGAGGACATACTGGCTGCTGCATGTTTCCTTCATGTCTGATCATTTCATGAAGAAGATGTCTGTCCTATGAGGGATGATGAAGACTCCGTGGACACGTTGGGGGTGAGGAATAGAGGACGATGGGTGAGTGAGGGTGTCGGGGTTGTTGCGATCTTTTAGTGAGTAAAGGTTAAAGTCAGGCTCTTTGCACGTCGTGTCTTTGCCTCCCCTCGCTGAGCCTGCTGTTAGCACGCTGCGGGCCTCTACTCCCTCTCGCCTGCAAACCTGCAAACCCCCCCAAACACTCACACACACACACACTGACAACACATACACCCACATCCAAGCGTGACACACGCTTACAGAGATATTCATTCACAGGGATCGACAAACTTTTCTGCGTCACAGTGCGAGGAACTTTACACATCCAGAAAAATATCTAAAGGGTTTAAAAACATGAATATCTTTGAAATCCTAGAGTTTATTTATGATGGACATTTTTTCCTGAGTGATATGAGACATGCAAAGACAGACGTGCTGTTCACTTCCATCACTCTGGTTGCAGGAAGGTGCTACGGGCTAAATTGCGACGGAATTAATTCGATTCAAGAAATCAACGCGTCCGAATTGTCCTTTAAGAAGCTTACACAGATGCAGTTTCACCGTCCCCACACGATGCCAGTGAAGCTTTTGAACGCTGAAGTTCTCCGACGCCCTTGACTCTGACTCCGACTTTGACTTTGAGGCTGGCGCCGAAGGCTCCTGCGAGTGGACCGCCCTCTCTTTCTCTCTCTCTCCTTGCCAAAGTGAAAATCTGTGGAGCTGAAGTGTGGAGTTCTGAAGTTGAGGTCAAACTAATAAAAGGACACAGAGGTGAAGTCCACAGTCTAACATGCCGAGACTCCCGCCCCCCCCCCCCCCTCCCCGTTCGCTCTGGCCATATTTAGAGATGTGACTCTTGGCACATCTCAGAAAAAGCCTCCCCGGGGGGTCAAGAGGGTCGATCCGCTCTGCAGAATCACAACACAATTACAGCACTGCTTCTTAAAGAGCTGTACAAGGATTCAGTCACTTCTAAAGTCCCTGTTAGCTTTTAGCACCCCCCCATCCCTGCTGCTAAAACCTTCTGCTTGTCCCTGCTAGGCTGCAAAAAGCGTTTGGGTGTTGCGTTGAGCGTGTGGCGAGCCTCTCGCTGTCCGTGTCTGTCGCGGCGAGCAGCAGAGACAGAGCCTGGAGATGTGCATTTATCCCTCCTCAATTATTCAGCAGCAGAGAGGAGTCAAACATTCCCATTTAAAGATCCAACACTTGTTCGACCAGCTGAATGTCCGATAGTCGTGTCGGGACAGACGAGGCGGATGGGTGAGGGGCGGCGAGGACAGAAAGCCTCGCCGGAAGCTTTGGCTTCATGAATCTCAGATTATTTCATGTTTTGTGTCTCGGTTTCGTTTGCTGTTGTATTTATTTATTTTTAAAGTTTTCTTATTATCGGTGGTGGGCGTGTTCACCGGACATTTTCTCTGTGACGGACCACAACTCACCTGTTCACCTTTTAGCTCAGACCGAAAGAGAGAGAGAGAGAGAGAGAGGGGGGTGAGCGAGGGAGCGGAAACCTTCTGAAGAACGTCACACTGCACTGCGCTGCAATCGCACGCTTATTTTAAGATCTGGTAACCATGGTAACAGTCGTGACTTCATGTGTTTGTTGAATAAGTGACGAAGCAACTTGGATCTCGGAGTTAAAGTCAGGGTCGTTTATTTTCCAACTTCAACCAATGTCTGCCACGAGGTACCAATCTGATGAACCAATCACAGGCCTCCCTGTCTCCCTGCTCTCTGATGAACCAATCACAGGCCTCCCTGTCTCCCTGCTCTCTGATGAACCAATCACAGGCCTCCCTGTCTCCCTGCTCTCTGATGAACCAATCACTGTGAGTTTACTGACCGCTAAGAGAGATGAGCTGAAGTCACAACGCTTGTGCATGTAAGTGAGGGGGCGTGGCTTTAGAGGGAGCACAGAGGGGGCGTGGCTTTAGAGGGAGCACAGAGAGGGGAGGGGGCGTGGCTTTAGAGGGAGCACAGAGGGGGCGTGGCTTTAGAGGGAGCACAGCACAGAGAGGGGGAGGGGCGTGGCTTTAGAGTGAGCACAGAGGGGAGGGGCTAGGTGCAGAAGGAGCACTGAGGGAATGCTAACTTCACAATCATGCTAGTTTTGGAAAATTGCCAACCCTACCTTCAACTATTACGACATCACATCGCCATGTTTTTTCCACCTCTGTTTTGCTCCCTCTGTGCTCAGACCTCTATAACCACTGTGTAACAAGTTATTTTTACCTATTTAAAGCCACAAGGAGGAAGTGATGGTTATATGCCTTTCTTTAACGTACAAGAAAAAAAACAAGACCAAGAACGAGAAGATGAACATCACGTCTGTTGCTGTCGTCGTCTTCGTATTGGTCGATGTGATGAACTCCTCAAAAAAACACAATTTGCTTTAGCGTCCACTCTTCCCTTTCTTCAGCTCACAGTATCACCGAGTTCGTGACCCATCAGTCCTCTGATCCATCACATCCTCGTCCTTCTCCCCCCTCCCCTCCCCCCTCTCTCTTTTCATTTGACCTATCCTTCACCAAGGCCCCGTCTAATCCCATCGAGTTTGGGCAAAACAAAGTTTAAGGGGGGAACGAGGGAGGAGGGAGGAGAGAGGTTAAAGAAACCAGCTCTTTAATCCGAAAAGTCACAGCCGTGAACCTGCAGCTGGAGCAGTCCTGAACGCTAACCACGGATCTCGGACATTAACCCTTCATTCAGAACCAGAACATTCAGTCCCACTAATATCTGGATTTCATGCAGCCGTGTGTTCAAACACAAAACACTCACATCCTTGAATTTGAAGGTTTACATGTGCTGTGATATACTGACACGAGGAAGTTGTGATGACAGCCGTCGTTGTATTTTTCTCCACCGTGAGGAAAACAACGGAAACGTAACGTGTCTCTCTTCTTCCTCTCAGTGGCGTCCTCCATCCTGTCCCCCCCCTCCCCCCCGGGGGGAACCGTCAGCTCCAACATCACGCACCTGTCTCCAACATGTTCCACACTCCACATGTTTCAGTGCTACTGTGGAACCTGTTTGTTTATACACACAGGAAGTGACAACACTGGTTTCTGTTCTGCACATAGACAACACGTTATATACTGACCCCGGTGCAGCGTGCATGGAAGAGCAAACAACGGTACAAAACTACTAAGTGCTTTCAGACAGATAAACACACGTGGAGTAAATATCAGTCCGCTCCTCAGTCCGGATATCTTCAGGAAGTTTTTCACCAGGAGACTTTCAGGAGTTTTTCTCATTTTGTGACGAACCTGTTTGTAAAATGTTTTACATGGTGGAGATGAGTGGTGAAGCGGGGGAGGTTTTGGGAGGGGGGGGGGGGGGGGGGTGAAGACGTGGGTCTTGCATTTGAACTTAACCTGGCTGTGGCCCGGGACTGACGTAGCAATTAGCACCAGGGATCAGCTTCAAAAGGAACGGCGCAGTGTGAAGCTGGTCTAATTAGTCATATGAACGGAGGCAACAGACCGACCACTGCATGCCTCAGGCTGTGCAGGGGCGGCCTGTGTGTGTGTGTGTGTGTGTGTGTGTGTGTGTGTGTGTGTGTGTGTGTGTGAGGTTCAGTCGACAGCAGGAGAATAAGAGTCCACGTCGGTGAAGAAATGCTTCAGATCAAAGCTAGTGTGTGATCACATATGATCTGTTTTTTGAAATCAAATGAAAACATCCCAGCTGCCTCTCTTTTTCTGTTTTCACACAAAAAAACCCGACGGCTGATCCCGATCCTCATCCTCATCCTGATCCTGATCCTGGTCCTGGTCCTGGTCCTGGTCAAGACGAGGAGGAATGTGAAGAATCTTTGACAAAGTTTGTTTTATGTGTTAGTGGATGATTTTCCACTTCATTTTTTTTTATTTTATTTTTTTAATATTTTAAGGCATCTTCACACTTAAGACTCTTTCGTGTCCGTGGCCAATCAGATTTCTAGAAGAGCTCATGCCACACCCCTTTTGTAGTTTCAGGGCCTTGCTCCGCTCTAAAGAAACAATGTTCAGATTGTTTCAAATTTTCTTTGTTTTCCTATTTCAGCCCTGCGAGTTTTACGGCTCAATTAGGAAACGAGAGATGATGAAAAACAGAAATCAGGAATACCCGTCATCTCGCAGTTATTTGGACATCAACCAAAAACTGTAAATATTGATGACCGAAGCCTGTGTGACAGGTTTCATTTTTTGTACCAGGCTGTACACATTCCTGGAGCCTCTAGTGGACACTCAAGGAACTGCAGGATTTCGCACTTCCTCACTGGCTTCATTTTTGCCGCTTGACTTAATCCAGGTGGAAATTAAAAACACATTTAAGCCGAATGATAAAAAACAACTGCACACAGTGAAAACGGTCGATGTCAGTCGGTCGGTGCTTCATGACCAAAGTCATTCATTGAAAATCATAAACGATTGTACAAATCCTCTTCACTCACATCTCAGAGTTGTTGAGAAATGTTTAAGGACGCTACAGACTGCACCGTCCTTCATCAACTTAATCTGATTGGTTGAAAAAAAAATCTGAAATGTAGGTTTTGATTTTTCATGGAGGAGTTGGTGGAGGGTACCGAGGACCGAAGAGTTTTGGACTGCGGGTTTAAAGGCTGCTGTTAAAGCTGTGCTCAGATCGGCGCCCGCCGTGGCCCCGTCCGCCCTGCTGCTGAACGCTGACATGTAATATGCAGACTCACGTGTGATAATGGGGATTTACATTGACTAAACAAAGCTATGCACATATATTAAATGTAGGCAAATAGTCGCCCCTGCTGCCTGCTCTGTAATCTAGTAAAAAAAATAAAAATTGTCTGAGGGGTGAAAGGGTCGGGTCACAACAACCGCCATTTCATTACTGCGGCTCAAACGTCCCGGCGTTCAATCGAATCACAGGCCGATTATTTTTCCTCAGATTCCACTCTGCCGGGGATTGCCTGTCGTTTGTTGCTGACCTTTTCACGCCGCGGGCCATTTATTCCAGGGGAATAATTGTTCAGACGGTTGGGTCGTCATATCCCTGAGTGCTGCGGCGTGTTTGCTCTCCGTGTGGTGAGCCGTCACATATCCTGTTAGCTCGCCCCGCTCAGACACACTGCCCGCCAAGCGCCAGGTGTCGACTTCCAAGACGCTGACTGGAGAACAGTTTTTCCTCTTTCCTCTCGTGTAGACGGATATTTCCTTCTTTTTTATTTGTTGGTTTTCACAGCTGTTCATGAAGCACTTTGTTCCTTTTTGATGCATATTTTTACCAGCTCTTTAATTATTGTTTTTGATGCATATTTTTTCTTCAACACTTTTATATTTTTATTTATCTTTTTTGCACTGTGTGATTTTTCTTCTGCTATCCTGCTTTGCTGCTGTCACACTGTAAATTAAATGATTATCGGATCTTATCTTTGTTTCTCTGTGTGAAGAAAGATTATAAAAATATTTTATACTTTGATATTTCATGGCTCACACGGTGAGTAAAAAGTGACACACACCAACCTGTCTGCTGAGCTCACACACATTAAACCTGATCCTGAATCTGAATTTTTTCATTGTCATTGTTCCTCTTTCAGAAGGTCAACAACATTTAAAAAAAATAATAAAATAGAATAAAATAAAAAATAAAAAAAAAAATAATAATAATAATAATAATAAATATATATATCGAAGCGTTCATTTAAAAAAAAAAAAAAAAAAAAAAGGAACCTGTCCTCCTGGACCAATCAGAGAGGAGCTCTGTGAAAGAGACATTAACATTTGAAGGTTATTTTAAACATTATGACATGAACACTGACTCGTGAGCAGGAGGAATGTGCACCATCGTCTCGGCCAATCAACCCTCACTTCGGATGATTCTCTCATGAACACGCAGCACTTGAACGCACCTTGCTCCTCCAGGTGTTGGCTACCTGGAATATGCCATGTTTGAATTTAAAAGGGGGGGGGGGACGTATTTCTTTTTCTTTTGTTTCTGTTTTTAAAGCAGCCTCCTGGACATTCAAAGATGAACTTTTCTCTCCTCCAGATCTCCCACCTGGTTTACGTCCTGATGGACAGAGTATTAGAAAGAGACTTTAACGCTGTTTCACCCTTCTCACTCTCAGCCTTTAAATCAGCTGTTTTACGCCTCGTCCTTTGAAAGACACAGACACCAAGCACCATCTGTTTTCCACTGTTCTCCTTCAGGCCGGCTGTTTCTTTAAGGCTGCACCGGCCCCTCAAAGTGTGAATAATATTCAGTCAGGAGTAACGCTTAAGTGGGAAAGCTTTTAGCACATTATCCACTGGCCAATTGCAAGGTAATTTAATTTGCCAGCACAGGTCTCTTATTAAATATCTGCAGCAGCGGATTTGCATTCAGGAGTCTCCTAATGGGTTTAGCCGCTCCACGGATCTCTGGCTCTGGGAGCCGCCATCTCAGGGAGAGGAGAGAGAGAGTGACATTGAGGAAGAGACACACACACACACACACACACACACACACACACACACAGAGGTTTAGGAAACATCTGAAGTCAGCGTTCTGATAACATGATGCATTCAGGTGCTCCTTGGAAACCTCTGCTTCTTTGGTGCCCTCATGTCTGTAAAAACAAGATTCACAGGCCCTTCAGCCCAAAGTGCAACAAACACATGATTCAACTGAAACCTTCTGAGAGGACATGATGCAATGATGTAGTGATGATAAGGACGCTGCAGGGGAGTCAAAGTGGGGAGGGTGGGACGAACACCCCACTGTGGAGAAAATACAACGAGATGCTCTTCAGGGTGGCGAGAAAACGATAAGACGAGAACGGGCTCTATAGGACGACCTTCACGTTGAGGAAAAGTCATTTTAGCAAGAGATGCAGGTTGCAGGGTTTATTTTAAAGATGGCGTCCTGCTAACGGCTAAAACAAAATAAAGAACCTGGAGAATTCGATGCACATTAGCAGGTCAGTCTGTAGGGACTTAGGTTGGGAACTGCAGGGTTTGCTGGTTCCATTCCCAGTGCAGACCAAAATATGGAAGTTGGTCTGATAGCTCACGGCCAGAGAACTGCCGATGGGCCCATGAGCAAGGCAAAGTCAGGCAGTTTTCCCACCCAGTTAATGAAAACGTTTGCAGCACCTTCCAGTGGAGTAGACACCTTGAAGAGGTCGATCTTGGCGCTCTTTACCCCGGTGCCTCTCATCAGCTGACGCTCTCAGAGTTCCACTTCCTGGTCGTCAGGCGGCTCAGCCAAGCGTTTGATAAAGACCATCTTCTAGACCGGATTCAGTCCCGACAGTTCAAAGTTAAAAAGCGAAGAAAAAAGACAACATCAAATTCTTCGTTTACACTCAGCAGTTTTCTTCTTCGTTGGTATGAATGTAAATATGTGACTAAAAAAGATGATCGGAGCTCTGTTATCACCATTAACACCAACTTAACTGCTACTGTTACAAGAAGGCCGTAAAAAATAACGTGCATTTCCTGTTGTCACATGAGTGTGTGTGTGTGTGTGTGTGTGTGTGTGTGTGTGTGTGTGTGTGCGTGTGCGTGTGTGAAAGATTAGGGGCTCACTGGTGTGTGTCACAGAACGGATTAACCCAAGACTGTTGCTCCCGCTCTCAGTAATGAGTGTGTGTGTGTGTGTGTGTGTGTGTGTGTGTGTGTGTGTGTGTGTGTGTGTGTGTGTGTGTGTGTGTGTGTGTGTGTGTGTGTGTGTGTTGTAGAGGCATTTCTCACAGTTGCCGAGGGTCTCCTTCACCTTCATCACACAATGAGGACAAAAAGTAAAATGTTCGGTCTGAAGAAATGAGCTCGGAGAAGTAAAAATCCTCCTGTCTGGTCGCTGCCATGTTGTTGTTGTTGTTGTTTATTTTATCTGTCAAGTCACTCTTCTGGTGATAATACGGTGGCTGGGAAGTGCAAACCCAATTTACAAAGTGTGAAACACTTGTGAGATGAATTTCAATTTTGGAAAACAAAATTGCAAGTTGAGAAACATTTTTACGAGTGTTTGTAAAAATGTCCAAACATCAGGAAGTGAGCGAGTTTGTTTTTGCACATGTATGAACATGTTTACAGTCTGCTGTAAAAACAGGCTGTGTGACTTTCAGGACTTCTGCAGACAGCCTCTAGTGGAGACTTGAGGAACTGCAGGATTTTGCACGTTGGCTTCATTTCTGAACCTCGGAGGTTTAGACACTTTGTCTAAACTCGATTACTTCCTCGTCGCCTCCGGCGTGTTCTACATTCGCTTTCCTGCAGGATTTTATTCTGCTTCTTGTGAATGTGTTTTCTGAATTGCTCTGAAGTGTTTTTGTGTGTTTTTGCTTTGTAATTTTATTTTCATAAAACGTTAATTTGAAGCTTTGCAGAGTTTCACACTCTGTAGTTTTAGTTTGCACGTCTTTGTTGTGCACGTAGGCGACCTTTGACTGTGCGACCCGTCTGGCGGAGGGATACACGACGTGAACAGTCCCAGTGCTGCACTGCAAACAGCTGCTTAATGGCCCCAAATTAGATTGGCTTCACTGATTGATTAAAAGATTTGACTTAATGAGCAGAACATTTGTCTCCAGTAACAAGACGGACCTCATCCCACAACAACGACGACCCAAAAGAGAAACACATGAAACAAATCAGAGAGCGCAGCTTCTCTACGAGGAAGACCTGAGTGTGTAACCTGAACGTGTTGTGTCCAGCAGAGGATGAACAGCGTCTGTTATAAACGCTGCCATGACTCCTCTCCATATTTAGTTAGTGTGTTAGCCAATTAGAGACCGAGTAGGGACAAGGGAGGTTCCTTCCTGTGAAGAAGCTTGCAGCCCCTATTAGAGAGGTACATACAGATACGCACACTCGTACATGTACATGCATACAAACGGATACATACCGAGAACATACATAAAAAATAAAAATATGGGGCCTGTTTCAAAGGTAAGGAAAAAAGGTAATTTTTGATTTGAGATAAAGGCAACTGCTCAGGGCCCCTGGACCAGTAGGGGGCCCATGAGGGCTCAACATCTTAAACCAAACCGATGATCCAAAATGTGCACATTTTGTAAGAACAGTGGACGAGGTAAAAACCTCCCTAAGGGGGGCCGTCTGAAAGCACCGACTGCCCTGCTAAGCTTTGAATGAATGATAAAGTTCTTCATTGAAAGTCATCAGCTGAAACAAATGAAGAGGAATTATCGGTCTGCATGGGGACACTGTCAGACATGATGGTTGGAGGGGCCTCAAATGGTTTTTGCCCAGGGCCCTAACAGACGTCAGAGTCGCCACTGTCCTCATGGAGCCGCCTGAAATGTTTATTTATAGATCAATAAGAAATATAATGTATATTAGAGTAGTTTAAACACAGCCTGCTGTGGATCTTAAACAAGAACCTCTCTGTCGTCCATCGTGCAGAAATGTCCCCTCAGCGTCTCCTCCTCTGACCACGGATATAAACACAAAAAGCCTGTCTGTGCTCTGAGGACGGATTGATGTTTTTTTGTGATGTTGAATTTGTCGGCCTCTGCACACACTCATATATTCACACATATTTTTAAAGCTGTCATCATCCCCTCTCTGCTGCCATTAATAACCAAACAGCACCATCTTGGGCAAGCGTCTCCTGTGCTGACATAAAAAAAAAAAAAAAAAAAAAGGTTTCTGACCCCCAACATGTGGTCTGGGGCCCTCCAGGGGGTCCAGGACGAGGAGAAGACTGTTAACTTTCCCCTATTTATAGGCTACAGATGCAAGGAAATGGAAGACGCGTATTTCTTTAACTGTGTGTTAGAAATTCTTCGCTGTCATCACCAGAATGAAGACAGTTTGAAGTCGTAAATATATCACATATTTCCCCTCTTCGACCACACACTCTCTCCGGGGGTCTTTGAGGGGGGGGGGTGGAGGGGGGGGACCCTGACAGCTTCAGGTTTTTCTTTTAATTGGCTGCTCGGTATCGGAGCTGCTGCGGGACAGTGGGAGTGTGACGTGGAGGGAGAGGCTGTGATTGGAGGGTGAGGGTGGAATTATAAGGAGAGGGTTGGCTCGGGCTGAAGCTTCCCAAAGAGCAGCCGGCCTCAGATGTGACAGCGAAGAAGTCAGCGGAGTCAGTCCTCCTCCTCCTCCTGCTTCCCTTCAACATGCATCCGAGCAGACTCACAAGCCGGCAGTGACAACAAAGTGCTCCCAAAGAGGCGAGACAACTTCTCCGCGTGAGCGATCAGCCTGTGCGTAAAGAGCCAAAACAAGGACAGATCTTGTGCGTATTTTCCTTCCCTTCCCTCCGCTGGGAGCTAAACACAAAAACAGGCGGAGCTGAGCGTTCCTGGAGGATTTTCTTTTTTTTATTTAAAGGGGAAATATATTGAAGATTTTTTTTTTCCAAACACCGACATGGAGTACACGTCTTCCCCGAAACCGCAGCTCTCATCCCGGGCGAACGCTTTCTCCATAGCCGCCCTGATGTCCAGCGGGAAGCCCAGCAAGGACAAGGAGGCGGAGGAGAACACCATCAAACCTCTCGGTAAGGATGAGAAATTAAAAACTTCATAAAAAAGATCAAATCAGATGTGAAGCTGCGGCTGTAAATGTGTTTTTTTTCCAGCTGAGGAGGTGAAGGAGGGGACAGACCCGCTGCAGCAACTTTAATCATATATTATATCATATATAGAAATACAACACAGGAATATAAAGATGCTTAAAACGGTTAAATGAACTGTCAGATGAAAGTGACGTAAGAAGATCTCGAGCTGCACGTTTTACGTTAACTCAAACTGTGCGTCATTTCTTCACTATTTCATTCTGCAAACACCAGTTTATAATTAAAAATAAAGTACAAAAAATACCACGTAATTAATCTGAAGTCTTGTTTAACAAAATTCTGGTTTTAGATTAATTTATTAGTCTTTTAGCCTGAAGAAGAAAATGAGATTACATTTATTCATTTCTGGTGCAAGTGGATTCTTTGAAAACAAATTTATATTTGATCATTTATTATGATCTTATCAGGTATTAGAGGGACTCACACACTGTTTATATATCTGGTCCTGTTTTTTTAAGTTTAAAGCGTCATATATTCCGGGCAACATTTAAATAATGTTTTGTGACAAAGAAAAATTCAATAAAAAAAAAAAAAAGAGCATTTCAAGGTGAAGAACAAAAGAAAAAAAAACAGTTAAAAAATATATACAAAAAGGTTTCTTCTGGAAGAGTAAAATTCGTTTTTCCTTTATTGTATTTATATTTTGTAAAACTGGGTGAACATTAGGATTGTAAATACACTGAGAGAGTTATTTTTTATGGGATACATTTATATATTGTTGTAAATAATTGTAAAGATTTGTTGGAATAATCTAGAAACGATTAGAATAAATGTAACAGAGGTACATTTTTCTTCCTGCTCCTTTTGGCTTGTTTTATTTTCAATTTTAGGACGAAATAAAGTCCTTCATTATTTGTTCACTGCCGTCCAATTTTAATGACATTTGACGAGTTTGAGTGCAAAAATAAAAGTGTGTGCTTAAAAAATAAATAATGCACAATAAAGGCAGAAGAAGCAGTTTATATGTTTATTAACTCATCTTTTTTAATCTGTTATGGCTGAATTGTTTCCCCCTTTATGCATCAAATAAAGAAATGTGATGCTGATATTTTATGTTTCTCCTTTGACCTTCACTTTATGAATATTAAACCCACATTTAAAAAAGAAACACGTTATAATCTACATGAAGGAGTGATGAACAGGCTGCACACTCTGGGCTTTTATTATCACACTTTGATTTTCCTCCTCACAGAGCAGTTCGTGGAGAAGTCGTCCTGCAACCAGCCGACTCTGGCTGACCTGTCCTCCCTGGACGCGCACGCGGACTTCAGCGGGAGCGCGCCCGCAGTCTGCACCGAGCCGCTCATCCCCACCAACCCCGGCGTCCCCAGCGAGGAGATGGCCAAGATCTCATGCAGCCTGGAGACCAAAGAGCTGTGGGACAAATTCCACGAGCTCGGCACCGAGATGATCATCACCAAATCTGGAAGGTAGCCCGATCACTTCATTTATTGATTTGTAAATATTAATAATACTATATTAAACCTGTATTACAACCTCCACGTGCACATAAAAAAAATCTACGTGTAGCCGATTATCATGCATGATTTAAAGGTGCTTTTTGTTTCAATCTCTAATGTTGTAAGTTTGATCAGATGTGCAAACACGTAGGAGTACACGTGAACATGCACGTGCAGAAAATACACAAACACGATATTAAACAGTGTTTGTAGGCCGTCTAATTACATATTATTTCTACTTGTATAAACTCGTTCTTCTGCTGTATTATGGAGCCTTTAAAATCAGCTGCAACGAGGATTTATGATCAAATAGGCCAAGCTTGTTTCTGATTCTGACCATATCTACAGGTGGTCACAGACACAAAGCATATTATATGTATTATAACAACAACAGAAGAGGGACATGTAAACTCTTATACTGGGATTCAGAGTCACCTTTTCATGAAAATAAATAAAGTAAAAGGACAAAGCTGCTGTGGTTTGGATGCATGACAGAGTGTGAAATCAGAGCTCGTTGCAGTTTCTCAGTTTGCCATATTTTAATTTAAAAGATTTTTAACAACATTTAAAGATATTAAACATTTTAGACATTGACGTAAACAAAAGACACAAAGAAAAAATAACTTTATCCCAATGTATCTAGATCACTTCGAGGAATTACAGCATGCAAATAAAATGTATTGCTGTTTGAAATAAAAACCGAATACAGGCTAATACTGGCATTAATAAAAATACTATTATTAATAAAATGTGCTGCGCAGAGTTCAGCCGCTCTGCAGGAAACTGATTGAGACCTGTTTTATTATTTTTTTTAAGTTACAGGAATACTGCACATCCATAACATTTCCGCAATGTGCCAGTTTAGTTTAGCCTTACTGGTTAGATTACGCACGTGCAAAATGCAGTTCGTCGTATTTGTAGACGAAGGATAAAAACATATTTATTTATTCTCACCATACACACTTTTAAACTCACAGTTATAAACAGCAGCAGCACATTCTTCATCATATGTGCACGGTATATTATTTTCAACGATGATAGTAAGATGGTGTCACCTGTCCATCAGGAGGATGTTCCCCACCATCCGGGTCTCTTTCTCCGGGGTGGACCAGGACTCCAAGTACATCGTGTTGATGGACATCGTCCCGGTAGACAACAAGCGGTACCGGTACGCCTACCACCGCTCCTCATGGCTGGTGGCCGGCAAGGCTGACCCTCCTCTGCCCGCCAGGTAGGCCACACCTCCCGGAACACACCTGAACATGACCTCTGCAGAGTACGAACACCGTGCTCCTGACATGACCACGTGCAGCCAACATTTTGAAAGGATTTTTTTTTTCAGCACTGAAATCAGTTACCAACAGAAAAGGACGTTTATTTATTTCGCCAATTTTTGTTTAATTTTATATAAACATGAGGTCTGTCTCTCATTATAAAAGAGACATACTTTAAAAAATTCAAATAATCATATACAATACAATACACAATTAGGTCCTAGACATTTCTACATATTCAGGCCTCTGATTTGTCCGTTTCTGAGAGAAGCCATAATCATCAAAAGAAATAGCTCAATAAAACAGAATACACTAAAACCAACATCTTTATTCGTCCCCCAGGTGTTGTTGTGTGGTAAAAAATAAATAAATACTGAAAGTAAAGGAAGCTAATAATTATAACAACTTTCAGATAAGTGCAAAGCTCTGGTAATAAATATTGTTGGCTATTTTTAAACTTCAGATTTAATTACAACTGGCCAATGTCAAACAGCTTTCTTTACGGGACAAACAGAAGCATCTGGAAACATTCATACCAAGTTGATTAAAGCCATGATAAAGTCAAATCAGACAAAGGACACCAGGCAGGACAGTGGGGCTTATTTCTGGACATTTAGGGATGTTTTATTAGGGCCTATATTCTGCAATTAAAGTCAAACTCATCAAGTCAAAAATGAACAGGGCACTTTTATAAGCACAGGCCTGCTGGTTTTATATTCGACACTTTTAGCAAAGAGAAAAAAAGATTCTCTTTTTTTGTGTCCTCGTCTTAGACCATCCGACTTTTATTTACATAGATCCTTTCAGAAATCCCTGCATTAATAATAAATAATTATAATAATTAAAACCATTTTATTTTATTCCAGATTCATTTTGTGGGGTTTTTTATTTATAATTTTAACACATTGATGGGAGAAAACGATGTGAACTTAAATACATGTATTTCGTTTTTTGTTTCACTGACATTAAACAAAAAAATCTTAAACATTTTTGTATTTTCTCCTGGAGATTTTGATGTATTCTGCCTGGAGACAAAACGCGGTTGCTAAGCGACATTTCGTTTGTCAGTTTGGAGCTAGTTGGCAACATTTTTGCTGATTGGGTATCGAACGTTCGATTCGAGAGCCTCTCAGCCAATCACAATCCTGCTGTTCTTCTTCCCGCGCAGGTTGTACGTTCACCCGGACTCCCCGTTCACCGGAGAGCAGCTGATGAAACAGATGGTTTCCTTCGAGAAAGTCAAGCTGACGAACAACGAGCTGGACCAACACGGACATGTGAGCGCCTGTTCGACATTTTAGAAAGATTTAAACCTCACGTGCGTGTTTGGAGAGACTTAACGGTTACGCAACAACGTAAAAAAAACCAAAACCCGTTAAGCTAACGTAAACAATCTGCCGTTAACTGAATAAGCTGCTGAGGTTTTTAATTTTATATCGACGAAAACAAACAAATGAAATACAATATAACTGGATATGTTGACGCTTCTCTTTAAAAACCTTTTTGTGTGTTTGTCTCCTTCAATGACATTATAATTACACACCTGACAATTTAACCCTTTAATCCTCTTTAAACCGTCTCAATAAGAGACAGGCTCTTTATCCATTAATGAGCCAACCGACACACACACACACACCTTTATTTATTATCTCCTAAGGTGTGTGTGTGTGAGTGTGTCATTTTATTACCTGTCCTAAAATAGACCCTTAAAGCTGAGTACCGCCTTAATGCATTTGTCTCTTTATGGATTCATATTTTAATCCATATATAAATATAAATATGCTGTGACTACAGCGTCTTTTAAAGTGTGAAAATCCTGTTCACTTTAAAGTTCACCAGGAGAGAGACTCAGTCCGGATCAGCTCCAGACTCAGTCCGGATCAGCTCCAGACTCAGCTGAACCTGTGTTATCTGTCTCTACACACAGCTCAGACTCTGCTGTAGGACACTTTATTCAGTGTTTCTAATAAATACAACTATAAATAACAAGAACAGTAATCATAGTTGTTTCAGATTTATTTTAACATAGTTTGCCAAGTTGAGAAATATTAAAGTCCTCTCAAAAACAACAAACAATAATAATAATAATAACAACAATAATAATAATATATTTATTCCAACAATAGATCATCGTCATGATTTATTTTAGGAGGCCTTTTTGTAAAATATCTGGGGATTTTTTTGTTTAAGGGGGACTCAAATTACATTTTTGTAATAATTACATTTGTAATGAAGTTATTGTTTAAATATTTCTTCTCTTATTTTTTAGTTCTGATTTTGTTATGTGGTTAAACGTGCTGCCAGATGAGACATTTGCAAACTCTTCTAATGAAAGAAAAAAAAAAAAAAAAAACACTCGTCATCTGATGTTAAAATGAGTGTCTTCGTTTTGTTCTTTCTAAATGTACTCACGCCCTCCACAGATGATTTTTATTATTATTTATTTAAAGTTTATTTAATGTGGACAAAGTCAAGCCAATTACATTGGACAAACCAGATGCATTGATTTCACTGTTTTAGCACACCTGCTAATTTGCAACACTTGTCCACAGGCGGCAATTAGTATTATTATTTTTATTATTATCATTATTATTATTATTATTATCATTATTATTATTATCATTATTATTATTATTATTATTATTATTATAACTACAAGTTTTCTCTTCATTAAAGCTTCTTCTGTCGTTTCAATTATTCACCAGTCGCACTCTCTCACTTATGACCAAATGACCTCAGTGGATTTATCAAACGCAGTGATTTTTGTGGTGCGATGGCGTGACGTTTACCCGTGTCACACGCGTGTCTGCAGATCATCCTGAACTCCATGCACAAGTACCAGCCGAGGGTCCACATCATCAAGAAGAAGGACCACACCGCCTCGCTGCTCAACCTCAAGTCCGAGGAGTTCCGCACCTTTGTCTTCGTGGAGACCGTCTTCACCGCCGTCACGGCCTATCAGAACCAGCTGGTGAGTGACCAATGAGAGCGTTGCATCATGAGCCTCGTGGATCTCTTCCTCAACTTCTAACGTTCCAGCGAGGTTCTAAATACAGACAGCTCGGTCAGATGTTTGTTTATTATTGGATGGATTTAAAGTGAACATTGAAAGATGGGAGAGGGATGAGGAGAGACGGGGAAATAAAAGGAGAAGGAGCGAGCCTAATCCTTCTTTTCTCTCCCGTGTTCTCAGATCACCAAACTGAAGATCGACAGCAACCCGTTCGCCAAAGGTTTCCGGGACTCGTCGCGGCTCACAGACATGGAGAGGTACAGGGGATTCTGGGTCCTGCACTCTTTGTTTACAGATACACAAGTGTGTGTGTGTGTGTGTGTGTGTGTGTGTGTGTGTGTGTGTTAGCCTGCTGCTCATGACTAAACAGAAGCTGCAGAATCAAGTTTACCTTCATCGTCGTCGTTTAAATTCTCTCCTCACTGTTTTATTCTGTCTTCACGTCTTTTATTCTTCACCTCTTCTTTCCACTTCCTTGTTGTTTTCTTTTTTTTTTTTCATTTTATTCTTCTGGTTTTTCATCTTCATCCACCTTTTATTTACTCGTCTTTCTTTCTAATTCACTTCCACTTCTTCTTTTATTCAAGTCTTCCCTCCTTCCGCCTCTTTAATCCAGGCCTTTTCATATTTTATACTTCTTTCTTCCCTTCATATATTCCAGCTTCTGTCCTTGATTTTCTCCTTTTTCTCCTTTAATTTATTCACTTTCAGTCTTTTTCTGTCAGCACTTGAAGCTCTCTCCTTTTTGTGTCTTTTATCGATCCTTTCCTCTTTCAGTCTTTGTTTTCGTTTCCTCTCCTCCCTGTTTGCGCTCTCTCTGTCTTTGTTTGTTCTTCCGTTTTCATCCTTTCCTTTTCTTATTTTTTTACGTCATTTTATTAGATAAAAAAACTGATAGACGTATTTTAACCGTCCTTTTGTCTTTCCGTCCTTCTCCTCGTTCTTTTCTATTTCTCTTTCTTTCCTTCATCTCTTGCATTCATCTTGTTTTGTGATATTTTACTCTTCGTGCATGAGCCCAATGCATCTCACACACACACACACACACACACACACACACACACACACACACACTTCCAGTTATAAATCCCCGTCTGAAGGATTTTTATGGACGCTGCCAAAACACACACTTCTCGTAATTCCTGATTCCGGCACTACGGCTAAAATCAGCTGACAACATCAAACAATCCGTCCATTTCCCTTCAATCAGACGTCCTAACGCAGAGACAGCCGAGACACAGCGAGACCCCCCCCCCCCCCTCTCGTCTTCTCCCTCTCTATCTTTCTCTTTTTGAGGGCTGTGAATTAGACCTGATCAATTGATCTTCGGGGAGCTGCAGAAATCACATTAGTCTGGAGTCGGCCACTGCACTAAAACACACTGTAATTCAATTGGCTGCTGTGACTGATTGAAACCAGCATGTCCCCCCCCCCCCCCCCGTCTCCCCTCGGCCCTGCTCTGCATTGTGGGAGTTTGTTGCGGCCTCTGTGCCGGAGGGGCCCGGCGCTGATAAAAACACACACATTTGTACTCCTCCGCTGACAGATATTGCACTTTCCTAACCTAATTGGGGGGGCGGGGGGGCTGCAGAGTGAGGGGGGGGGGGGCTCCTAATGTGGACGCATGGCTCTCATGATGCAGACCACACACACACACACACACACACACACACACACACACAGCGTGCATAATACTTCCCCCAACAATTTGTGTCACTGTGTCTAAGAAGTGCTTTCTGACAAGACTCAAATGAGCTAATGTTCTTTGTGGGACAGGAAACACACACACACACACACACACACACACACACACACACACACACACACACACACCCTCTACACGAACGTGATGCTGCATCAAGAAAAACAATGAATCCACGTCAGAAAATATGAAAAGGAGCCGAACTTCTCAGCTTCACTGTTGTTTTGAAGCTCAGAAAGACGTTTTTTTATCTGAACAGTTTTTTTAATTTGGTTTTTATTTTGTCCCTGTCGTGAATCCACGAGACGTTGTCACTCACCGTTTCCTGTTTTAGTTTTGTGTTAAAAACCAGCTCATGTTTGGAAGTCGGAGGTGAAAATAGAGATTTATTTTGGGGCTCTGTCTTCGACTTCTGCTGCAGGGAAAGTGTTGAGAATCTGATCCACAAGCACTCGTACGCCCGGTCGCCCATCCGAACCTACGCCGGAGACGAGGAGAACCTGAGCGAGGACGGACACTCGGTACACGCCAGAGGTGAGTCAAGGTCACACCCACAACCCAGAGAGATCCTACAAAATAAAACACAAGATATGACAGGGATCCTACAAAATAAAACACAGGATCTGAGAGGGGCCCTACAAAATAAAACGCAAGATATGAGAGGGATCCTACAAAATAAAACACAGGATCTGAGAGGGATCCTACAAAATAAAACACAGGATCTGAGAGGGATCCTACAAAATAAAACGCAAGATATGACAGGGATCCTACAAAATAAAACACAAGATATGAGAGGGATCCTACAAAATAAAACACAGGATCTGAGAGGGATCCTACAAAATAAAACGCAAGATATGACAGGGATCCTACAAAATAAAACACAGGATATGAGAGGGATCCTACAAAATAAAACACAAGATATGAGAGGGATCCTACAAAATAAAACAAAAGATATGAGAGGGATCTTACAAAATAAAACACAAGATATGAGAGGGATCCTACAAAATAAAACACAGGATATGAGAGGGATCTTACAAAATAAAACACAGGATATGAGAGGGATCTTACGAAACAAAATAAGCAGCATGAAGTCTTGTTTTTCAGAGATCCATTACTCTAACATCTCTGTTCTTGTCTTTTGCAGGTTCTGCGTTCACCGCCTCGGACAACCTCTCCCTGAGCTCCTGGGTCACCTCCACCTCGGGCTTCTCGGGCTTCCAGCACCCTCAGACCCTGTCCATGGGCACGGGAGCCGCCTCCCTGCCTCACCCCATCCAGGGCTCCCTGCCCCCCTACAGCCGGCTGGGCATGCCGCTGACGCCCACCGCTCTGGCTGGCACCATGCAGGGCAGCGGGCCGTCCTTCCCGTCCTTCCACATGCCCCGCTACCACCACTACTTCCAGCAGGGGCCCTACGCCGCCATCCAGGGACTCCGCCACTCCTCCACGGTCATGACGCCGTTTGTATGACTCAGTCCACGGGGAGGAGATGGGAAATCCTGGCTCTGAGGCTCAGACACGAGCAGTTACTCCTCCACTCTGCCTCATCACTCCTCGTCCCCTTTGTGTCTCTCCCTCCGGACTCTGTAAATAGTTCATCTGCAGATGGTGACTCGAACACGATGCGGCACGCTCATCCAGAAAATCCAGAAACGACAAAGAGCGGTGACGCCTCAGCAGGACTCATGAACACTTTGGAGACATTGTACAAACACCACCAACCTCATTACAAACTCTGAAACTGTGAGAGGAGCATGTGTGGACTTGGCCCTTGAAGAACAGGAAGTGGATTTTAAAATCCTCTCAACACAAACACTGTGTAGAAGAGCCTGTCTGCATCCCGGCAGGCTGAAGGTCGTAGGGATGTTTGAGGGCTGCGGGGAGAGTAATGACCAGTTTGATGCTGCGCCATGTTGGATCATAAAAGCGGAGCGTCCTCTCAGCTCAGCTCGGGTCAAACATGGAAGAAATGTATAAACAGTGTACAAACATGTAAAAGCAACATTAACTCACTGTAGAGTACAAATCCTAGGACGCATGCTGGACGCAGTAGACCGACACGCTGGGTCAACTTTAAAGGCTCAAGTTTAAATCAGCTGCTGTTTATAAAGGAAGCAGATATCATGAGCAACCTGACCACCAACAATTATTTCAGACTGCGCCGACGTTTGCGGGAACCGAGCGACAGAGCTCGTCTGTTTTTACAAACGTTGATTAAAACCAAAAGAGAATATTATTTCTGCTGCGAGGCGTCTCTCAATCAAAGTCGTCGTACGAGGAAGAAGCTCAGCGAATAAAGGACGGAGACTTCAGGCTGTCGTCAAACCCAAATAAACCCAAACGAGTGTCGAGTTGGCGAGCGAGCTAACGGCGGACGGTTTGTAGGCAGGTCAGGGAGGGATGGAAACGTCTTTGAAGTCTCTCCTGTCAGCGCCTCAGTGTGAGAACGCAGCAGGAAATATTCAGATGAATTCACAGCGAGCGAGGGGGGGAGGGGGGGTCACACGCCTGATACGTGTCAGTCGATCACTTCGAGGATCCGACACTGCGGCAGCTTCAAATCCACAAAAACATCTCTGACGATGTTCATGGATCAGCGAGCGTCTGAAACCTTCTGATGCGTTTCTGTGATTCGACCCCGACATGAGTGTCAAAGAGATTCAGACATGTTTGAACTCAGCGGTCATGAAGCCGCCTCCCACTCGTCTGTTCAGAAGCAGCAGCAGCAGGTCGACTTCACCTCCTGTCCTTTGTAGACAGAGTCTGCCGTTTGTCTCCACGCTGGTGTTTCAGTCTGTTCGCTGCAGCCTGCTGGCGAGCTGATTCATGGCTGCGTCCGAGCGTGTCGACAGGCCGTCCTCACCTGGAAGTAATGACTCTGTGGCGTCTCATTTAAAACGGGAAGGAAGGAAGGGAGGCAGGAGGCTGCTGCTGCTGGAGCCGACTGGGAGCATCAGAGACAACAAAAGCCATCTTAACAGGAACGCCAAAACACGTCGACGAGAGACACACTCATATCGCTGAATTTAAAATGTTTGATTTGACCAGGACAGACGACAAACAGAAACGAGCGTCAAACTTCCAGTAATATCCGAACAGACGTCGATACGACTAAACTAAACTTTACACAGCTGTAAAAAAAAAACTCTGCACAAAGTTAACAAAGAATAATCGTTAAATCAGACAGGAAGCCGATCTGCTGCACGCACAGCCGCCTCATTCAAAACCTGTGTGACCATAAAAAAGAGAATAAAAAGGAAGATAAATAAAAACGTTTTAGAGACGAGGATCATTTCAGCCAGAACTCCTCCGTTATGTTTACATGCAGGAGTTTGAGCCCGACTCCCCTCTGACTCTTTGTTGTTTTTCTGCTGTGTGATCTGAAGACGACTCCGGACGAGATTGTTTTGATGATTTTTAAGTGCAATATATTTATTTTGCTCTCTGGAAATATTGTGTAATGTAACAAAGCTGCATTTAAAAAAAAGAAAAGGAAAAAAAAAAAGTTATTTGTAAACCTTGAGAAATATATCTATCACCACCCAAACCTCCTGTTGTTGTTTTTCTGTCACACACTGACGGTCACTCATCCATTCACATTCACACGCCACCATCGCCCAATGACACGTCGGACACGTGGCTGCAGGAGCCGGGGATCGAACCTCTGACCGACTCCACCAACCGCACATCAATCAACAGATCAGCAGAAAGCATCGCCATGGAGACGCCAGGATCAGACGAGCTGAACTTCACGTTTTATGAAATTATTATTTCACCTTTTTAATGTGAATGAATCGTCTTTTATTTCTTTATTTCTGTGCGGAGTTTATCACATCAATTATTACCTTTCAAAAGATGATTCATTCAAAAAAAAGGACATTAAAAACATTGAATAATCTGTTTAATTTAAACTGCTGCTGATGAATCACAAGCGTGTCCCACGCTGCCACCTGGTGGTCAAAGAAGATTTAGTGAGCAGATATTTATTTGATATGCAATGAAGCACATTCAGAACCGAAGAAAGTGCCACAAAGAACAGATGTTTATTTATTTATTTATTTGCACACGTATGAGATTTCATTGATCCAGATATTAAATATTTAAAAGATGAATGGCGTCAGGAAGCCGACGGGTTGATTCGAGGGACCTGATCTGTCTGAAGAGATTTCAGATTTCAGATATCAGATTCTAATTCAAAGGCAGCTTTAATGGCAGTAAAGTAACCATCACAATGTTACTCAGTAATTAATAAAATGCACATTAACACAAACTCTCTGTACAGCGGGTCTCCATATTCAACAGCTGGCAGGATTAAAGCTTTGTGTCTGTTAGGCAGGATGTGTTCAGTTTTATGTTCTTGGTTAAACATGACATGTGTGACCTGACAGGACGCTCTCACAGTGTTTCTGATCAGTAATGGTTCCTCCATCAGTTCAAGTTTTTACACACTTACAAACTGATGACCGATTTTCTTTGTTCCTTTTTCAGAGAACCTGAGTTATTAATTTCCGTCAGGACCTAAAGACAAGTTCAACCAACATCTTAAAAAAGTGTTGGCTGACTTTAAATCAGCTCTCTCTCTCTCTTTCTCCCTGTCTCTCTCTCTTTCTCTCTCTTTCTCTCTCTCTCTCCCTGTCTCTCTCTCTTTCTCACTCTCTCTCTCTCTCTCTCTCTCTCTCTCTGTCTCTCTCTCTCTCTCTCTCTCTCTCTCTCTCTCTCTCTCTCTCTCTCTCTCTCTTTTTGTTTTGTTTTTAATAAATAAATAAATCTTCAGATTAAAATCTGTCCTAAACATTCTGTTTGATCTTGGTGAGGGTTGCTGTAGTAAATATTTATTTCAGTCCGTGACCACAAAGCATAAAACATAAACCAACAATAACAATAAATCATGTTTTTGTCTGAAAAGATGTCAGGATGAAGCCGAGGCTTATTATGCCTAAACATGTAATTTAACATTCATCAAAACAAGAAGAGCTGCAAAAACAAAGAAACACAGAAAACAGTGAACCAAATCAAAACAATGAAAAGCTTCCATGAATTATGAATTCTAATCAGAATATAGTTTTAGACATTATCATAATGATGTTTCATATTTTTCTATGACCCTGAATTTATTTGAGCTGCACATTTTTAATTTGTCGTTCCATCAGTACATACATGTTCCCCTTAGTGTAACATGTGGTTGGACATGTTTACTCATGACTCACTCGTTACTACACTCTCCAAGACACACACACACACACACACACACACACACACACACACACACACACACGCCGTCGTCTATCAGCAGAAACATCACCCTCCACCGCAGACGAACTGACGGATCGATTGGCTGCACGTTAGTCACCGTTTCACCAGGAAGAAGGCCCCTCTTTTCTGCCCCGATAAGAATCACGTACATCCTTCGAAAATAAATAAATAAACAAATAAATAACATCCAGTGTGGCTGTGATTGGATTAAAGAGAGAGGGGAAGGGCATGACGAGCCACCGTGAGGTATTGGCCAACAAATTGGAGCGAACAGTCGGGCCAGAGAGTCCATTTTGGGGCCTAATTTACACAGTGAGGAGCATGAGCTGAATGTAATGTCATTTCCATCAATTTTGCATTTTGGACGTTTCTTTTGCCCCCTCGGGCTTTTAGCGATCGCTTGAGTCGTCTGGCAGAGAACAGCCGGCGAGTATTACAATGTCAGAGACGACATTTAGCACAGCGGCAGAGTGAGAGGTGCTTCTTTACGGCCGCGTGTGTGTGTCCATCCTGCTAATGGCTAGCAATATGCTAATAAGGGGGTACGAGTGCAGGATCGGTCCAGACAAACCGCTTTAATGGATGTTTTATCTGCAGGTCGGGACTCTCGTCATCCGCCAGCGCTCCTGACAAGACGTGCCAAGTCAAATTTAGCGATAAAGCTCTTTTAACAAACAGGCCACAAAGTGCTTCAGGAGGGGGACAAAGGACGGCGGAGAGTCGGTGGTGAAATGTGGAACCTGTTTGCAAACAATGAGAATCCGTTCAGATGAAATACGCAGTGAAAGCAGCGTTGCCAAGAGGACAAACGGAGACGACAGGACTTCAGGCTGATTTCCTCTCCTTGCCCACAAACGCTTTGATTTCAACTCAAGATAAAAAATAAAAAAAAGACTCTGAAGGTCTCAAAATGTGGACCGACTCACAGATTACGTTTGATATCCGTGAGAAATCTTTAAAAAAAAACTCAGAGAAGAAAATTAAAAGTTCTCTTTGATTTTCCTCCTGCAACATTTGAGAGAAGATGATTTAATCAGTAAGGGAGCGATCGGTGCGTTTGTAGTGAATGAAAGGATAAAATGACCTTACACTCAAGGTATTTCTGATCCTGATAGGATGACGACAACCTTAAACATCTCATCTCCTCCTCTTCAGGTGAAATCAGTCTCCTCGCTCCTCTTCATCATGTGTGTGAAGTGTGTTGTTGTAAATCCACTCTGATCCTGTATTTGATCATGTCTATAAACCCCTCTATTTCAGCCCTGCTCAGAACAGGCTGTTTCTGTGTCTGTAGCTTTAAATATGTAAATGAGCTGTGTCTGACCACGCCCCCTCTCTGGAAGGGCTCGGGCGTACTCGCTGCTTTCTGGCTCCATGTCCTATTGTTTACGGTGAGAAGGCAGACTCAGAGGGCAGAACAAACACCTAGCTGTGGGAGTGTCATCCACCTGGGGGAGGGGCTACTGCCCTTTGTGATGTCATGAAGGGAACATCTCCAAACGGCCTGTTTGAGCACACATTTTCTGATTCCGCAACATCCTGAAGTTACGGGAGGGAATAAAAACAGCTACAAGAATGACCAAGAGGATAAAATGTCACACGTGTTGTTTTGGGAGGTGACAGTTTAAGATCACTGTAAACTAAGTATAAACGAAGAGCTGGGATTGGCCGTACTGTCATTCAGTAAATCTGACTTGACCAATAGGTTTTCATCGATGAATGGTCTGGATTTGTTTGGACCAGAGAAGGTAGGCGCTGCCATTTTGGACGCCCCTGGGTTTGGCGCCTCCTCCATGTTAAACTTATGAACCAAAAGACAAGTCAGCTTTAGTTTTTCTCAAACACGGCTGAATCGATCACATCTCATTTGTGTTTTTTTTTCCTTTCTGTGTTGTAGATGAATAACGTCGGATAAAATACGTAGGTAAGATTTCCTTTTAGTGTCAGACACACTGAACACACGTTTATAAAACAGCCTCTGACACAAACTGAATCACACTGGACGCCATTTTTCACTCGGGATGTGTCACACTTAGTCATTCTTTATCTTTGTATGTTGTGACCTGAAGTGTCCTCTGACTGTCCGAACACTAAAGTCCAGAACAGAGTGAAGTCATGTGACCCTCAGGGCTTCCGTTTGGCGTGCCTCGTGCTTCTGGAAGGCGACAGAAGTGACTCGTAACTGATTTGTTTACGTCAACATCACTAATATCGTCTGAATGACGTCGGGGTTTAAATCTCTTCGTGCAGCTCTTCTGTCAGGGTGACTGAACTGAACGCAGGTGCTACAGTGCATCACCATCCGGTCCTTTTAAGGTGTCACACCCTCTATCTCTTCTCCACGTCTACCTAATAAACTCAGTGCGTCTCCGTGGCACGTGTCCAGCACGATAGCAGGGAAGCGGGGAGCGACCGGCTGCATAACAACGACTTATTATGATGATGAAATGTCCTACAAGACCCCAAACACCCTCTTAGAGAAATCTCTCCTCCGATAAGGGGAGTCCAACCCGAGGGGGGGTCCTAACCTGATTGGATCGGTGGCTCGGAGGGGGCGCGCGTAACGAAATCAAATGGCCGTCAAGCCGCTGTCATGCATAATTAATTGGGCCTTCTACGACCAACTACACAAAAATCCATGGTCATTTGATTAGGGGGGTTTTGGAGGACTCTCTGAAGTGCATCGCTGTCTGAGCTGCCTCGCCGCTCACCTCTCTCCATCCGTGAGGAAGGTGGCTCAGTGACATCAGCCTGCACGCGCTCCACTCTGAACAACCCACGCTCCATTCAAACTCTGCTTTGATGTCGCAGAGACTCCAGAGACAACTTTAAAATCCAGTTGTGTAAAATGTGTGGCCTTAACGCATCCACAACCTGCAGAAATCCAAGCAATTCTGGGGCCCCAGACCAAAGTTAGGGGCCCCTGAGGGCCCTAAAGGAGAAAATCCGTCTTAAATATTCACCCATAGGACAGTGACGTGAAGCTACACATTTTATTCTGTCTTCCTCGTGTTTCATGTCTTGCGTCTCGTTTCAGGACTGATCCTTCCCGTGTCTCCCGTGCTGTTGATTACCTGATGTGTCTCACCTGCGTCCTGTTGTCTGTGTGCGTCCCTCCCTCTGTGTCCCTCTCTGATCTGACCTGTTTGGTTTCACATTGTGTTTTGTTGTTGCACAGCAGGCAGGCGAACACACACACACAGAGACACACACACACACACACACACACACACCTCAGTGTGTTTTCACTCTCTTCAGTGCGGCGCCCTCAGGGTCAGAGGTGTTTCATTAGATGTGGTATTTCATAGAAACATGTTGAAGGATGAATCTGAGATTGAGGTCATCACACTAAAGAACTGTACACAAACTATGAGAGTACTTCAAGTTTTCAGTGTTTTTATTTGTGGGGCAGCATCACGTCCCTGCAGACAACTGTGAGGACGGCGGAACAAATCATTAGGACTCCGCCTTCTCCCATCCAGGAGAACGCAAAAAGCCGACACCTCCCACCCAGGACAGTTTTCACTGCTGGACTCTGGAGAGAGGTTCTGATGCCTCCGAAGGAGAACCTCCAGGTTCTGATGAAGGAGAACCTCCAGGTTCTGATGCCTCCGAAGGAGAACCTCCAGGGTCTGATGCCTCCGAAGGAGAACCTCCAGGTTCTGATGCCTCCGAAGGAGAACCTCCAGGTTCTGATGAAGGAGAACCTCCAGGTTCTGATGCCTCCGAAGGAGAACCTCCAGGTTCTGATGCCTCCGAAGGAGAACCTCCAGGTTCTGATGCCTCCGAAGCAGCTTCTTCTCTCAGGACATAAAACTTTTTAAACACAAATTAAATAATCCCTTCATTCCCCCCACAACCAGACTACCTGACAAAATAACAAAGAAAAAGTGCAACAAGTTTATCAGCGTAGTCATTTCACACAGCAGTTGTTTATCTCTTCACATCTGCTCATAGTAAACACTGTCAATACCTGCTGCTGTTTTTTATCCTCCAATGAGCCGATGCAACGAAGTTTAACTTTGAATGATGTAAAGAAAGTAAGTCGCTCCGTCTGTAGGGATTCAGAGGGTGTGTGTGTGTGTGTGTGTGTGTAAACTGATACCAATCAGTTCTTTCTGTCAGCTTAAAACGAGCTCTGCAGCTTCAGAGGAGCCGAGACAATCAGTGGGAGAATGTCGCCACCTAGAGGATATATGAGGAACTACAGCCCAGAAAAAAACAACAGACAGTCAAATTGAGCAAGATTTTTATTCCAAAAAAAGCGTATATTCAGGAATTAAAGATGCATATACTTACATGTGTAAATAGATAATGTTCAAATACACAAAGTGGGAAAACAATGTGCTTCAGTAGCTGCAATGTCAGCACGCACGTCGTGTGCATACATGAGAATGTCTTGGAGGGGGTGTGGCTTCTTACACAGCTCCTTTCATTTCTGGAGATTACTTCCTCTTTTTTTTTTTTTTTCCTTTAAAACGATGAGCCCACATCCCTCTTCAAAAATCAAAAATCAAAAGTTTTAACCTCCTTGTTCTTCTCTGCTTTAAATGGAAGACAGCTCGCTCCACTCTCTCATGATTCTTCTTCACCACGTCAAAATTAATTCACCACCGATGAGGACACGCAGAGAAAAAAAAAACCCAATCCATCGCTGAAGCGTTCACTCCGTTAACACAGCGCTATATTTACTTTCTTAATATTCTTTCTTCTCCTCTCTCACTGCATCTCGCTCTCGCACGCCGTCAGAGTCGCCGTTAAAGTGTCCGTCCGTTTGTTGGCAGCTTTTCGGAGGCGACAGGTTTTCAAACCTCCGAGGGGGGGGGAAAGGATATGGGAGCACGTTTGTTTATCTGAAGGTGTCGTCGACGGTTAGGATGAGGGTGGGAAGATGGCGACACGTCCTGGAGGGGCGGGGCCTGCCTAGTTGGCCGCCTGGGGTCGTCCCTCGGGGATGAGCGAGGTGATGAAGGTGCTGATGAAGGACCACGCGGTGGTAAGGAAGCTCGGTTCAGGTATAGCAGCAGCAGCAGCTTGCTCCTCGTGTCCTCCTCCTCCTCCTCCTCCCTCCTCGCCGCTGTCGTCGTCCTCCAGACCGTCGTCCATCAAACGTTCCTGGGACACGGAGGAGAGGACGCCAGACAAAGACAACATTTAAAGTCTTCAAATCGACGGCTCACAGCCCGCGTGGTATCGGCTCCTTTGTGTGACCTCACAAACACGTTTCATAATGTGGGCGGAGCCGCAGCGTAGATCCACAGCGTGTAGATCAGCGACGCTGATAAAAGCGTGCCGACTCATCTCAGGCCTCGTGCCCACCTACCGTTTTTTAACAGGCAGGAAAGCGCTGCGTGAAGCGTGCATGTCCATCCTGTCTCCATGACAACAGCCTGCCGATAACGGCCGCCGCTCCCTCACTTTTTAATTGAGATGATTTATTTTCTGATCAGACACGGAGCGAGGAGGAGTACAAGACACGATCTGTCGGATATCAAACCTTTTGGAAAAGAGCGACGGGGAGCTCGGCGGCGACTTTCTTAGAAGTTGAACGATTTTAAACGTGAGGCCCCGCGGCGTCCCGCAAAGAAAGGCGACGCGCTGGAAGAAAAAGACGCAGAGATGTGAACGCTCTCTCCTCGCTGTAAGGAGGCGCCGGTGCTCAGACATAAACAGTAGCACGTACGCGTTATTGTTGTGGCGTGAGTGCTGCGAGGACCAACTGACCATTTCCTGTATGTCCTGGTGTCTCTCCGCCTCCTCCTGACGGGCTCCGCCTCCGTCTGCTCCTCTCAGGTTCTGCTGCTCGAGCCTGAAAGGAAACCAACCCGCCTGATGTCTGAGGGAGGAGAACACACGGACTCTTAGACGGGGACTTCATCTTAAAAACACGCCTCTGTAAAGATTCGGGACTCACAGGTAGACCAGCAGCATGGCGCCGACCACCATGACAAAGCGGCTAAAGGAAGAGTAGAAGTAAACGATGCTGAGCAGCACGCCGGCACGAGAAACCGTGTACAGCCAGTCCAACCAATCGCGGTTCAGCTCGTCGTCGTTCAGCACCGCCCCGCCCTGAGCGTTCATCTGGATGTTGGGGTTCGCTGGCTGGTTCTCCGGCAGAGGGTTGGGGTCCGGGTTGGGACCCAGCGGCGGCGGCGGCGGCTGCTGCACGGCCTCGTTGGGCTGGGCGGGTTGAAGAGGCGAGGAGGGCGAGGGAGAGGAAGGAGGGGAGGAGGCGGGAGGCTGAGAGGCGGCTACTGCTGCGTGACTGAAGAGAGAAGAGAAGACGGTTATTATCGTGTGAACTGGTTACCATGACAACCATGTTTCCTAAGAAGCGCAGACTTTTTAAAAAATCGGAATAAAAACAGAATGAGATGATTTGAAAAAAGCGTCCACAGCGCTGAGACGCCGCTCATCCTGCACGCCGCTTTAGAATACAGACAGACATCCGTTACTTACTACTGCATGTAGTAATGGCGTGCATACATCTGCTGCCACCAGAGCATCTGCATGGGCATGTACATGGGGTGGGGGGGCATGTTGGCGGGGAGGCCGCCTTGTAGAGGGACCTGGGCTCCATCGGGCCTGCAGACAAAGTTCACGTGAGTTCATCTGTGTTTGTCGTCGGAGAGTTTAATAAGAAAGACGTGAGCTGGAGGTCAGAGGAGGCGGAGCTCTTACCACTGAGGGACAGCAGGGGGGCCGTGAGGGTTGTACTGGGGGAAGCCGCCACGATACCTCAGACCGTCGTAACTTCCTGGGTCAGAGGAGGAGGAGGGCTGACTGTCCGGGGTCGTAGCGTTGGCAGGCGAGGAGGAGGAGCCAGTGTTGTCTGAGCTCTGAATCAAAAGATGAGGATCCACATCAGACACAGAGACTACTCGACTGTGAGAGTGTTTCCTGCGGGTCACACACAGCGGGACGTGTACTCACGCTGCGCTCAGAGGCCGAGGAGCTCGCCGTGGAGGGGCTCCGAGGCACGGGCGAGGCCGGCGGGCTGTGAGAGGCGCACACCAGATGCATCATGTGGTACTCATCCTGCTGCAGGTCGAGAGAGAGAGAGAGAGACAGAGAGGGAGAGAGAGAGAGAGAGAGAGAGAGAGAGAGAGAGAGAGAGAGAGAGAGAGAGAGAGAGAGACAAAGTGAGAGACAGAGAGAGAGAGAGACAGAGAGAGAGAGAGACAGACAAAGTGAGAGAGAGAGAGAGAGAGAGACAGAGACAGAGAGAGAGAGAGAGACAGAGAGGGAGAGAGAGAGAGAGAGAGAGAGACAAAGTGAGAGACAGAGAGAGAGAGAGAGACAGAGAGAGAGAGAGACAGACAAAGTGAGAGAGAGAGAGAGAGAGAGAGACAGAGACAGAGATAGAGAGAGAGAGAGAGAGAGAGGGAGAGAGAGAGAGAGAGACAGAGACAGAGAGAGACAGAGAGAGAGAGAGAGAGAGAGAGACAGAGAGAGAGAGAGAGAGAGAGAGAGAGACAGAGAGACAGAGACAGAGAGAGAGAGAGAGAGAGAGAGACAAAGAGAGAGAGACAGAGAGAGGGAGAGAGGATGAATGTGGAAACGTCCAGAAGACAAACACAAAGCCTTTGTTTCTGAATCAGGTCACGTCAGCTTTTGTTCCCCACAAACACACACACACACACACAGCCTGTTTCAAAGTGTGTGTGTGTGTGTGTGTGTGTGTGTGTGTGTGTGTGTTCAAACACACAGAACACAGAACCAACCAAACACAAAAACTAAGGACTTGAAACTTGTGGCTGAACACCGAGTGTGAGACATTCGGACTCGGGTCAAACAGCTGAGAGGAAACATTTTTGTTCTTTAAGTTTAAAAAGCTTTGTAATGGACGCTGCTCAGATCTGCAGCTGCAGCCTGGATGTTCTCCTCACCAGGCCGCTGACATGCACGTCTCCACAGCTTTAAGATGAGAGGAGGATAGATTTATTTAAAGCCTTACTGGAAGAGAAGAATCCACATGAACCTGCACACACACGCTGATAGAACGCCTCTGACCTTTCTGAGCACGTCTCCGAGCTGCAGGTGATCCTGAAGGAGCCTCCCGGAGTACACCAGCCGCTGGTCTTTGGACAGCTACAACACAAACAGACAGAAAGAGATCTTACAGGTCACACAGCAGCAGCAGCACCTAGCCGTCCTACACAACGACCTTTAAACCCCACCGGGTGAGTGGACCGCCTGTCACGGAGCGGAGCGAGCCGGACAGGAAGTCAGACACCGAAACGATATCAAAAGATCCAGAGCCGGACCGCGTAAGACAGCGATCAGCTCGTGAGACACTCACCGGTCTGCTCGGGTACACTTTGGAGATGTGAGTCTTCAGCCTCTCCACAGTCCAGTTGAGGAAGCAGTTGATGGTCTGGTCTTCATATTTCTGGTTGGGGGCCTTAATCACCAGCGTCACAGGACTATCAAGCACTCCAGGATCCATGGCTCAGATCATTCACAGGACGGCCTCCGAAGAATGCGAGCTCCGCTGAGCTTCCAGTCACCAACTCAGGACTCCCCTGAGGACTAAGACCCCTCTAGATCCTCTCCATCATGCACTCAGAGACCCACCTCAAACAGTCCCTGCTGTGGGCGGGGGGGCTGCAGTTCCCCCTCTACTAAATCTGCTTCATCTGTCGGGTCAGTCGGTGGATATCCACTAAACTACACCGATGAGGATTCTGTGGAAAAGAGTGGAGGTCACTTTACAGTTTGCACTGTTTACACTATTCTATTTTATATATTGTTATTTTGCAACTATTTTTTATATTCTATTTGACTGTAAAATGTGACAAATAAAAATCTTTGCTTATTTTTATTTTTTTCATCTATTTGGATTAAAGTAATTTGTGTTTTTAAGAGTTGTAGGACAACAACCAGCCTGTTTTGCACAGATGAATACGCTGCATCTGTTGACAATATTTTGTTGTTTTAAGATCAGTGTGTTGTTGTTTGTTTGTTTGTTTGTTTGTTTACAAAACAACAAGAAGGAAAAACAAACATTCACACAGTAAACAAACGTCACTTCTCCTTTAAACACGTTACTATATTTAATTCATTAAACATTCAAGAGTCATCACATCAAGTTCATCCAAGGTGTGGTGCTCTCGAGTATAACGTTACTTCCTGACACCTGCTGTGTTGCGTCATCTTTACGTTAAACTGTCAAAACAACGAAGCAGCTTTAAATCAGCTGCTCGTCGTTCACGGTTACACGTGACACCAGCTTATTATTCAACTCACTAATACTCACAGATCATAACCCGGGTTACTTATTTTGACCCGGGTCACTCCGAGCAGCACGGGTTATTTATTTTAACCCGGGTCAGGCTAGCAAACAGGGTTAGCTTCTGTGCTAGCGTCGCTAACACGTCGCTGCTCGGTTAACGGTTACATCACGTGACATCACGTTAAACACCTGTGTTACCTGAAGGCAGGTCATCTCTACAGACAGCTGTGTGTTTTCTACCTTTTTTTAATCTCCTTTTGGTGACCCTCGTCCAAGCTCTGCTCGGCTCGGCTCGGCTCGCCTGCTCTGTTGTTGTAATGTCGGGTGTGAGACCGGAAATACGTCACCATCCAAACTACAGCTGATCAGAAATCGGCCAATAAAGTGTAAAATGATTATTAAACATGTCAAAACATAGACTTAAAAATATCTATGTATATCTATACAGGGTTTTATTTTACATTTGTTGAGCGGCTCTCATAAATTCCGAGATGTTTTTATTATTATTTAAATCTGAAAATTGAGCAGCGTGTTTTTAAATCAGGTAAAAGAGGTTACACAGACTTCTAACACTTGATTTTATACATGATTTTATAACTAAACACAGCTAAGCTAGCTGTGACCTCTTGTTTTCCTGCTCGTTAGTAACTGTTGCTAGGCGCCGTGGTTGCTAAGAGACGCTTAAAGATCGTGAGACATTTCTGGTTAGAGTGCTTTAAGATTAAACTTTAATGCGTTTATAATAACATATACCCTTTTTTTTTTTTTTTTTTTTTTTACAATCACACCGTCTGGTAGATGGCGTCTTAAATTCCCATTTCTGTGAGATTAAACATTTTAACCCATTTTGCTTAATTCACCAGTAAACTATTTTAAATTATTTTGCTTAATATTTTTTCATATTCCCTCCAACTGTCAACTTTTTTAGACAGTAATCCAAATTTTTACTCATCTGTCTGTTATTCAATTATTATTGTTCTTATTCAGTTTAATAGCCTATTTATCTTTCTTTAGTAATAACAATGTGGGAGCCGTTCAGTATGATCCATCTCTCATATAACCGATTATCAAACTGTTTCCCACTTTTTGTCTTAAAGGGTCATGCATATTTTTTTAAAGAGTCAGGAAATCCTCCTTGATCGCTCAGTGTATCAACCAAATTCATTCAGAATTGAGTTTATTAACATGCTTTAAGGGACACAGATGAAGAAAGAAAGTTTGTGTTTTTGAGTGTTTTATTCTTAAGTATACAGGTCGTCACGTCTAAACTGAACGCTCAGCGCTCTGTTGTTTTCTCATCCTGCTTCAGTTTGTGCAGAACTTCTTTGGTCAGCTGTTTGCTGTAGCGGTTGATCTTCCAGTGTCCGGGCATCCACCCGAGCAGGAAACGATGAAAGTCTGTCCAGGCAAACGCAAACATCTCTCTCCACTCCTTCTCCAAAGCAGGAAAGTCCACGTCTTTTTTCACACGTCTTTCTAATTCTGCAAAATAGAAGTCCAGAAACCCTGGTACCCTCTTTTCACACTCCCTCTCCTCCATGCAGCTTCCCAAAAAGTACACAACGTCTTTCATCCCACAGCCTCCGCCCACATACTGAAAGTCCACAGCTGCTACGTCACCTCCACGCCGCGAGAAACAAAAGTTTGCAAGTTTAGCGTCTCCGTGGACGACAGTTTTAAAGCTACATTTGTTCAGTATCTGGTCAATTTCCCCGGCTGCAGCTTTGAGCTCGCCGTCCTCCATCGCCTCCAACTCGTCCGGCCGCGTCTCCAGGTGCCAGTAGGTCCCGACAGGCCAGAGACCCTCAGGTCCCACACCCAGGAAGAGAGCGTGGAAGTTGGCGAGCCAGCTGAGACACGCCTTTATTTCTCTGTCCTTCACATTGGTCCTGAAAAGAGAAAAACAAACCAGCATGAAACATAAAAGCATCCCATAAAATGATGCACTGCAGAGAGATGTGTCCTCTAGTCGGACCTTCTCTGATCATATCCAGCCGCATCCAGATCCTCCAGCACGATCAGCATCTCGTCTCCATGGGAACAGGCAGCCAGACAGGCGGGGATCCGACAGCTCTGATTGGTGGAATAGTTCTGGTACCAGTGCGTCTCCACCTGGTACGATCTCACTTTCCGCGCGTGCGAGCGATCTGTGCTCCGGTGCTCGGCCTCCTCCGGAAACTTGACGTGCTTGACGACCACGGAGGGCCGCTCGCAGCCCTCCAGGTGGAGGCGGACGATCTGCCCGTAGCCGCTCCACAGAGTCTGGATGTTCGCACCGACGCGTAGAGATGAAGCCCCGGTCGCCTGCAAGATGAGATCCTGGTACTCCTGTTTCATCTCTGCAAATAAAAAACATGGAGCACATATCCGTCTCAGCATCTGTCATCGCTGTTTGATTGTTTGGGTTTTTGTTATGTGTAAACAGCAGGGGGCAGTAAGCACTAGAGCTGGGAGGTGTGTCAGGGTGGGTCACACATGAGCCAGAAGAGGTGGGATTAAACAACGAGAGAGTCACACATTATAGAAATGAGAAGGACATAAATGCAGTTGAAAACCCTTAAAGACAGAAGGGAATAAAATGAATAAAACAACAGATTAAAGATTAAAAGAACCAGGAGAAGAAAAAGATCTGAAATACAGCCTGCGTTTGGAATAAAACCATTTTACCTTTAACGTCAGTGTTCTTTGCTGCATTCACGTGCTGTCGGACATTTCGTTGTTTGAAAATGGACATTAATCCCTGCTCAAAATCTCTGAAACGAATTAGGTGGGCCAGATAACATCACATCCTTCATAAACATGGAGGAGAGGGGGCAAACGCACGTAAACGTTAGCACAACTGTACTGTCCGAGGAGCCCCTGAATGCAGCATCTTAGTGTGATTTACCTGTACTTGTTATTCTTTTTTTGTGGCTGATGATAATTAGTTTTTATTTTTCAGTTGTGAGCAGGAGTCACAGGCAGCATGTTTACAGTATAAAGTGTCACTTACCTTTTCTCACACACGACAGCAGGCTTCACTTCTCCTGCAGGTGTCTCATCAAACCATGACATGCACAAAGTCAGACTGAAATCACAACCAACTTTTAAGAGGAATATGTCATTATATTTGTCTTAAATGTGCAAAAACATTCAGCTTCATGTCAGATCCGTCTCACCCGACACAGGAAGTTTTTCTCTGCAGCCGTGAGCGCGTGAGCTGCAGGAACTCCGCTGTCCTCTGCTGGACTGGAGGTGCAACGACCTCTGAGGCCTAGACGTATTTAGCACATAATGCACTACTCAAACAGATAGGGTTGGTCATTTCCTCCAGATCCACTTTTTAAGATGTTGGTTTAAATTATCTTAAGGTCCTCAACTGAATCAGTTTGTAAGTCTGTAAAAACTTCAACCAATGTCTGCCAGGAGGTACCAATCTGATGAACCAATCACAGCCTCCCTGCTCTCTGATGAACCAATCATTATACTGAGAGTTTACTTACCGCTGAATGAGACATGAGACGACGTCGTTTCTACACATTGAAGAGATGAGCTGTAAACACGGCTCTGACAACAACACAGTGGGATCGGCTCCAGCCCCGGCGTCCCAGGACACTTTAGGACAGTCAGTCACGGGGCCACAGGTTTGTTTTTTTGAATAATATTGTAAGGAACTTTTTTTCTTTTGACCCCTACAATAATAACTTAAAAAACTATTTGGTTTTAATTTCTTTGAAAAAATAGTAATGCTTTGTAGATCAGAATCAAAAGGTTCACAAAAGAAACCCTTTGTTAAAAGAACATCAAATACTGTAAGCCTGTAATGTTTTTGTTTTTTTTCTATAAAATCTTTCTGCATTTAGCTCAGGTTATTAAATGGTTAAACAACAGTCTGCTTGTTTGCAAAAATGATGTAAATGTTCATTTTCATAGTTAATAAAAAAAAATGTGGAAAATAGTGAAAGCTGTTAAAAAGAAAAAGAAAAATAACAAAATAAACCATCTGAATGAGTCCTTATAGGACAACATCTGATTCTTCCATTGAAGCCACAAAAAATCGCCTCAAGGGCCGTAAATGGCCCCTGGGCCCCACTTTGGACACCCCTGGTTTAGATGGCATTCTTCCTTTGGTGGCTGGTTGAAGTCCAACACAAATAATCTTTTAAATGAAGCCGGTCACGATTTGCCTGAGAGTCCCATTAAGACTTGCAAACAGGAACAGCTAACGATTATTACCAAACACTTTGAATGGTGCTTGTGTAACTCCCTCCTGCTGAATTCTTTATTTTTATATTTATTTTACTAACACAAGAATGAGAATCTTTAAAAGCTGTGCTATCATTGTCTGTTCTTAAAACATGTTTCGTTTTGGTTTGAATAAAGGAGTTTGCAGACGTCTGCACGAGGAGCAGACGTCACCGGAGACACGATGATGGTTTAAGCAAACGTCCACGATGAAGAACTTCCTGAGTGTGTCGGTGCTGTGACATCCAGACAAGGAAAAAACAAATATGACGTTCTTATTATGAGAAGTTTGACTAGATTTAAATACAAAAAAACAGAATATATGAGACACAGAGAGAGACAGAGCACACGACTCTGACAGACAGGAATCTAACCAGAGACCACGAGGTGAGTCTGTTTCTTCCTCTTCTGTCTTTATGTCCGTTACAGGATCCTGTTTGTGCATGTGTGTGTGACATGTTCACTAACAGACTGATGCATTAATAACGTATGTTCTTCTATTCTTAAAAGAACGTTCACTCTTTCCTGTTTCTCAGGTTTTTATTTCATCACTGCAGCTGATCCATAAATGAACTCTTTGTTGTGATATAGTTTCACCTTCGTCCTTATTGCTGTTTTTTTTTCTATTATCAAAATTCTTCCGAGATGTTTGTTTACTTTGCCTCTGCTGAAAAAAACCCTTCATAGCTGATATCTTTTTTTTTGACTTGGCACATGGTTTGGATGGTTTAACATGGAGCAGGTCGATGTGTGTTGGGTCGATGTGTGTTGGTTCTCTGTAGTTTGAGTTTGTGATAATTGTTGCAGTAAGAAGGTTCAAGGTTCTTTATTTGTCAAATATGCTCCATGTTAAACATACAGCACAGATGAAATTGCAATTCCCCCAACCCGCAGTACAAACCTGCAGTGCATAAAAAGAGCACTAAAAAATAACAATGAACATGACAAATTTAAATACCAAATACTATTTAATAATAAAAGAACTTCTCTTCTTCTTTTTCATTTCAAACAGCGATGGAAAAGTCTCTCCTGCTTCTCCTCCTGTCAGGTAAGTGTTTGTTTTAAATTCAGTGAACGTTCCCAAAATGTCGGACTTCTCCAGAGAGGTGCAGAACCTTTCAGGGCCGAAGTCAAAATAAGCTGGATGTGAAACTAAATGGAAAGTCACCACAGGGAAGAAGATGCAGAGGAGTCTTATGATGTTGTCGTAAATGTACGAGAATAATCTTGTACACATCATCATGATCACAACGTCATCAAATATCAGGACGCTGAAGAGATACTGCAAGAAACTCTTTTTTCTGCAGACTGACTTGGAGGAAATTGTGTCTTTTGTCTCTTAAGGTTTTCAGGTTTCTCCTTTCAAGCTGGTCTCAAACTCAAAATTTACAAGATTATTCTCGTAAATTTACCAGTTTAATGAGGAAATTTGAGATTGTTTTTGTCTTTAACGTGGCCGTAATCCTCCAGACGGACGAGAGGTGTCACCAGTGTGAACACTGAAACACAGTAAATAGTTTTACTGGAACAGTAAATATATTTACACTCGGCATAATGTTCACTGCCATATTAATAATCCACTGCACGTCTTCTATAGAGAGGAGGGAATGAGGATGAGTCGGGACACAACCAGGAGTTCTGGACTCTTTTAAGTTTTTAGCATAAAATCCAACTTGTCACTAATTTGTTCCAATTTTTTTCTCTCTCAGGTCTGTTTTCTCTCTCCGGTGCAAGTGAGTATTTCCTGCTGGTCAAAATAAATAAGACCTGGGAAAATGCAAGAAGCTACTGCAGAGAGAAATGCATTGACCTGGCCACTATAGAGGAAATGAGATATATGGACGTCATCCTTGAAAACATCATGCCACCGTGGTATGCGTGGATTGGGCTGAGCTCAGGCAGCAGTCTGAACTGGCACTGGTCTTTAGCGGAGGAAGATTCCTACATGGAGGGGGAAATGGACGCTCTGAACTGGGGGAATGAAGACAGTGAAGACTGTGGCGCTTATAGAGATGAGGTGTTCTACGCAGTTAACTGTGCAGACAAGCTCCCAGCAGTCTGCTGTGATGGTGAGCATTAATGAACAAACTGCACATGAAGGCCCTGTTTACAACACAACGGTCTCATCTGAGAACGGAAACCTTTTTGTCAACAGCGATTTGGATGCCTCCAAATGCAAAGTTGTTAAAACAGGTCCATTAATGAAACTCTTTGAAACAACAAAAAGGCCTCGCTTCATAGTTTAGGATCACTTAGCATGTCGGCACTTTTAGTATCACACCTCATTACCCTGCAGAGGGAACAGGATGTGACTCCGGAGGCTCATCGGCAACCAGCGTGCTGGAAATCCTCTGAGCCTAACTGTCAGTCAAAATCATTCTGTTTTCAGTGAGGTCATTTTGTGTAAACTGGGCCATGTTTAAAGCTGAATAGAAACCCATTTAAACTGTGGTTAATTTGCTTATTTTCTTTTTTAAACGACAGAAAAAGGTACTCTACATCTCACCTCCCAAAACATGAGTTGGAGGTCTGCTCAGTCGCACTGCAGGACTGACTACACAGACCTGGTCAGTGTGAGGGACGAGGCCACGAGACAGACACTCCAGACTCTAGTCGGTGTCCAGCAGGTGTGGACTGGCCTCTTCAGAGACCTTTGGACATGGATTGATGGAAGCAGCTCCTCATTTCGATATTGGAAATCAGACCAACCAGGCGCCACAAACCCTAAAAGCAGAAGATGTGCTAAATTTAAGTCTGGGGAATGGGAATCAAGTTCATGTAGTGAGGAAGCTATGTTCTTCTGCACCTGTGAGAAAGGTAGGGCATTTTCATTCTCTCTGGTTCAGGGTCACAGGGTGGGCTGCAGCAGGGGTCCAATTATATTTTCTGTGAAGCTCAGTGCCACAGAGGTGAGGGTTTAATGTGAACATGTCGTGTAGCGTTACTAAAGTAGTATGATTGTTACACAAGTATACATTTAAAAAAAACTATTTTCTATCATTAAAAAGAAACGCCAAAACTGACAGACCTCATCTGAGAACATAAGCCATTATATCATAGTGGAACTCATTATTCCACTTGTGACCCTCGTAGCCCCCTTACTCCCGTTTACACCAAGCACGCCAGTTTGGTCCATTACCTTTTGGTGCAGTAAACCCTGATCTACCAACAACGGGTCTAAGCTAAGAGCTGCGTCAGCTGTATGTAACAGCATGACATCATAGCATCCCATCAAAGTGCAGCCCGCCAATTAATTTCTACAAAGAAGAGGAACCCGACACAGATAAAACATCAGTGATCCCCAGGAAGGTTCTTCTGCATCTCTGAGGCGGTCCATGATAGATAGATAGATACTTTATTGATCCCGAGGAAAAATGGGACAGATTATTCACCAAAAAAACCCCAAACAACCTTGAAACTACTCGAATCCAACAGATATTTATACACGACACCATCCAAACCTTTAGCCACAGTTACGCTCCACAAGGCAACTGAACAGCACCATCCATGAACTGAACTTATTCCAGCGCTTTTAAAGGCTGTATGTCTATCTGATTCATGTGAGAGGGGCTGCTTTAGGCTTTAAGCTCTGACATGCTAATCTCACTTTGTAGAACTCTCCTCTGACTTGTTCACGAAAAGGTCTTGGTCTGAGGAAATGTCACGTCGTTATACATGTTAGTCTTGTGAATTGACAGAAAGAAAATCACATTAATCGTGTGTTAAAAGATAAATAGATAGATAGATAGATAGATACTTTATTGATCCCGAGGGAAATTCAGGAATGTTAGATAAAATGTAGATGATTAGCCATAACTTGTTCAGTTATAACAACCTGAACGTGCATGTGTGTGTCTCTAGATGTGACACCAGAGCCAAGTCTCACTGAGAAGAAGGTTTTGAAAGTGAGGATCAGCTTCAAGGACTCGGGCCTGGATCTCAACGATCCTGCAGTGAAAGAAGAAATCCTGAAACAGGTGAGTCGAAAACAACTTACCTGTTCTGTCGCATGCTGAACTCATGAAAATAAAAATAAACTGTATGTTGTTTCACACACAGTCATCTTTGTCCTGCATGAGGCATTGTGAGGAAACTCCCTTTGTACCATAATGGGTATTAAAGGTGTCCCAAACCTTTTCAGAGTAGCAGAACGTCCCCTGTCAGACTTTTCGGGAGGCATTTGCAAATTCTACTTGTTTACGTTTTTTCTAACCACATTTTCGTTCTGCTTTTCAGATGAAGGAGAAGATGAGTTTGAACACAGTTGACCACATGCAATGGACAGCAAACCCTGATGGAAGAGTTGTTGTCAAGGAGCCAAAGAAGAACGGAGAAGAGATTCAAAGTGTGAACTGTGAACCCTGACTTACGTCTGACTGAGTCGCAGGTTCACTGTCACAAACCTACCGAGAACCAACGACCACGAAGGTGAAAAGCGTTAACTATTCTTCTGTGTGCAACTTTAAATTTACTGTTTGGTTACTTTACCATTCAAAATAGTGTTTTAGCAACACTAAAGTTGTTTAACCTGCTTCAAACTGTTTAAACACTCAGTGGTAGTTTTTTTGTTAGGATGTATCTCACTTTGACTTTTGTGTGTGTCAAAGTGTGTTTGGGTGTTGGATGTAAAACACCTCATTTGCATAATGTTTAACTTGCTGCAGGAGTGAGAGACCAGTTAGTGTGTGAGTGGCTTCCTTACTTAGTGCCTATGAGCAACTGTCTTAAGTCTGATAAAAATAAACTCTGAGTTAAAAGCAATGTTATGTTTAGTTAACGTTTATGACGTTAAAGTATACACAACAGGTTGAATTATAGGCTTCTTTTGTGTGCAAGAATCAGTACTCTGTAGATCCAGGTTGTACCGGCTGGAACTGGATTAAGCCATCAGGAGAGGTGGTCGCAGACTTCATCTTTCCAAAAGGTGGAGCCACAGTATCCAGAAGATGATGTTGGGGTGACCTGTAATTGTTTCTGAAAAAGGCTGGTTCATTGACTTCTTTGCTTCGTTTGACTCAATAAACTTTTTAAAATGTAAACTTCTGCAGAGTCTTCTGTGAGTGTTTATTGAGACCACAGTACCGGGGTACAAGACTGACAAAGTGTCGATGAAGAAATCCAGTTTCACCTTCTTTGCGGATGACAGCACACAAACAATTCATAAAGCTGGTTTATAGAGGGCCTCACACGGGGCACCAATTATAACAATGGTCCACCTTCCTGGAATCAAGGAATAATAACCAAATAACACAAAATCAGTCTTCAATATTATTAATTAAATACCAATATTATTAATATTCGGACCAGCCCAGATTTAAAATGGGATCAGGGGTCTCTCGTTAAGGAAGTCCAGCAACTAATTATATAGGGAGGTGTTGAGGCCTGGTGGGTGAATGCTGAGCTCAATTCTACAAACAAATTTCCCACATAGATAGATAGATAGATAGATAGATAGATAGATAGATAGATAGATAGATAGATAGATAGATAGATAGATAGATAGATAGATAGATAGATAGATAGATAGATAGATAGATAGATAGATAGATACTTTATTGATCCCGAGGGAAATTCAAACATAAGTGTTTTTGGTCTGTAATTGGTTGAGCACCGAATGGGGAGCAGAACAGATTGTATCCTCAGTGGACCAGTTGGGTCAGTATGCAAACTGGAATGGGTCTAAGGTTGTGGGTAGGTTGTGGGAAATGAAGCTTCGTAGTTTGTGATGGTCTGGATGCCCTGACTCTGTGTGTCTCTGCCTTCTTTAAAGTGGTTGGTGTACCTTAGATAGCTTAAGTTCAGGGGTGAAGGTTGTGCATCTGTACTTAAGTCACTGGTGGTCTGGAGGCGTTGGTGGCGTGGTGGGTAGTGCGTGTCCCCCAGGTTTCGAATCAAGCCTTTGGCTCCTTTCCCGTTGTTGATCCCCACTCTCTCCCTGATTTCCATCTCTGTCCACTTTCTTATCACTCCAATAAAAGCCCAAAAATAAACCTTGAAAAAACAACAGGAACCCGTATAAACAAACACTCACTGTTTATAACCTTCATTGGGGATCAAAACTGAAATCCCTCTCACCCAAACAAGCGCAGCAGTCCATTACTCTGGTGTCTTATGGATTTTAGCTAACGATAATCATCTCTTGCTGCTTGATTGAAAGAAACATTCATTTATCTTCTACACGATCAGAAAGAAGCTCCTTATAATTTGCCTAATCGGATACCGGAAAGATGATCATGGTTTAAGCAAACATCCATGATGAAGGACTTCCTGTGAGTCTGTCTGTGCTCCGATGTCCAGACAAATCAGTTGATGAGATACACAAATGTGCATCTTCTTATTATGAGAAGTTTGAATACATGTAAATAAAAAAAATATATATATATATAAAAGACACAGAGAGGGAGCACAGGACAGACAAGCGCCTGTGAGTGCACTTCCACTTCCTTAAACAGCGATGGAAAAGATTCACCTGCTTCTGCTCCTGTCAGGTCAGTGTGCATTCATTTACTGTACTGAAGTTAAAAGTTTGATAAACCTTTCGACACCAGGCGTGAGACCTTGTCAGGGATGTTTTTGTGTTTATCCACTTAGCTTTAGAATTGTTTTTCGATGATGTTTTTACTCATAGCTCGGGCGCAGCGCTAAAGCACCAGGGTGTGCATGGACTATGTGGAAGTTGGAGGTTAGACATTCTCAGGCCTGTCGCCCAGATACAAGAGCCTAAATAAACATTTTGAAGGGAAACAAACAAAGGACCTGCAAAAGTCTCATATCATCATGTGCAGCACTTGGACTACTTTGGACATCTTTAGCGCCCTCTGCAGGAGCAGTCGGCTGACGTCACTCAGGCTTGGTCTATTTACAGTCTATAATCGGACAAGATTAGAGGTTTCCGGTTTTAAGCGTCCGGACTCTTTTTATTGATGATGATGATGATGGTTTTGTTTCATGTTGACAATCATGACATTTCGGGTGATTTTGATGCTGATTTGAAGTCCTGTTGATTTTGTGCTCTGCCTCTGCTCACTTCCCGCCATCACCTGCAGTTTCAATTAGAATTAAAGCTGTTCGTTTGCACTTCCTGACATTGTTTGCTTTGCTCTCCAGTAGATCTATGCGTGTGATATGTGTCGCCTTGGATAAAAGCATCTGCATCTAAATGACTTGTAGAGTTTCTGAAAGTTGCATGTAATGTGACCTTTCCTTTTTCTCCCTCAGGTCTGTTTTCTCTCTCCGGTGCAATCCGGGTTCTACACTTGTTCGAATTAAAAAAGACCTGGGAAGATGCAAGAAGCTACTGCAGAGAGAACTGCATTGACCTGGCCACCATCGAGGACATGGAAGAGATGCAGACTCTCCTGAAAGAGTACCAGACCTTTTCATTTGTGTGGATTGGGCTGAGCTCAGGCAGCAGTCTGAACTGGCACTGGTCTTTCGCGCAGAAAGATTCCTACAAGGAGCGGGAAATGGACGACCTGATTTGGTGGAATGAAACCCAAGACGGGAGCTGTGGTGCTTTTGAAAATGGGAAATTCTCCACACCTGATTGTGCAGTCAAGCTCCATGCAGTCTGCTTTGACGGTAAGTGTTCATGAAATTACTGCACAACTAAGCAGAAAAACATTAACCTTTTAATTAACAGCTTTTCAAGGTCAGTGAAAACAGCACTGCTCTTTGCATCGGGCAAACTGGCAATATGCAGTTCCTCTACTAACTAAGAGTTTCTGTACACTTTCATGAAGCTTCAAATTAACAGCCAAGTGCAAATTAACAAAAAACGGCGAATGGTTGGAGATTCAGACTCACATGACCTCCAGTTTTTCTCTGTGTATTTTCGGGTTACAAGGACACAACAAGTCTACCTCATCATCCGTTAACAGTGCAAGATCAAATTCCCTCCCGTAGCACTTATTTTTGTTAGATTGCCACCATACTTGCTTTAATAAAAATATATTGATTAAAAAAAAAAACCTAACTTAAACATGTGATTGATTTGCTTTCTCTCATGTAGAAAAAGGTCCTCAACAGTTCGTTCTTACCAACCGAATGATGTCATGGACGTCTGCTCTGGAGCTCTGCAGGACTCAACACACCGACTTGGCCAGTGTGAGGAACGCTGAAGAGAGACAGACACTTCAGGAAGTAGTCGGTGCCCAGCGCGTGTGGACCGGCCTCTTCAGAGACCCCTGGACGTGGTCTGACGGGAGTGACTCCTCGTTTCGATATTGGATAGCCGACACACCGATATACGGAGAACTTCAAAAAAGAAGATGCACTGTTTTGAATTTTGAGAGATGGGACACACGTAAATGTAGTTTCGAACTCAAATTCTTCTGCACCTGTGAGAAAAGTAAGCGTCCCAATTCTCAACTTTGGAGGATGAGCTCAGTGTAAACACACGACTTGTTCAGTCCTAACATAATCGTGCATGTGTCTCTCTTTTTTATATCAGCTTTCAAGAAGATTTTGAAAGTGAGGATCAGCTCAAAGGACTCGGGCCTGGATCTCAACGATCCTGCAGTGAAAGAAGATATCCTGAAACAGGTGAGTCAAATCACATTATATACGCAGAGTTGATGAGAATAAAACATCATAATGGGCGCAGAAAAATGTCACACTCCTCGAAGGGTGTAAGATGTGTATTAAATGGTTGTGTTTTTTACATTTCACATTTCTGTTCTGCTTTTCAGATGAAGGAGAAGATGAATTTGACCGACGTTGGCCTTGTACAATGGAGAGCAAACCGTGATGGAAGAGTTTTTGTCAAGGAACCAGAGAAGAATCAGAGAAGCGATTCAGAGTGTGAACCGTGAAAGTTGCTGATACAAAAACGCCGTAAATTCAAACGCTGAAACACGCTGCAGATGAAACATGCACACATGAGGGTCGCTCTGTGGGAGGGGCCTTTGATTTAAGCTAGGAGGTGTGAAAGTAGTTCAACCTGCTTCAAGCTGTTAAAACGTTTAGATGTCATTTTTTGTTAAGATGTTTGCGACTATTACATCAGACATTTTCTCTTATTTGCATGATGTTTGACTTGCTTCAGGAATGAGACACTACGGCACCATTCATCGGCTTACACGTCCTTTTGTTACAGAAACAACATTCTGATCAGAGACGTCCTTTGTGCCAACGAGTCTGCTGTAGATATGCTCTGTGTTATAAGCTACGTTACGATTAGTTAAAGGTAGAATATGCCACTTTTTAAACCAGTAGATGTCGCCCTTGAGCACTAGCATGAAACCACCAACACTGAAACCTCCGCCCTCCTCCAGATACACATCTCCAACCCCCCACCACTTCTTAGCTTTGATTTATTCGATAAATGAACAGTTGCTCAGGGTTCGTATTTTCATATTTACAGTCTGGGGTCTTTCCTAACGTGCAAAAAAAATCACCTATTCTCCTAACTTAAGAAAAAGCTGTAAACAAAAGTACAGTTATGCTCCCTTTAAGTCACTGCTGTGTGCATAAATATTTACAGTGACATTTACACTTGTTTCAAGAACTCTATCAGATCTAACATCTGGAGACCGGCTGGGTTTGTTGGCGAAGAGCAGGCTGCAGCTGCTGAGTTTAAAAACGTGGTTGGACAATCCAGTTGCGGCAAATCTCCTTTTTCCTCCCTCCAGACTCTGCATCAGCACCTGATCGGAAACCCTGAGAAATGAAGCGTCTCACTCTTTGCATGAGTCACATTAAGGACTTTGCAAACAGGACACGCTAATGGTTATTTCAAAACAAGTTAAATGATGCTCATACTGTATATGTTCTGACACAACAGATAAAAGATTAGGCAAAAATTATCTTCTGATTGACGGAGACTGAGAAAATTTAACTCTGAGACAGACGAGAGTCTAAAGATCGAGGTCAGTCTGATCTGAACTCTCTGTATGTTATAATAATTGAAGAGTTTAAGAGGAGTGGTGGGATGATGTTGTTTGCTTCTGATTGAGACATAAACAGAGAATGACATCTACAGTTGAGAAGCTGAAGTTTTAGGTCACAGAAAAGAAAAGTTGCTTCTTGGTTTTTTTTTAGAGATTGGGATGTCGACGTTTAAGGGAATCAGACTGGATTTACATCACAGTCATGTAAAGATAAACGTACTTGAATCATGAATTAAACATGGTCAACTTCATGTCTTTTTTCTTTCTCTCAAACAGCTATGTTTAAAATGCTTCTCTCCGTACTTCTGTCAGGTCGTTTCAGGTGTTGTTTTCTGTGTTTAAGTTAAGTTAAGTTAAGTTAAGTTAAGCACGTCACCGATGACTAATCAACGTGTAACACAAGAAAACTTTCAGTGACCGATCAGCCAACAATGCACCAGAGGACGCCACAGAAGGTCATTCCTGCCTGTGGCCATCAGACTTTCTTTTATTATTTTATTATCTCATTCTATTTTAAATCATTACTATACTGTTTACTTCTGTTATGTGTTAAAAAGCAACAGTAAAAAAACAAAACAAAACAAAATTTCTCTCCACAATTAATAAAGCTTTTCTGTTTCTTTCTCCTTTTCCACTGATTTATGAGTCCATCCACTTTAATATCTTTACAGTAAAGGCATAACAAGCTGAAAAAAAATGTTGAAGTGTTTGTTTCCTGCTTATAACATTTAATAACATTAATTAATTCATAATTTACATTATTTAAGTTGTGTTTTAAAATAACGAGTCATTTCACAAAAGAAACTTTCAAATCTCGATTTTAATTTAAAACGTAAAGACTGAACTTTCTAGACGCTTTAGACGCGGGACTGTTTATTCAAGCGGAAGTACACGGGGTGGTCTTTTATATTGATTACGTTTATTTTAAGGTTGTTTTTTGTTATCAGATATGTGATGATGGATGAATAATGTTTTCAAAGCTACACACGTCATCCCTCAGACAAAAAAACACAATAAACTATATAATATAAAATAAAACAGTTGGGTTTTCTTTTTGTCCCCCCCCTCCGCCCAGCGCGCAGTGGTACAGTCCACATGACAGCTCGATGTTAGCTATCCTTCATGCCGCTTGAGCAGCAGCAGCAGCAGCAGCAGCACCGACACAGTTGACAGAAATTCCGGATTCATTCTCAAATTCACGCATTTTTTTTAAAGCGTCATTATCACGTCATTCCAAGCTCTCTTTGTCCAACATGTCGGCTCCGAAGAAGGGAGACTTGTCTACCAGCGAAAAGGAATTGTTTGAGGTTATTACTGCAGGTAAGCCTCTCCGGTGCTAATGCTAATCCCTGCTGAAATGACACAAGGGTTAGCATCAGTTAGCAGCAAAAGCATGCATCACTCAATATAAAGTTATTAATATAATACAAAAATATAAAAACACCTTTTCTAACACTTTGTCATTGCCTGCACTGTAAACTCAGGGCACCATGTGTTCTGTCACATTTATATGACAGCAGATGGTAAATCAGGGAGATTATGTTCTTTAGTAATAATAATTAATAAATTAATACTTTTATATTTTGTGCTCTTAGGAAATGTTCCAGAGGCTTCGAGGCTGCTGGGCTGTAAGGATGTGAGAGTGAACTGTCTGGATGAGGTAAAAACAGCTATGAGCATGTTTACATTTAATAAAGGGAGAAAAAATACAATATATCAAATAACATGAGGTATAAAGACATGATGTAGACTTTGAGTTGTGTAAAGATCAGATTAAACTCAAACTGTGTAACATTAATGATGATGATTAAACATCAGAGACATGATGTTAAACAGACGGAATAAACAACCTGCTGTGTTTTTACATCTGTAATAAAACTGAACATCGGTTTACAGTAGAGACGAGTCACGATATGAGTCACGACATGCGGTTTACGATACGATGAGGGGACGTCCGATACGATTCTGATATCGCAGCTTTGATTATACGTTATAAAAATGTGTCTGACTGATTTTGTCGTGTTGAATGTTTAAAAAAAAAAAAGCGAGTGACCTTCGGCAAAATGAGAAAGCCTGACCCATTTATTAATAACCAATAGAGTTACAACATTTTAACACTCAACATGATATCGACAGAATTCTGCAAGTGAATAAAATCAATAAATAAGAGTCTGTAAAATAACCTGAAGAAATCAGAAAACTATTCAAGTTCAGTTATTTTTTTTACTGCAGCCGAATAAAATCTGATCTCAGTGAAAAGAGAGATAAATGATGACTGACATTATTACACCTTTACATTAGCAAACAAAAGCTGAAGTGACCTTTTATGATAATAATGCAGGGAGTCCGTGGCGGCTGGATGTGATACGATGTGGCGTTGGCGTGTTGTGGTCAGACTGCAGGTCGTACGGTCCGTTTGACTTTTTATTTTTATTTTTATTTTTGCACCAAGTTTGACGAGTTCGAGGACGAAATGTGCCGAGACTCTTAAACGAATGTCTTCCTTTGTTTGCTGTCACATGTGCTGGACAGGTGGCGGCGTCCCCGTGGAGGGCTTCAGACCGGGACTCTGACGTCTTTTGTTTTCGTCTGTCACAATCAGCTGTTTGAACTTCATGTTAGAAAGCCGTGTGATCTTATGTAACAGCGAGTATCTCCTTCTCCTCCTCAGTACGGGATGACGCCGCTCATGCACGCCGCTTACAAAGGAAAAGCCGACATGTGCAAGCTGCTGCTGCAACACGGAGCGGACGTCAACTGCAATCAGCACGAGCACGGATACACGGCGCTGATGTTCGCCGGCCTGTCAGGTGTGCAGCTGAAAGTCCCGTGTTCATCATCACGCCGCAGTGTGACCACTAACTCCTTTTTTTTTTTTTTGTGCCTGTAGGGAAGACCGACATCACGTGGATGATGTTGGACGCCGGGGCGGAAACAGACGTGGTCAACTCTGTCGGACGGACGGCGGCACAGATGGCCGCCTTTGTTGGTACGTCTGGATGTGGCATCCAGGGTGCTTCATATGAGAGAGAGAGAGAGAGAGAGAGAGAGAGAGAGAGAGAGAGAGAGAGAGAGCGTCTTTGTCAGTCGAGAACGTTAAAACAACAAACTGTCAGTTATATCACGATATGGACGCCACAAACTTTATAAAGATAAATCCCCTCAGAGGTCATTTCAGTGCATACACACAACATTTAAATTAGGCTCCTCCTCCTGGGCTCATCGCCACGGCGGCGAGCTCGGCTCAGCAGCCACCAGGTGCGTCGTGTTTCCACACACGACCTGCGAGCTACCTGAGAGGATTACATTTGTTGTATAAAAAAAAAAGCCGATGATTCAGCAGACTCGCCCCGCGCTAACCGCCGCTGTGTGGCACGCAGGAAGTCTGCGTCCCAGCGATTTCTCACAACACGAAAGTTTTTCTTCACGTCACGAAGTTCTTCTCCTCCGTCCTCAGGGCAGCACGACTGCGTCACCGTGATCAACAACTTCTTCTCCCGAGCCCGACTCGACTACTACACCCGGCCTCAGGGTTTGGAGAAGGAGCCCAAGCTGCCGCACAAACTGGCCGGCCCGCTCCACAAGGTCATCATGAGCACCAACCTGAACCCGGTCAAGGTAGGACACGGCGTGACGGGCGGATCTCCGTCTTAAAGGGACACGTGGTCACACAGCTAATCAGTGGACGCCGACAGGACGGCGTGATGAGGTTTTTAGTTTCGTGCTCAAAATGAAGCCACCTTGATGTGCCGGTTTCAGATGGTGATGCTGGTGAAGGAGAACCCGCTGCTGGCGGAGCCCGACGCTCTGGAGAAGTGCCGCCGCGTGATGGAGCTCATCTGTGAGAAGTGCATCAAGCAGCAGGACATGAACGAGGTGCTCGCCATGAAGATGCACTACATCAGCTGCGTGCTGGGGAAGTGTGCGTCCTTCCTCAAAGACCGCGAGGACAAGCTGGACGGCCTCGTCAAGAGGTAAAGCACGAGTCGCCGATGAAGATCGGCTGGACTCGGACGTGTGACTCATCTAAACTCGTCCTCTTTGTCTGCAGTTTGCTGAAAGGTCGGGAGAGCGACGGCTTCCCCGTGTACCAGGAGAAGTTCATCAGAGAGTGCATCCGCAAGTTCCCGTACTGCGACGCCACGCTGCTGCAGCAGCTGGTGCGGAGCGTCGCTCCCGTGGAGATCGTGAGTTTTTCTTTACGTCGAGTTCAGGCTGGAGACGGTGGGTTTGTGTTTTTGTCTCATCTTTCGCTCGTTGCAGGGAAACGACCCCACGGCTCTGTCGGTGCTCACTCAGGCCATCACGGGTCAGGTGGGCTTCATGGACGCCGACTTCTGTACGTCCTGTGGAGAGAAGGGCGCCGAGAAGAGGTGCTCCATCTGTAAGATGGTGAGTTTCATTTTCCTCACTGCAAATTGGTTTCATGGGACTTTTTCTTTTCTTTTTTTTTTTTTTGTGGAGATTTCAGATTCTACTTCCAGATTGTCGACTTGTCATCATTTAAAAAAGATCAATAAAAAGCTCCGTGATTGTGTTTCCTGGCTCCAGGTGATCTACTGTGGCCAAGCGTGTCAGAAGATGCACTGGTTCACCCACAAGAAGGTTTGCAAGATGCTGCAGGAGCAGAGAGAGACGCAGGAGGCCGAGGCAGCCAAGCTGAGGATGCTGCAGAGCCAAGGTGCGTCATAAGAAACACTCGTGCACGGCGTTCACACTCACACAACAGCTGAACGCAGAAAGTCAGAATGAGCGGCGCCGTAGTTAGCTGCCACTCTAGTCAGCACGTGTGGTCACTTCCTGTCAGCACCCGTGAGTGCGATCAGACTCACAGCTGTTCGTCTGGACTTCCTGACGTCGTCTCTTGTCTCGGTCCTCGTTTGGGTTGTTCGCTCTGATTTTCATGGCCGTGGTTAAAAGCGCTAACCGTGTCGTCTTTGTGTTTCAGAGGAGAGTAACGCGGCGCAGGAGGTCTCGGACTCCATGGTTCAGCTCTCAGTCGACTCCAACAGCGAGGTCGCTCCCTCGGACTCTGCAGCCCCAAATCCTTCTCCGATCACAGCTGCTGACCACTGAGGATCATCAGAACCGCCCGCTCCCGGAAAAACACCCCCCCCCCCCCAAAAAAAACTGTCAGTGAGACGGAAAGCCAGACGAGGACCGCCACAGGTCCAGCAGAGACAAAGAGCTCATATTTATTATGGACCTGAGACCGTCACACGGGCGGGTCGTCTTTGTCTCCTCTTTTTTTATGTCACATTTTATCACGTGTCGTCGTCGTCGTGTGTGAATGTAAAAGTAGGCTGATGTGTCGGAGCGTGAAGAGCTGACGGTTGACGCCGATGATGGGACGCGATTCTGCCTTAACAAACTGTAGCAACCTCTACGGGAAGGGGGGCGGGGCGGGAGCCAATCAGAGGCTTTGTTTGTCTGCATTGTAAACTGTATTTGTTCAGTCTGGAGACACGGCGGGGGTTTGAGAGTGGATCGTGAGGCTGCACAGTATCGACCAAAAATGTATATTTTTAAAAATCTAAACAACAGAAACAACAAGTTTATTTTTAGCGTGTTGTGAAATCTGATGTTCATGCTCAGGATCCTCCAAACCTGTTATTGGAAATCATGTTTGTTTTTTTTTTCTCTCTGAGCGTCACGCCGCTGATGAAGAGAACGACCTGGTTTTGAGAAACGTGTGCGTTCACTTTTATTTTGTATTTATGGTGCGGCCTCAGGTGGACACAGAGAGAGAGAGAGAGAGATCGATAGATGATAGATGATAGATACTTTATTGATCCCGAGAGAAATCAAGAGAGTCGAGTCGAAGACGTCCAGCGAGGCTTCGATTCTCCAACATGTCAAACAACTTTAAATAAAGACTAAATCTATCCAAGTGCCCATCATCACATTGTCTTATTTTCCTTAGTTTCTCAGCTTCCTGTCCAACAGGAAGTAGACCACGTCCACTTCCTGTCCAACAGGAAGTAGACCACGTCCACGGGTAAAAGACAACACAAGGTTCACCCTGCTTTTAGAAGCAGCTTTATTGTCTCTGCTCGGTCGGCGTGCGTCATATTCACCGGTCCACTCCTAAACTCACCTGCTGCGCTCTCATTGGCTGGAGGAAACACGCCCAGAAACGTCCCGAGTCGGCCAGAACCAATCAGAACAGTGAAGTGGAGTCAGAGGACAGTCACACGTGTACGGAGGCCCAGAAGGAAAGTCCAGGAGTCTTAGCATCAGCAGCACTTTATCGCTAAGCTGCGTGAGTGGGCGGCGTCACACGGAGAAGAGGAGCATGCTGGGAAGCTCAACTCGGTCCAACATGAAGCTGTTCGACTTCAGCAAACAGATTTATTTTTCTTTTTATGGTTTTTGACGGTTTGCAGGATTATATGGCCCGCCTGCAGAAGGCCACGGACTGGAGGACGCGGTGACGCTGCGGCGTGTGCACCTCCAGCGACGCCCTCCTCTCGGCTGAGGTCACCGCTGACGACACAACACAGAAACATGTCGCACAGAGTGAAGAAGCCGGACAGCCGGAGTTTGTGCAGCGTGGCGGTTTGACGGTGTGTTAAATTCACGCTCTCACCTTTCCCGTCTAAAAGGTGCACGGAGGGCAGGCGGTGGATCACGTGCAGACGATACCCGGGTTCATGAGCCATCGGGTTTAAGAAGAACGCTGCAAAGAGAAGGTCGTCTTTAAAGGAATCCAACAGAAACCTTCGTTGGTACAGAAGCCCCCAGCGGACAAACATCCAAACCTGAATCCACATTCAGGTTTCTTCTCCGCCTCAGAGAGGTCATGACATATATTTTAATCTGGGGACGATGACGAGTTTTAGTCATTTTCTAGAGATCTTGATGAATTAAGAAAACGACCCAAACGTGCACTGATTTAAAAAGCCAATAAACGGATGTGCAGTTTGTCCGCTCAGGGCTTCTGTACTTTGTCGTTTGTTAGTTTCTGGTTGCAGGTTTAAGTCCGTCCCCCCCTCGTCGTCGCTCACTTGCAGTCTGGAGCTGCTGCATCCTCCTGAGCTCGCACGTCGTGTCCTCCAGACCTCTCACCTGGTTGTTGTGGAGAAAAAGAAGTCGCAGGCAGATCAGGTGACTCAGAGCTCCTGAGAGAGAGAGAGAGAGATCAAACGTTTTATAAAGCTGCCTTTTTTTTTTTTTATCTCGTGCATGCCATGAACTCAAAACCAGACTGCTCCTTATTGATCCGGAGGAGCACATTCATATTCAAAAGATCAAAACATATGCACCCTCGTGTTGTCTTGATCCCGCTCTTTGAAGGTCTCGTCTCGGAATCAAAAGCACTTTTACCTGGTCTTGTCTCGGTCTCGGAGTGGGCGGACTCCGGATATTAAATCACGAGCGGGAAAGGGCACCAATGACACAGGAAGTTCACCTGATATGGACTTGATGTTGTTGTCGTGGAGATAAAGTTCAGTCAAGCAGCAGTTAACGGAGCGACAGCTGAGCTCCCTGATCTGACAGAAACAGACGAGAGCCGAAAGATGAAAAAGCACAACGCTGCTGACGTTGATGAAATGTGAAAGGAAGCTTTACCTCGTTGTTGTTCAGCCGCAGCTCGCGCAGGAAGGGAAAACGTGACAAGTCGGGGACGCTGTTGAGTTTTCTGTTTGGAGAAATAGTGAATATTTGTCTGTGAATATTTGACTTCCTGTTTCCCTGGAGCTGCAGTGTCTTACTTCTTGGAAAGGCTGAGTCTGCAAACATCCACGTCTCTTCTTCTTCCACGCCGCTGCACAGCGTCCTGAATGTCCTGGTGTTGGGAAGACAAGAGGACAAAGTTGTTGAGTGTGAAAAGTTGTTTCTGTATTCTCAGGTGGTTTCAAAGTGTCTTACCTTCTCCGTGTCCATCGTCTCAGACTTTGAGCTCAGTCGGGCCGGTCGCCGGGAAACCGCCGCTTTAAATCAAAACATTCAAACAAGTGTTTCTGTTTGAAGTCATTTTGTCTGCTGAGCGTTCATTGGCTGTGACAGACTTGGATTTCTTCTCAGTTAAATCTATCAGGGTTGAGTTGAATCATGCCTGTGAGGATGAGAGCAGCCAGCAGGGGGCAGTGTTTGACATATTTTAAAAGGTGTAGTTCTCAGCTTTGTGCACATTATGGCTCCTGGTTGTCTGCAAACATCTCTGTTGTCCTCTCACAGTGGACTTCACTGACACACACGCATCCATAAATATGAGGGCGTCTTTTTTTCTGTCGAGAGGACAGGACTGTGGACGGAGTCAGAGACAGGGATAAGAGAGAGAGAGAGAGAGGGATGAGACGCAGTCGCTCAGTATCAGAGTGAGTCAGCTCTCAACAGGAAGTTCTCAGGTCGCAGGTTCGATCCCCCGGCTCCTTCAGCCACATGTCCGAAGTGTCCTTGGGCACGCGGTGGCGATTCTAGAGTCTGTTGAGGCCCGAGGCAGAAATCGAATCCAGCCAGCGTTCAGCAAGGCAACGAGAGGTCAGATGGGAATCTGCAAAATGTGCACATTATCAGTCACTGCTTTTGGGGCCCCCTACTCGTCTGGGGCCTCTGTGAATATGCATGAATGGGTAAGTTATTACTCGTTCACTTTAGCAGCCTCTGTCTCGGTGCTTTGCATTGTGGGAGAATGGAGTGATGCATATCGTAGATTTAACTGACGGAGCGGTGATCTGTCTCAGGAAGTGCACGAGGTTAAACTCTCCTTCCATCCGTCGTTCATCTTCTGGGATCTTTTCCAAACTCTGCCGCCTCTGTGACCTCTCTTCCTCTGCTTTGTTTCAGGTGTTGTGAATTCCTTTTGTCTCGCCCTCGCCACACCTCCCATTACGGCATGTGGGCGCTTCCTGACCGCGCACACACTCCCTCCACGCTGCTTGTCAATACGCCGTTAACCCGACCCACCTTTCCCCTTCCCATGAGGGTTTGTGAGTGGCTGACATCCTGCTGAGTTTCACCGCCACGCCGTGAGAGCACAATGCGGCGGGCCGATCATTTTCACTCCCATGAGGAGCTCACATGGGGGCGTTGAAGTGTGAAGCGTCCTCTGAATAGAGACAGACATGTCGTCCTTCAGTTTCTCTCAGTGGCAGAAATGATGCTTTGTGTGTGTGTGTGTGTGTGTGTGTGTGTGTGTGTGTGTGTGTGTGTGTGTGTGTGTGTGTGTGTGTGTGTGTGTGTGTGTGTGTGTGTGTGTGTGTGTGTGTGTGTGTGTGTGTGTGTGTGTGTGTGTGTGTGTGTGTGTGTGTGTGTGTGTGTGTGTGTGTGTGTGTGTGTGTGTGGGGGGAGAAGAGAGAGGAAACAACAGATTTGAGTTTTAAAGTTGTGAAAAACTTGCAGAGAGTAACTCACTTATATCGGGGAGGGACTTGACTAAAACATGTTAACTAATTAACTCAGGGCTTCTTATTAATTAATCAAAATTCATCTCATTTTAAGTGCTTCACAATATTTGCCCTAAAAAGCAACACTTTAAAATCTAAATGGATTTTGATGAATAAATGCAATACATGCAATTTTACTTGCTTCTCAGTTTCATAAAGCTGTTGGATTTTGTTTGAAATAGTTTCTCTGCACAGCAGCTGGAAAGTTGGATCACACGTCGCTATCTGTAGCACATTTTCTAAACTCTTATCTTCTATCACTGATAGTGATCGACAGTCCAGAGTGATCAGTTTAGAGAGTGAATTTATATGTTTATGAGAAGTTGAATTACTAATTTTGGTCCTGAAGGTCATTTGGTCGAGTTTAGGCTGCAAACGCTTCTTGTTTGTACTTGTGGCGAAGCTAGCGATAAGCTAACGATAAGCTAACTGTGATTAAATGCGTTTAAAAAATGTACGCATTATTTTCTTGTAATTAATTAATAGTAATCAATGCATTAAAGTCCGACCCCTACTTATATATTATGCACTCATTAAAGGTTAGAATAGTTTCTTTGTGTTTACTTCTATCAGTGATCTTTATTATTGAAACCACAGAGACAGAAGCTCCACGTTTCCTTCCTGCTTCTTCGACTGATCGATCCTGTTCTTCTTCTTCTTGTTTTCCTTTTTCCGGCCTCGTTTCCTGAAATAATTTTTTCCTTATTTTTAAGCTGAAATTAACCAAAATTTGAGGAAACACATTTTTAACTTCCTGCTGAACTAAACATCTTCTCTGCACAACAAGTCAATCCTTGCAAAAATATTTACATCTTCTACTTTTTCCCTAAACTTGCTCTGCGGTTTAGATGTTTAGATGTTAATAATATATCCTCTTTATGCAGCACTTTCATGCTTTGTACTGACACTCTGTTAAACGGCATTATCCATATGAAATATTTAAATTCAAAACTTCTCAGGAGAAGAGAGAGAGAGAGAGAGATCCTTTTGTGATAATAAAAGCAAACAGGTGAGTGATCTGTGTATCACCTGACATTCACACGAGCAACAATTAGCGTCTCTGCATGGCGCCTCAGTAAGACGAGCTGAAGAAGAAGGAGGAACCATATCTCCTCTTGTTTAGTGCAGAGGGACGCACAAAGACTCCAGTTAGTCTGGGCTCTCCGATCACCCGACGTGTGAGTGACAGGGACGGAGAGTGGGGACAAAACACACACACACACACACACACACACACAATATCAGCTTTCATGGTCGAATGAAATGTGTGGCTGAGAGCGGCGTGCTGCAGCGTGGATCTGGTGTTTGAAAGGATCAGCTGTGAGCGTGATGCTTCTTCATGGTCAATGAACTTGAGCTTGTTTATTTCTTTTCTCGTCTTTTGACCACTCAAAGCTCTTTTGCACCGCAGGTCACACCTCCACTGATTCGTTTAAATGAAACACACAAGGAAGTTAGCACGGGTTCATATTTACAGCCTGGATACTAATTGTGAAATGAAGTCATGCAGTGTAAAGAGAGCACTTTAAAACCAAAGATTCTCCAGAACATTGACCAGGAAACAGCATCGTATCAACACCAAAACAAACACGGTTTATATTGCAAACCATGTTCATTGAAATGATTTCACATTTTAAAACAGTTTCAGTTTCCTTCCCTGAGTCATTCAGACACTCTCATCTTTAAACAGGAGAGGTCGATCATGTTATTCCACATGATGGAAAAGCGGCTCCTGCTTCCGTCCGATGATTTGAACGACTCAAACTGTTGAACTAAACTTCACACTCGGCATCACAACAGTAATCAGCTCCGTAAACAACAAGATTCCTGGAAACGTTATCCCGACAAAGTCAAGCCGACTCAAAGTAAAGCCTCCCAAACGTCTGTGTTCGTTCGCCAAATCTGGATCAACGTAGAATCAGATTTACTTTTTGTGTTTGTTTTCGACTAAGAGGGTTCAAATTCCTCAACCAAACGTTTTTCTGGAACCACAAAACTTTGAAGTAGTTTGATCGTTTAGGACTTTCAGCCTGAAGTTAGAAAAACACTTTTTCTGTCTCATTATTAACTCACTTTGATCCGAGGAAGTTAAAGTCACAGATCTGATCTGGACCACAGACAGAAACTCAGCGTCACACATCTGAGGCGGCTGTGGCTCAGTTGGTAGAGTCGGTCACCTTAAGGTTGTTGGTTCGATCCCCAGCCGCTTGAGCGTCACACTAAACCCAGAGTTGTTAAATCAGAGTGTGTTACTTCTGATGGTCACTTTGCGGAGCATCAGTGTGTGAATGTGTAGGTGTGACCTCACACATTCACACATTCGTCACCTGAAGTCCACTCTCGGATCGGGACACGACAGAATCGGTCTGATTCAGTCGCTGACGTTGCGTGCTGTTTGGAGTGTGTTTGATTGGCTCCACCTCCCGGCCTGTTCCCTGGATCACTGTTACCTCGAGACGGCGTTTCCAACCTGGCAACCATCACCATCAACGGGCACAGAGTGAAGACACTGAGACTGTACGTCCATGTGAGACGTCCATTATGAGACCTGTTTGAATGTTTTGATATGTTAACTCACTGCTCATATTATTATTATTTGGGATGAATACGTCATTTGAGTTAAGAGATACTGCTGAGTCAAAGCTTGTCATCATTTTCAAGTATTGACTCTGGAGTTCTGAGTCCATGTGAAAAACTTCTGTCATTAACCTAAAGTCCAACACCGTGCACGAGACCATGTTAATTACTCATCATCATCATCATCATCATCATCATTAGTCCCGTGCAGCATCCAACACAAACTTCAAACTCTGCGAAATCAAAGCAGTGGGCGTGGTTATCTTACCAGCGCCAATTTTGTGGCGACCAATCCGAGCCTCGCTGTAGAAATGCACCTGAGAAGCTGCCAGCGCGAGAGGCGGGTCTGCTGTATAAAAGCAGGGGTCCCTCATGTTAGGGACCCAGCATCAGCCTGCTCCCAGTCGGATCTAGACCAGCGCCACACCAGACCCAGATCTCCAGCAGCATGCACGTGAGCGCGCTCGAGCCGTGCCACTCCCTGGTGCTGCTCTTCATCCTCCTGAGGAGCTGCCACGCGCTGAACAACGACGCCACGGAGCTGCTCTTCTCTCACGTGAGCGCGCCGGTACCGGAGGTCCAGAGCAACGCGACCCTGAACCGCGCGAGGAACGGAGGCAGAGGCGCGAGCGGCGGGGCGCACGAGAGAGGAGGTGAGTGAGGACTCTCAGACCAGCGCACACATTTAATCTCACTGTATCCTAATCTGGCTGCATCTACATGTTTACACTTTACATCCTCCAGTCGGCCAATCACAGAGTTCAAATCCAGATTATTCTCATCATGCATTTTTGCATTAAATAATTCGTGTTCTTGTGGTGCAAACATGCAGATCACAGTCCAGGCTACAAATCTCTGTTAACCCTTTACACTGTGCATGAGTTACAGCCTGAAGGGTTTTTAAAACTCAAAGTGTTTCATGCAACTTGTTCCTGTATTATATTAAGTTAAGACAACTCAACAGTGCCTTCATTATTCATCTCTTCCTTCTGATCCAGAAATCAGCAAAAGGTCAGAATCTGGGTTTTTTTTATTGCCAAACATTTAAAGTAGAAATAAAAAGAAAATCTCAGAAGCAATTACCAATACATGACATAGAATAAAAAAAAAAGTCAAATATGGAGAATAATAAAAAAGTTTGCATGAACCTGACATGAAGGAGTTAAAATCAAACTGTGACGTCTTCAAACAGAGTAAAAGTGACAGTAATGACAGATTCTGCACTTTCCCCTCAAATTCACCTTTTTAACCCTGAACAGACTCCTGCGTCGGCTGTTTGCTTCATCGTAGCTCAGTTTGCACGAGGAGAGAATCATGTTTGCCTCCCAGTTTCCATTTGTGCTCATCGTCTGGTGTATCTGCGTTCTCCTCTCTTCTCACTGAAGGTCTAATGATCAAACCTGAGCCTGATCAGGGTCTTAATCCCGTCATCATGTCTGATCAGTCGTCAGAGCACTTTAAGATGAGGATGCTGCGTTTATAGAAGAGCAGGTCGAGATGGTCGGTTGGCTGTCCTGGCGTGCGTTCTGTCCTGGCAGCGAAAAACAAAAAAAAGAAAACTTTGTCAACTACAAAAGTTTCCAACATCTGGTTGGTGATGCTTCCTGTTGCGCTCGCTCTCATTGGCTATTAAAGGTGTTTCGATTGGAGGCAGCGTGATCTGATTTCACCGTGTTGACGTCTCACATCTGAGGATTATTTGGTTCAATAATCTGCTGCAGAAAGTCTTGATTTAGGACACGCCTCTGCAGATTGTTGGGGGGGGCGGCTTAAGGTCTCACACAGGGGCCCTCCTGCTGTAGTGTAGACCGGTCCCCCCCCCCACAGTGAAGCGAGTCCAGCACACCTGGCTGGCTCTGCAGCGTTCTTCTGTAAACAGGAAGCCCCTGATTGTGGCTTTAAGCAGACCGTGAAGGACGAGTGAGAGTAAGAGACACTCCTGTTCATTCATCAATCCCTGTCACAGAGAAGGAGCGGGCATTGTGTGTGAGGTGTATGGATCTGTATGAATGGACCTGAGCTTGGGTTACCCGGGGGAGGGGGGGGTGGGGGGGGGGGGCAGTGTGTCGCCCGCAGCAGAATAACACACAGTGCTCGCCAACTCTTTTTCAAATACTTTAATCTCTCAAACCTTTGGAGCAGAAGTGTGGACTCACCAGACGTTCACTAATAAACGTTTTAACCCTTTAATGTGTGTGTGTGTGTGTGTGTGTCAAACAAGACTGATTCTGCCCTCTGGGAAGAAGACAGTGGGCTGCACGGTTAGCAGCGGGGACGGTTCCTGGTTTGAATCCCAATCAGACAGCTGGACTTTGCACGTTGTGGTTTGCGTGGAAGTTTTCTAAAAGAGAGGTTGTTGATTAAAAGGCGCTGAGGTGTCATTATTTTCTATCACCGCGGCTACAAGGAGGATGCTGTGGTGGCTTAACTACGGTGCACCAAAAGGGACAAAATAACACGTTTAAGAAATGTAAAGAAATAATGAATTAATTTCTAATCGCAGTTAAAACATCGACGCTTCCAAGCATCGTCATATTACTTCCTTGCAGAAAACAAAATGCAGAAATCAATGTTCAGAGGTGATTTAGAATTGACTGCATTAGTTACTTTGTCCAGCAGAGGGCGCTCTCATAACCTTCTGTTTTATTATACCCCTAAGCACGGCTGCTGCACTTGAAGAGCATCACGGATCACCAATGTTATGCTACTAGATTATTTGCAAGAACGAAGCCATCTTTGTAGTTTGGAAACGTCACCTGGGGGGGGCGACATTGCTGCCAAATCGATGACATGTATTGTCGATTGTTAATCATTATCATGCATCTCTATCGCACTCGACTGAGGATTTGTTTTTCCCAAATTCACTCCCTTTGCTTTTTTCTTCCTTTGTTTCTCCACAGAGCGAAGCCAGATTGGCTGCAGAGAGCTGAGGTCGACTAAGTACATCTCTGACGGCCACTGCACCAGCATCAACCCCATCAAGGAGCTGGTGTGCACCGGCGAGTGTCTTCCAGCTCAGATGCTTCAGAACTGGATTGGCGGCGCCTACAGCAGGAAGTCGTGGGGTCGCCGGAGCGGCAGCCAAGACTGGCGATGCGTCAACGACAAGACCCGCACGCAACGCATCCAGCTGCAGTGCCAGGACGGCAGCACGAGAACGTACAAAATCACAGCCGTCACCTCCTGCAAATGCAAGAGGTACTCGAGGCAGCACAACGAGTCTGGGAACAAGTTCGAGGAGCCGTCGCTGACGCCGCCGCAGCTCCTGCACAAACACAAATCAAAGAGCAAGAGGAGGCCGGGGAAGAACCGGCTGAGCGAGAACTGGCACGAGACTGAACCCTGAAGGAAGACGCAGATAAAGACTCGGGAGTTTGTCTGCATGATGTTGAGACACGACGTCCAGAACTTGTGGATTATCTCTGAATGGACTGACAGCGAGATCGAAAACTGCCATGTGGCATGCCGGTTTAGGTACGCCGGCATGCCCGTGTTGTCCGAGGCATGCCGCTTTTATTTTCCTAAATCATGATGATGGAAGATCAGCAGTGCTGGTGTGAGTGATGAGTGGTACATGGCGCCGACCCCCCCCCATGCCGCCACGTTCCACTCGACAAAGCGCACCTGTTGCTTTAAATCTGGCACGCCACCAACAACACAGGCATGCCAGGCGTGCTCAGGAAGTGTCGTTCCACATGGCGGTTTTTTTTTTTCGATCTCGACGCTGCTGTCTGAATGTGACCGGGACTAGATTAAGGTGAAGCTGGTTCCCGGCAGGGTGTCCCGAGGACGTTCCCGTGTCGTTGATGATAATGTGAATAGAACTGAGGCGGATAATCTGCAGAGCTGACGAGAGGAGACCAAACCTGCCCATGATGTAGCCAAGAGCATGCATTTGTATTCTTTTTATACACAGATGGAGCGATTACAACTTTTTAACCACACACACCAGTAAACACCAAAAACATCCACACACACACACACATAAAAAACCCTGTAAATACTTGTACATATATCAAATTCTTACCTGCCTTTTTGAAGTATGGCCATGTGTATAAAGATGTACTATGTAAGATTCATGATGTATGATGTAATATATTTTCTGTGCAACATTTAAAAAGAAAAGTTTGTGTCAGCTTCGAGTGAAATCTGGAAAATCTTCGTCACCAATCAGCCTTTTGTAATAACTTTATATAAAATAAATATAACGTTTGACCACGTGTGTTGTCCTTCATGGAGAGCTTACGATGTATCTGAGCTAACGAGTGGATGTTTGCTTCATCGACGGTACAGGAGGAGGGACGCTGAATCAGGCAAATATGGAAGTTCTGTTATGTAATGTGTTAATTAAACCTGGACGGTAACTGGGAATAATTTTCAAAATAATGACAACCTGTAATGGTAATTAATCAAATCTCTACTGGAGGCCAACAAAGTGAGTTTGTTTCTGGTGCTTTCATCAATCCTCTCTGCACCCCAGAAAATGTCTTCAAAGATTTCATGCTGAAATGAACCTGTGAACCTGCCGCTGAAGTCGTGTTTTTTTTTTTTTCTCGTGCCCGGGTGAAGAGTTCTGCTCCCTCCAGCGCACTCGCTGTGAATTTTCCTGAATATTTCCTGCTACTTTCCGACATCAGCTCACTGAGACTTCAACATGGGGAAATTTGACAGGAAAAAGTCCTGCTAAAGTCAGAGTGAGATTTTAACTTGCAACCCGCCCTCGACATTTCAGGAAGTTCTCAGGAGTTTTGTGTAAGTGGAGACACCCCATGCAAATCTCTTTAAGCACAATTACCTCCTGATTTGAACAAGCCCCATGCAGCCCTACAAGGTTGTAATCGTCCTTACAACAGCTGGGGAATCTGTCCTATCAAAATAAAACATTTAAATAATATTGATGCAGATGGTCTCATTTGTTTTTGTGAGTAATAAAAAAACAAAAACAGAGACATTTTAAAACTGTTCCACGTTTTAAAATGTTTTAAAACATTTTAAAATTATTTTAATAAAAAATGTTGTATTAAAATATGTGACAAATTCCCAATTTTTTTTTAAATTTAATGTAATTTTAATAAAATGTTTTAAAAACACCAACACCAAACCTACAATTCCTTATAGAGTTCACTAATTCAGATTTGTAAACTAAATATTAAGTAGGTCCAATCAAAATACGGTCAGTTTATTTTGAAAGGATTTGCCGGAAGTGCGTATTTAACCTTCTAAAACTTGACATCGTTGATGAAAAAAATCTCTATCCACGTTTGGGAATAACGTGCCGTGACCCCACCACACTCCTCCGTCCACGAGTTTATAGACTATAATCATTTTTAGGAATCATGCAGAGCGGTAACTGTGAGCCGGACAGGGCCGCTCATCCACGGGCTTTCCCAGCTCGAGAGGCCGGGAGGAGCGACCGCGAGCCGGCAGAACGCAGCGTGGACTTCCCGGTGTCTGTGGTTCTACCTGCGGGGGGAACCGGAGAGAGAACCGGGCTGCAGACACCGAAACAGTTCTGCTCGTTTCTGGGGAGACCGCTCATTAGCTACACGGTGCAGACTTTCGAGAGGTAAGAGTTTGTGTTTGGTGCAGAAGATCTGCAAACTTCATCCGCACGTGCAGGTGTTCCACTTCCGCTCACAGCCCCGCGCGTGCGTCAACATGCAGGTCTGTGCATTTAAACACCAGATGACAGGTGGAACTTCAATATTGTATTTTCATTTTTCTTGTGGAAAATTTTCCATGAAAGAATTTAATAAGTAAGCAGATGGAAAAATCTGCCTAATCCTGCAAATTAAATACCTGACAAGTAAATTTTCATTGATTCACGAAATGTTTAAAGTTTTTAATATTCCCAGCAGCCTTTTTTTATGGTGATCCCTGAAGGTCAAAAAGATTTCACAGAAAGCAATAAAAATGTAATGCAAAAGACATTTGACACTGTTTTTATGCTTAATGACTGTTTTAATATTCTAAAGGAAAAGCCCGAGGGTGAAACACACACACACACACACACACACACACACACACACACACACACACACACACACACACACACACACACACACACACACACACGCACTAACATGAGCACACCAGTCAGGCGTTCAGTGCCTTGCACAAGGGAACCTGGGCAGTACCCAGGCACCTCTCCAGCTACCAGACCTACTTCCATAATATGATCCGCATCAGCACTTCATCCCAAGTCCCTCCAGACGGAGCTACTCTGAAATACTTTGGCTTTTCACAAAATGTTTTCGCATTGTGTTTAGTCAACCTTCAGGGCCACCATACTTTATAATGAAGGAATCTCTAATATTGTCCAACCCAGGAGACTTTATAAAAACAGATACAGCACCATGTTATCCTCAAACAGTAATTAGTCATTCATGAAGAAACGACAGGATCCACTGATGGTTCATGATTTTGGAAAATGCTCCGATTAGAAGGAGCTTAGGTGAATGTTATGTTCGGCCTATCTGCTCCGGGCTTCCTGACATCACCTGGGACTAAACGGGGCATCACTCAGGGTCTGCTGTGTTCCTGCAGGGTGTCATGGATCCAGAGCATTGTAGTCGTTGTAGCCAAAGAAAACATGGACCAGATGACGGACATCATCCAGCGCTTTCAACACAGGAAGGTTCGAGTGGTGCCAGGCGGCTCGACTCGTCACAGGTCCATATGTAACGGAGTCCTGGCTCTGGGGGGAGAGGCGACGGGGGAGGCGGCGGCGGCTGGAGACAGACCAAAGGTGGTCATCATCCACGATGCCGTGAGGCCTTTTGTGGAGGAGGACTTCCTTTACAAGATCGCCATGGCAGCCAAGGAACAAGGGGTCAGTATGATGGATGGAGAATAAGAACCCGGCTTTAAACGCACGCTCTTTAGAAGCCCAGATGTTTGTATTGTGAAGTCATAATTATAAAATCCAATATCTCCCAATTTCAGGTCAATACAGTACATCTACCAATACCTATCATTCCATATTACTTTATTTTGAAAGGTCATATTTCCTCCTCCTCCTCTTCAGGTGAAATCAGTGTCCTCGCTCCTCTTCATCATGTGTGTGAAGTGTGTTGTTGTAAATCCGCTCTGATCCTGTATTTGATCATGTCTATAAACCCCTCTATTTCAGCCCTGCTCAGAACAGGCTGTTTCTGTGTCTGTAGCTTTAAATATGTAAATGAGCTGTGTCTGACCACGCCCCCTCTCTGGAAGGGCCTCGGGTGTACTCGCTGCTTTCTGGCTCCATGTCCTATTGTTTACGGTGAGAAGGCAGACTCAGAGGGCAGAACAAACACCTAGCTGTGGGAGTGTCACCCACCTGGGGGAGGGGCTACTGCCCTTTGTGATGTCATGAAGGGAACAGCTCCAAACGGCCTGTTTGAGCACACATTTTCTGACAAGTGGAGCAGGCAGAAGACGGAGAGGATGGACTTTTCTCATCACTGGGGGGTTTGTATATTAAGAGTTAGAGAAACATGGAGAAGAGGATTTTACAGGATGTGAAACTTATTTTAATAATTATTACGACGTTGGTACAGCTTTTTCAAATCAGGAGAAATTAGTGTTTTATTCTGAAGCCCTGATAGTGCGAGCGGCTTCTTCTTCCTCTGTCGTTGTACTTGTGCAGTGACAATAAAAGTATTCAGATTCTGTTTCCAGGAGAAGGACATTAAAGAGACTCTGCAGGAAACAGCTGCAGAACGCCACACAGCCATTTCAATCGACTGGAGCTTTTTTAAATTTGATTGCTGCTGAAACGCAGCAGCGCCCAGCTCCTCCCGAGTGCAGAGTGTAAACAGATCCATCACAGTTAGATTTTCACCTGGTGAGACGACAGCTCACCAAAAGCAACACGTGTGTTTAGTGCGTGAGGCCTGCGGCTCATTTTTTAAACTGTTCAGTTTTAAACAAAAACAAACGCTAAAAATAAGAGCAGGTCAAGTTTTCCATTCGACGGCGTGCTCACTCCTCGTGATCGTAGCGTTCCCTCCTCCCTTTCGCACACGAGCGCCGTCCGTCTTTTCATAAACTGTTTATCAAGCGGACGGCTCCAGCGCTCCTGGTGTAAGCGTTTATTTGATCGCTGGATGGATGGAGTCACAGCTGACAACACACGCCGGTGATTCATGGCCGAGACGCCGCTAACTGCAGGTCACACGGGTTGTGAAGTAAAGCCCCCCCCCCTCCGACGTGAGGCCCAACGTTTATGGCGTGTGTGTGTGTGTGTGTGTGCTTGGTGATGAACTCTCACAGCAGGCGGTCTGGTCTTCGTTATCCTGCTCGTGTCCACGCTCACGACAGAACGGCCCCGCAGCAGATGGGTTCAGGTTCTGACGCCATGTGTAACACGCAGAACATCTGTTTGCTTTCCTTTCGTTTGCACGATGTTTCCATCAGATTCATGAACTTATTGGTTCTCTGACACACGACTTCGCTGCGATTGGAAGAATGTTTTTGATCAGGAAAATGTGCTTTTATTCAGACAGGACAGAGAGTGGGGATCGACCTGCAGGAAAGGAGCCCCGGGGCGGACTTGAACCTGGTCCGTCCGCTCGGAGCCGGTGGCGTTCGTTATTTCTTTGACCTGTTCAGAGTTATTACGAGCAGACAGGATAAAAGACAAAGGAGAGTTTTTGTCTTTTCTTCTAGTCGCAGTGATGTTTACGGACGTGCTGCCAGCGACGTGCCCGCTGGACAACGTCGGCACGCTACTCCCGTCCAGTCCGGGCGTCTTTGTCCAGTGTTTTTATTTATCTGGGAAACCAGAAATGTCCAAACACACGAGACGTCCACGATAGCGAGGGATCGTCCGGCTCGAGCCGACGCTCGCTGGCTTTGTTACAAGGTGCTTCACAAACACAAAACACACACCTGTGCAAAAGGAAGGGGAATAGATTCCATGAAGGCTGGTGTAAACGGGTGTGCTCGTGCTTTGCGGTCCGTGTGGAAACACAGATTAAAGCATGTTGGTTCCACGTTCGGATGATTGGACCTTTTAAAAACAAGAGAGTACCAACCCTTCGTCGTCTTCTTTGTTTTCCTGTGAGCACACGTGTCTTTCTTTACTTGTATGGCACTGAAGGTTCTGGCATCATGACGACCCGGTCACTGATCTTATTTTTTCTTTAAATTTCTCCTGCGTCCTCCAGGCAGCAGGAGCGATCCGGCCCCTCGTCTCCACGGTGATCGCCACCACAGCTGAGGGTTACCTGGATCACTCTCTGGAGCGAGCCAAGTACAGAGCCAGCGAGATGCCTCAGGGCTTCACGTATGACGTCATCCATCGAGCCTATCAGAGGGTAAGGTCGGGGGTCTCTGAACTTCTCCTCCTAAAAGTGTCGTTTCCATGGCAACCACATCATTATTATCAGTAACACATATTATCCCAGGATGTAAAAGTCTGACAAAGAAATCTTTAAAATCTTAGACAATGACAGTCAGGTTGAGATTTACGCTGCTGAGATGAACTGATGACGAGCCTTCACAGTCAGCTGATGTGCAGCCACCTGCAGGTCTTCGCTGTGAGGCGGCAGTGGCGGCGTTGGTGCTATCACTTTCACTCCGTCTGGGAAAGAAATGAGACTTTTGTGCGTTTTTTTTTTTTTTTTTTTTTTTTCTGCCACACTGCAGCAGATCCATCTGTGGAACGAAAAGGCCCATTTGGAAAATCAGCACACGAGGGGCTCAAGCTAAACGGCACATTTAGGTGGACGCAGATGAATCGTCTCAGCAGTTGAGCGCCTTTTAATATGCGTACCTGAAAATGGAAAGAATGGATCCTTCTGACGCGAGCCGTGAACGTGTTGAGTCTTCTCCGACAGCCCAGGCTCGTTGCTCCGACTTGGCAGGACGATCCAAGCCCGCTTTGAGATGAAGAGGTTGACCTTATTTATTTTTCAGACACTCTCCGTTTGCTTTCTCAGCTTGTACTTCATTAGGCGCTTCTTCTGATTGCCAGGATTTCTGTGAAGGACGAAGGCAAACTTTGAGCTAAGAGCAAAAACATGCCTGCAACCTGGAGCTCCAGTTATTTTTATTCCTGGCACGCGTGAACCGTCAGATTGCTCTGGGAGCCCGGCTGGCTTTGGTGTTGGCCTTTTCAGAAAATGAGCTCATATTTGCGAGGCTGTGTCAGGGCTAGTTAAGTTGCAAAAATGAGGACAAACTTGGGAGGTCGCTGGAGACGGAGGAGAAGGTTGGGGTTGCGTCCCCCTCTCTCTCTCTCTCTCCTCTTCTGTGCTTCTCCTCTTCTCCAACCTTTGAAAAGATTGGGAAAGTGTCAGGTTAGCACTGTAGGACATGCTCGTGAAAAATCTCTTGAGAGCTGCACATTTGTACCTTGACATCTATTGAGAGAAGAAGAACTTCGGGCTGAAAAGACAAAAGGGGGGGAGACACTTTATCCAGTCCCCTGTGGAAGCTTTTGTACTGGCAGAAAATGCTGAAGGTTAAATTACCTCAGAGCGAGAGCCGATGTTTGCTGTAATTCCTCTCTAATGTTCCAGCGTCACATTGAATAAAACACCCACATCTCCTGTTTTATTTTAGTGGATAAAATATTGCCCAGATGTATTCTCAGGTGGCGGGAGAGAGAGAGAGCATCTTTGTAGTTCAAACTAAATGAGCTCATCGTCCTCACACACAGAGAGCTCCACGTCATCTCCACAGAATCAGAGCACAAACCGTTTTCAATACATTAATGGAGCAGTATGTCACTCTGCCCCCTAGTGTTTAAAATGTGTACTGCAGTCTAAACTCTAAACATTTACAGATAGCTGTCTCCCCCCCCCCCCTCTAGAGTGGATGCTCACACAGGTCACCATGTGGTCAAAAGCAACACCTGTTGACCTGATAACTGCTCTCATATCTGGCAAACCCAGGGGCGTCCAAAACGGCCTTCAAAGCCCCGCCTACCTTCTCTCGTCTGTTCCTTATTATTAAAAAGTGCAGAAAATGAAGTCTGTTAGAAATTTGCAACATTTTTTTTTGGACATGCAAACCTCCATCAAAATGAATCGATGTTGAATAAAGTGAAGCTGAAACAACCCGGCCTTGAGTTTACTATTTTGCCTCTTTTTGCACAAACCGACATTTTCTGCAGGCAGATCAAATCTTAAAGAACAATGTGGGAACTTTTCTTCCGAGCAGAGGAAATCAAAGCTCTAAATTCATAAAGATGAGAGTGTTACAGGACACTCACTCCATCATCCAAAGAAAACAAGTCTTATCCGAAGTGTTCGCTGAAATATGTGGTGACGAGCAGCGTCCCTCCCCGGGTCTTTTTCTCAGCTCCGCCCATGATACAGACGGTGTTTAAAATGTTTCAGACAGTTCAGTGAAATATCTGCAGAACGATCAGGTAGACGCAGAGACTCTGTCAGGATAGAGATCCACACGTTTGACTGAATGATCTCAGGAATGCTTGGACAGAAAGAAGCGCCCTCTCCAACACGTTGTAAATCAGAGTTCACATTAGACGTAGCCTCGACTCCTCTGAGAATTCAAAACGTTTTGGTCATTCTGCAACGCAACACTCAGATTTATATTTCTAAGAAGAATCTTAAGCACATTTATGTTCCATGTATGACTTCACTTGTAGCTCTCGTACTTTGTGGCTTATAGACTGGCACAGGAATGAGTCCAGGAAGTGAGTTAGCATTTTAGCGCTATGGGTTCCTAACTCTAAAAGTCAATGGGGATTTTAAATGTGTTTGTGGTTAGACGCCTGAAATAAGGTCTGTGGTTAACACAAGCTGAAGAGATGTTGACGTTTTGTTAGACGAGATAAATTAGCTAAGACCCCCACTTGGGACTTTTAACGTTTTTACGCGTAATCAAAACGGCGGTTGCTAACAAGTGGCTAAATAGACTACAGTGGTTGTCATGTTTGTCAGTGTTCTTGTAAATATAAGGTTAGTAAACAATTTGTTTAGCTAGCTTGTCAAATCCGCTCATTAGTCGTGACGTCAAAATCTACCGACCGCGGTGTAGCTAGCTCGTAGCATGACGTTAGCTTTTTACTTCTCTCGGCTGCATTAACTCTTCAAACTTCATATAAATGATGTTGATCTGTAAAGATTATCCAGCTGAACTAAACAGCTACACATCAGAAACGTGTGTTTGACAGATTATTTTCTGCAATGATCCAAAATATAATTAAAAAATCAGAAATCAGAAACGACCTCGCTAAAGAGCTAAGATGGCGAGTGAATGTTTGAGCTAAATGTGACCTGAATCGACTCTATAAATGAAGTGTTGGTGATTGACTCCCTCCCCCTCCGTGTCTCCTCTGCCTGCAGTGCACCGAGTCAGACTTTGAGTTTGGCACCGAGTGTCTCCATCTGGCTCTGCAGTACTGTGGCACCAACGCCAAGCTCATCCAGGGGCCGCCAACGCTGTGGAAGGTGAGCTCGCCAGGGCGCCTGGTGTGGGTTTGAAGATTGGAGATACTCTGACATTTTGACTTGCACAACATCACACGTGCCAGCAGTGGATTTATCATACGGGCACGAAGAAAGCTGAAGGATTGAAAAAGGAGGTTTGCTGGCAGATATGGAATATTGAATGTGACGTCCAGGATTAGCATGTCGAGTTTAGCGTACGGAGTTCCTCTGTGAGATTGTGTAACTCTTTGCCTTTGATTAATCACTCAGATAACAAAAAGAGTCCAAGTTAAATTAAATATTATCTTCCCGTGAGGATGGATGGTTTTATGTGCTGAGGTTTTCCGTCTCCAGCCTGATATAATGACACTGGAAAGAATTGAGCTGAAGAAGGACGTTTAGATTGCGGCTTGTGTTTCCAGAAACAATGCCTCAGTAACCCGACCTTTGATTGTGATCTATAAAGCCACGACGCCGAGCCAAAGGTCAGGTGTCTCTTATTTACGAGCGACTGAGCTGGAGAGGGAAAATAGTTCCTGAATCTTTGGAGCAAAAAGGAATTAAACTTCGTCTCTCCTGCACGAGTTTGCTGCTTCTTCTTCATGGATGTCAGGATCAGTTTGGTCCAAAGAGCCAAGAGATTGGTGCGCTCCATTTTGAAGTTGCTGGTCTGATGTTCTAGTTGCTGGTCTAGATGTTCAAGTTCTATCTGTGGACACGTAGCTCCAGGAGGCGTCCATGTTGCTCATCCGACTTGTTGCCAACTTGCAACTGGCGCACGGTTAACGTCACGTTTGACGTTGTTCCATGATAAATGGAACGTACCATCGGACTTGCCCCCGCTCTTCGCCGAAGTTGACCAAAAGTTTGAGTGAGATAGAATATCAAATATGGCCGCCATCGTCATTTAGACGATAAAAAAAGTGTTCTTCAAAAACCAGCACGGTGAAGTCACTGAAACGGCGTCCATGTTTTTTTTTTTTTTGTAACAGTTTATAAAAAGAACCCGTCTTGGTTCGAGCTGGTTTGGCGCCCGTTTCCAGAACTCAAGTTTAGTCCCTGAGTTTTAAAAACGGTCCATCAGAAGTTTTTCATGTCAGAGGCTCAAAGACGATAAATGTCTCTGAGAAAAGGGAAAAGTCCAAAGAAAAGATTTCCATATGAAAGCAGCAGCCATTTTTGTTTGTTGTTGTTTTGTTCCATCAGTTTTGTCCCAATCGTTCTATACTGGTTTTCTGATTTGGCTGAACTGGTTGATGGAAACAAAGTTATTTTGTCCTCCAGGTGACCTACAAACGAGATCTGGCGGCGGCTGAGTCCATCATCAAAGGTGCGTATCCATTCAGAATCCGGTCGTTTCCTGTTTGCACACATGAAGCGTGAACGCAGAGCGAACAGGAACAAACACGGAGAGAGTCTTTGAAGCATTGTTCAGCTCCGTCAGCGTGCGAGTACGACGCCCAGCAAGGCAGCACAATAAGACCCATGTTTTAACCCTTAAACACCTGGACCAACAATCAACCTGTGTGTGTGTGTGTGTGTGTGTGTGTGTGTGTGTGTGTGTGTGTGTGTGTGTGTGTGTGTGTGTGTGTGTGTGTGTGTGTGTGTGTGTGTGTGTGTGTGTGTGTGTGTGTGTGTGTGTGTGTGTGTGTGTGTGTGTGTGTGTGTGTGTGTGTGTGTGTGTGTGTGTGTGAGAGAGAGTGTGTTTCTGTTAGGTTTGTGTGTGTGTTTCTGTTAGGTTTGTGTGTGTGTGTGTGTGTGTGTGTGAAAACGTCCTCTCCAAATATGGCGTCAGAGTTCCTCGTGTTAAGACGCGGCGGCGCCCCCTTCAGGAGAAAGAATCACTGTGTGTTTGTGTTAAAGTGTAAACCGTCTAACCCGCGTGGTCGTCGCTGTTTGTTCCTTCAGACGCTCTCTCACAGTCGGCCTGCATCATCACAGGTGGATCTGCACACGCCGCCACGCTGGCCCACGCTCTGCAGGAGTCAGCGGGAGCTCGCCACATGGTGAGAGTGTGACACGTACATCTGATTAACACCGTTTTTTTTTTTTAATCCTATGGGCTTGGCATTTTAATTTTCCTATATCTGCTTAACCATCCCTTCACCTCAAATCCCCCCCGATGCTCCGCCTGGGTGGCCCCGGTGCTGAAACCTCCCGTCTGTGGTCAGACCTCTGATCCTGCTCCTCCTCCTCCTCCTCCCTGCAGGAGAGTCAGATAGCAGTCATGCTTTCTGCAGGGGGGGAGTTAGCTTGATTCATTGAGTGTGTCTTGACGGGGGTCTTACCTCCTCCACTTCTTCTGCACTGTCAGATTTCACAAGCTCCCAGTTTCCACCGCAGCTCTGATCCTTCCCTTTCACTCTTCAAGTCTTCTTCAAGGGGAAATCAGATTCCCAAGTTGCAAACATCCTCGGTCTAATTTGTAAAATTGTTCCTAATAGACAATGGAAAACAGCATCCGTATGCAAAACACGTCGGTGAGTGACAGTTTGAGAAACTCGGTGAGACAGCAGCGACCACATCCAAGTTCCATATGTGAGCGGCTCTTTTTCTTCCTCACAGCTTTCGGGTTGCCCTTGAGCAAGCCGCGTGACCTCTAACTGAAGAACTGCTTCTTACTGTAAGGGGAGAAATGTTTGTGGAGAAGCGTCGATTCACTCGTCTTCACACTTGTTGTTGTTCAGAGGAAAGTGACGACACGAGCTGACGACCAATCTGCAAGCAGGAAGTAAGTGGAGCAAAACAGCTGGCGTTCTCCAGACCGAGAGGTTACAGCCGGGGATCGATCCCGTCTTAAAACGGTGTCGGGTCTCGGGTTCAAGTCCCACCTGTGGCTCCTCGTTCCCCACCCTCTCTATGTCCCTGATTTCCTGCTTTCTCCATTTCCCATCTCTCCAATAAAGACACCAAATAAACAGCAAAGCCCCCAAAAAAGTGAAATTCTTACACTTCACTTTTGAGAGATTTAATTTGAAAAACCTGACAGCTTCTGCTGCTTCCTGTTTGTGTGTGAACGCAGTGCCTCACACATATAACCAACAACACTGTTAGTAATGATAATATCAGAGTCATGATGGATTATAATCGGATCAGAGCTGCACTTCCTCGATGGTCCACCGGAGTCCGGTTCCATTAACACCGACGCAGAAGTGAAATAAAAAAAGTTGAGCCGTACTCGGGTAACGTTATGAACGAGTCTGTGGACGAACAGTTTGTGGCCCTCCGACTCAAAGTGAATAAAGAGTGAGCTAAACGTGGCTAACGCAGATTTGACTTGTCTTAAGTCATCTCCACCCGGGCTGACAAACAGAGACGTGTTTCCTGTGTGTGTGGGCGTCGACGGCAGAACCCGCCACTTTGAACCCGCTCCAAGTCCTTCATCGAGCGGATCCCCCTGTCCGGTGTTGGACCGGGCCCCAGAGACGGATTGGGGTCGGTGTCAGGAGCCATTCCCCCGTGTGTGCTCAGGTGCGTGTTCTGAAACGGATCCATCGTACGTTCAGGGAGGAGATGAAAGGAGCAGCAGAAGAAGAAGAAGAATCACCTTTGTCCCAGCGCCACTGCTTAAATCTAATACGGGGATAAGCGAGGTTGATCCGTCCAAGCTCAGCAGAAAACCGACAGCGTGGTGTGGTGTGTGTGTGTGTGTGCAGGTGGAGGATTTGGCAGCAAGTGTGTGTGTGTGTGTGTGTGTGTGTGTGTGAGAGGAAGACAAAGTGATTAAGGGATTCTCTCGGCAGGATGTTATCGGAGCGATCCGTTTGATGCTCCTGTGGAAAACAAAAAAAAGTTCAGTTGATTCGAACAATAAATGCAAGAAGTGCGGTGGGGAGAAGTTCTTTATTTGTCACTCACTGAACACAAAGTTTATTATCTCACGAATACATTTCAAACCAGAGCTCAACCTTTTAATCACAGCATCTCCACCGTCGAGCTCGAGGCAGCGCTGTGCTTGTTCCCAAGTTTCAAACATAGAATAGAATAGAATAGAATGCCTTTATTGTCATTTTACAAATTGTACAACGAGATTACTCGGCTTCTTCTTAAAGTGCAATTTACAAAAAAAACACACTAATGAAAAACACAGAAAATAGCACAAAAAGGGAGAGCCGTGCACGCCGCCATCTTGGATCTAAAAACATGACGTGAATGAATCAAAAATGAATGAATCGTAAAGACAGAAAAATAAAGTAAAACCTGATTTAATGTGGTGGATGTCGTCCATGTTGGACCTTAAAGGAGTGTGGAGCTCTCACACTGGGCTTTTCCTGCGTCCTCAGTGCTTCAGCTTCTCGGCTCTCCGGGCCTTACCTAAATTTAAATAAACATTCCTGCTCTGGGATTTCATGCTCAACCTGGTTTAGATCACGTCAAGTATCTTAAACCCTGCAAATCTACATTTCAGACTGAAATGATTTTCCTCCTGAAGCCACGGGCAGTTATCTTTCAAGACCAATTAACCCTCTGACATGTGTTTCCCATATCCATTTCACATTTCCAATTACTTTCTGTTATTTCACTGTGGACAACAAACTGTACCTCAGTGCCAAACACAGACTGGGGATGTTTATTTCGCTGTTTATTTCCTGCGTGTGTGAAATTGTAGGACCCGGCTGCAATTAGAGTTTGAGCAACAAAGTGATTGTGAAGTGGACGTGGAGCGTACGTGATGTGCTATCCAGCTGCCTGCTGTCACTCAGACGCCTGAAATCAGGACCTAAATGTCCTGTTTTCCCTGCCTGTTCTGACGTCGAGCAATGATTACTTCGTTGGTTATTTTTTTTACACAAAGTTGTTTTAATATTTCTGTTGTTTAATGCCGTCTCAGGAGAAAGTGAATTTAAATGTTCCAAGTCTGTGTTCACGGACTGGTCTACCCTCAAGAGCGACCACAAATGTATACACACATATATTTTTAGTATATTTTATTTTTAATGTATATATATTTTTTAATTATTTATTCAATGACAGATTGTTCTGTTTGGACCTGAAATAGCACAAAACATGACAGAACTAATAAAACGTGTTTACAAAGCACCTCATGGATTTTTTTGGAGTTTTTTTTTTTTAAGGAGCAGTCTGTAGCTCCGCCCCCTATTGTTTAAAATGAGTACTGCAGTCTAAACTCTAATCACCACAGAGAGCTGTCTCCCCCCCTCCTCTCACACAGGTCATCATGTGGTGGACACTGTAGCTTCAGTGTTTAGCCAGCTCTGCATGTGGTGGACACTGTAGCTTCAGTGTTTAGCCAGCTCTGCATGTGGTGGACACTGTAGCTTCAGCGTTTAGCCAGCTCTGCATGTGGTGGACACTGTAGCTTCAGTGTTTAGCCAGCTCTGCATGTGGTGGACACTGTAGCTTCAGTGTTTAGCCAGCTCTGCATGTGGTGGACACTGTAGCTTCAGTGTTTAGCCAGCTCTGCATGTGGTGGACACTGTAGCTTCAGCGTTTAGCCAGCTCTGCATGTGGTGGACACTGTAGCTTCAGTGTTTAGCCAGCTCTGCATGTGGTGGACACTGTAGCTTCAGTGTTTAGCCAGCTCTGCATGGGTCTGTAAAGCTTTCTGCGTTCTAACCTCTCTCCATGTTTCATCTCCAACATTGATCCTAGTTTGAGCAGCTTTCTGCTGCTGGAGCTTATTAGAAACATGCAGAGGCTTTTTAGCTCGGGTACAATCACTTCTATCTGAAGCAGTTCCACTGCCCGCTTCCATCGCTGCAACACCTGTTCACCTGATAACTGCTCTCATATCTGGCAAACCCAGGGGCGTCCAAAACGGCCTTCAAAGCCCCGCCTACCTTCTCTGGTCCAATCAAATCCAGAGCATTCAGGAGCAGAATCTAAAGTTAGAAGGAGGACATACTGGCTGATTTTTTTCCATTAAATTGTTCCTGACAGAAAAACAAGCGGGTGCACTCGCACTCTGACTGATTGAAGAAGTGGCTGAAACAAAAACCAGACGGCTCCTGACCTTTGAGCACTGCAGTCAATCAGTCATTTGACATCAGATGTACGAGAAGCAGCTTTCCCTTTTAAATGAAGTCACTCAGGATCCCGTAACAAGCAGAACCAGAATATTCAACATCAGCATATCTGTGTATCTGTGTCCTGCAGGAGCTGGAGGTCATCCCAGATCTGATGGGGGAAAACGCCAGATATCTGTTAGAGGAGTGGAACTTCATCCAGGTTTCTGTGAGTCCCCGTTTTAAGCAGAGCTCCTTTGAGAAATCAAAACACATCAGTGTAAATATTCATGATCACTTCTGGTGAAAACGGGGTCGAGTTTTTTCTAAAAAGCTTCGAGCATAATTCTTATCTTTGTGTTCTCATCCTGGGAAAATGTTCTGTTATGTAAAAACGTCTTATCTGGTTTTTCATTTCCTTGGTCTGCAGGTCAGTTGTTCTTGCCTGGCTGACGCTGAGGCCTTACTGAGAGACTTGGAGGCAGCGAATCGGGCTCTTCTGCACCCGGTGGTTGTCATTTGGGTGAGTTCACGTAAACAGACACAGCATGATGAGAAAAGTCCGTCCTCTGTCTCCGTCTTTCCCCTGCTTCTCTTGATCTCGGATGAGTCTTTTTTTTGTCTTTAATGTCCCCGAAGGGAAATTCGGTTTGCAGCAGGAGTCGAACACAGATTAAAACAAAACACCACAATAAAAGCACACGACTGACAGTTCAACAGGATAAGATCAGTACTCTAATGCAATTGTCAACACAAATTCATGAAGCCTCCATAAGATCTCATAACTTGTTAAAAAATCTGATGGCAGCAGGGGAGAAGATGAAACTCTGCATAGAGGGGATGAAGAGGCCAAGATGACCTTTGCCCTCTGAGTGACTCTAATTTTAAAACCAGTCCAAGTCATTGAGACTCATGCCAATAGTTCTTTGGCAGAGTTTGACGATGGTTTTTAACTTCTTATTTAAAACAATGAGGTTACCAAACTAACACACCATAGCAAATGTTAAAATTGATTAAATTAAAGAGGTGTAAACCATTTTAAGAAGTTTCTTGTCAACATTAAAAGATCGAAGAGTCTGCAGAGATTCTGCAAATCACGAGACGCTTCCTCGATATGAGACCCAAGAATTTCTACATGAAACGTCTCGCTCAATGCTCTGGAGAGCAGACGTCCCCTGGCAGCCCTGCAGCGTTCTGCTCCCCACCAGAGAGCTGGCCAATCATGAAGAAAGTGGGCGTGTTGGGGAGGCGGGGCCTTAAAGAGACAGTAGCCGAAACGAAGTGTTTCAGGGTTTTTACTGTCGCCAGTATCAGCTGCAAGTCATGCAACGCTTCTCTGTAGATTTCGCAGAGCGGCATCATGAAAGGTGAGCGTGAGGAGAATGCAGAAACAGCAGGGGGTTCAGCAGTCCACAGGGGGCGCCGGAGTCGTCCTAAACCTAAAAAATCAAGTCGTGGAAGCCTCCTTAAAGTTTCCTGTGATTGAGCCGTCGTACTCGAGTCTCGTCTGCTCGGTCGGTGTGTGAAGCGCTCCTGCAGGTCTTTGTGTTCTGAGAGCGAACACGTCTCAGTATCATTTCCCACACTTTGAATGAACTCTTCTTTACATGTTGCTGAATACAGACATCTGGCACAGGACGGTTTCAGTTTCTCCCTACTACATGCACGACACCCTGAGCCAAACCTTTTTCTTTTTTTGACACTACGTCACCCGTGGCCCTCCGTGAGCTCTGAAGCTGTCTGGGAACCCGACACCTCCCGGGAGAGCGCTGCAGAAACACGGACCCGAGCGCCCACAGGGGAGATTAAACCCGAAAACAAACGGATCAAATCTGCTCCGAGAAACATTAAAATGTTTGTTACCCTCTTTTAGTTTGGAAAAGTCGACCAACACACGGATCGAGTGGCAGAGCGGCGCCAGGTGACGAGACAGAAATAAACCTGAAGAGGGCCGACGCGCCTCGAATCACTGCAGACGTCACGCCGCTGAAGTTTTCAATAAAGACTGGAGCACACACACACACACACACACACACACACACACACACACACACACACACACACACACAGACGTCCATTCATGAGTGTAAACACAGTCTGAAGCTGGGCTTTGGTGGGATTGACTCCCTGCCTCACCAAAACAAACCAGTTTCCCACAGCGCCCAGTGTCTCCATCAGAGTCTGAGGATAATCCAAGCGCTCGCCGTTTGGTCGTGGTGTCTTTATTTTTTACATTTCAAATGCTTTATTAATCACTCTGTTATTTAGAGACACCAAAGTGAGTTCAGTGCCTTGCTCAAGGGCTAAGCCGTACTGGGGGAAGTGCCCTGGCACCTCTCTAAGCGACCAGACTAACCTCCATAATATAGCTCATATTGTGGTCACCAGACCCCCCGGCCTGTTCGATGGCCCCGACAGACTCCGGCCGCCGCCCCGTCCCGTATGAAGGTCAGAACTGAACCGAGTCATACAGAACCCACACTCGTGCACAAACAGGATTGTAGAGCGATGTCAGAGTGAGTGGGCTGCGTGTGCAAGAATGCCCAACCACTTTTTTTGCTCAAGGGCATCTTGGCAGTGCTCTGGAATTGAACTCGCACCTCTCCAGCTACTTCACCACCTTCCACATTTTATCTGCATCTGTAGGGACCGACGACCCTCCAATCTACAACCCAGGTCCCTGCAGGCTGAGCTTCTGCCCCCCCCATATCTAAATCGACCTGGTCCCACAGAGTCTACAGGACCCCCCCCCCCCCCCCCTCCCCTAGTCTGAGCAGATTTCACGCTCACATTTAAACGTGTCTGAACTCGGAGTCTATCTTGTTACCTTCCTTTCTCTCTCTGCGAGTTGTGAGATTACACACAAGCTGTTATTTATCACAGCTTGACTCACATGGTAGTGATCAGCGGAGGCGGCGGCAGGGGGAGGGGGGGGGGGTAGCTGAGTTTGAAGGGTAGGTGGTAGCCTCGAGGGCGGGGAAGCAGACTGAATGTCACTGTTTGAAACAGTCTGTGAAAATGAGGTGCTACCGCTCTGAGCCACGAGGAAGCTGAAGTTGTGGAAATTAGCACCTTGTGTCTCGTGATGATGCCGTAAATCTCTCACCCGTGACTCCAGGGATGTGTTCGGATAAAATCACCAAAGAAAATGTCCTCTGATTGAGGTTGACCGGGGGGGCCAGCTCACGTCCTGCAGACGAGTCATCACAATAACTCTACCTGTTGAACAGAACATCCTGATTTAAGCCGACTCCTCCGATTTGTCTCCTTGTGTTAACCAGGCAACGCGTGTTAAAGGTCACATGATCTCCTCCTCTTCTTCAGGTGAAATCAGTGTCCTCGCTCCTCTTCATCATGTGTGTGAAGTGTGTTGTTGTAAATCCACTCTGATCCTGTGTTTGATCATGTCTATAAACCCCTCTATTTCAGCCCTGCTCAGAACAGGCTGTTTCTGTGTCTGTAGCTTTAAATATGTAAATGAGCTGTGTCTGGCCACGCCCCCTCTCTGGAAGGGCTCGGGTGTACTCGCTGCTTTCTGGCTCCATGTCCTATTGTTTACGGTGAGAAGGCAGACTCAGAGGGCAGAACAAACACCTAGCTGTGGGAGTGTCACCCACCTGGGGGAGGGGCTACTGCCCTTTGTGATGTCATGAAGGGATAATCTCTAAATAGCCTGTTTTAGCGGGTTGGCCTCTGAGGCATTATAATGAAGAGTAGAAGAGAGAGTTTGAGTTTAAAGCTCAGTTATCATATCCTCATAAGTACGATGTTTAACACCTGCCGATGTGCTGATGTCATGGCGGCCCGACGACAGCGAGCGTTTGATGGATATTCAAGTCTTCGTGATGACTGCAGGTTTGGAGCAGAGGTCTTAACACATTCAGCGAGTGATTCCCCCGAGGTCCCTGACTCCCTGCCACAGGTTTTTTTTTTTAAAGGTTTTTATGACTAAATAATTGCTGTGAATAAATCACGAGTTTCTCTCGGGGACAGTTTTGGAAATTGGCTTAGCGGTGGACGTCGAGGATGACAGAGGTAACGTGAACCCGTGTGTCTGGATTATTCCGCTCTAATTGGAGAAAGTGAAAACCGCAGAGGGCCCTGAAGAATTACCGCAGAATAAGAGAGCCATACATCTCCATTATCATTCCTACCTCTGTTTACTGTCAGCACAGCGGGAGCTCCCACCTCCCAGATCCTCTCCGCAAAACGCTTAAAAAAACAGGCCTGTAAGTTTGAACATGTTAAAACCACAACGAGCTCCAAACAAGCAGAATCACTTCCTCTGTTGCAGAGTTTGTTTTCTTGCGTTTCCTGATGGGTCACCTTTGTTGTTGTTTTCTTTTTAAGGTGCATGTGAGCTGCTCAGGTGAGCCGTCGATCGGCGAGGGGAAGGTGGAGCCGGATGACCTCATGGAGCTCGCCTCGGCGGCCAAACTCCGAAACATTCTCCTCTACGGCATCCAGCTCCAGCAGTCGCAGGTGAGGAAGTCGGGATTTATGGAGTTATCACGTTTGTTCCTTTAAACTCAACTTATCGCTCGTGGAGTTCAGAATACGTTCAGTTCAAACGGAAGAGACGGCGTTCTTCTCGCTCCACTGCTCGCTCCTCGTGACGTGCCGTCCATCCGAACAAAGCTGCCTGAGCGACGTGAAGTGCTTCTCTCTGTTGTTCTGGACACACGTGTTCGTCTTTTCCACATCTTTTTTTTTTTTTTTTTTTAATAACTTGACCTGTCTTCATTTGTTCCTGTGATGTGAACGCTTATTAAGCAGCGGCCAAAGAAAACAGGACGGGAAATTTCTCCTGAGCGCCTCGTTCCAACGTCTTGTCACGCTTTAACGCTCGAAGCAAACGTGGCTGTCTCATCTCACACGTGTGTGTGTGTGTGTGTGTGCACACGCTGGCCAGGTGAGCCTTGAGTTTACGAGCGTGATTGTGCGATTGAGACGAGAGGATCAACTTTTCACCTCGTGTGTGTGTGTGTGTGTGTGTGTGTGTGTGTGTGTGTGTGTGTGTGTGTGTGTGTGTGTGTGTGTGTGTGTGTGTGTGTGTGTGTGTGTGTGTGTGTGTGTGTGTGTGTGTGTGTGTGTGTGTGTGTGTGTGTGTGTGTGTGTGTGTGTGTGTGTGTGTGTGTTTTGCTGCTTGATTGTTTCAAACTTGAATCCAGAGAGATGAAAGGGTGCGAGACGGTCTCGAGCTCAGTGCACAGACCTGATCCTGCAGGAGGTTGCTGCGAGGTGCACGTCCGCTGCAGATCTGCACGGAGAGCCGGAGAATGTTTGTGGCGTCTTTCTGACTTAAATTGGAAATCCATCACGATTTATGGGCAGCAGCACGGAGAGATACGTGAACTTTCAGCGGTGGGATGATGTCTGAACAGGACGCGTCTCCTGCAGGAGGACACGATGATCCGAGGAGGAAGAGGTCCCGCTCTTCCGTGGTCGGCCGTTTGACTTCCCAGCGTCAGGCCTCGGCGTCACACCGGCCGCCTGATTAAAACGAGCTGCGTCATGTTCCTGATCCGGTCCACATATGAGTTTGATTCTGCTATCGGATGTTGGACATCGTGGTTTTCCTCCGAATCATGGAGACTAATGTCGTTAATTAGTCATCCTGCCTGGACTCGTGGGAGCGGACGGAGCGGACGGAGATAAAATGCTTATCGTTATTAGATAGTGGAGGAGCGGAGCGCAGCCTCGTATAAATCACCGCTCGCTCTCTTATAATGAGGATAATTCTTCACAGACGGCCGTGTTCGTACTCGCGGAGAGGCCTGCCAACACTTCCTCGCTCTCAGTGAAAACGTCTCACAAGTTCTCCGATTTGTTTTGTTTCTTCTGCTTCAATAAAAAAGATCTGACGGGCGGCAGCAGAGCGAACGTTTTCAGGCAATCATTGTGATTAGAGAAAGATGATTTCCTTCCATATTTAGTTTGTTTTTTTGTCGTCAGTGTTTGTTGTTTTAATTAAAACATAAAAAACTTCCAGATGAAAACCATGAATGTTTAAAATTGAACTCTGGTTTAAATATCTGCAGAACAACAAACTGTGTTTTAGCGTCTTTAACACCCGGAGGAGACTTGAAGGTCGAGACCTGGATCACATGTTCGGATCTCTGGAGATAAAGGTCGAACCTCCATCAGCTTCTGTTTACTGGTCGAATCAAATATGCGTCACATGACGTATCGAGGGAACGACGCACCTTTAATATTTAGTGAGCTGAGAAAAGTCAGGCTGCCAAAGCTGAAACGTCTGCTGCAGATCTGCAGGGAGAGTCGGAGCTCAACGCCGATTATTCGTGGCGTCTTTTTAACTTCAATTTGACGATTTATGTTGACGACCTGCAGCAGCACGGAGAGGGAAGGGAACTTTCCTGGCGGTCGCACGATTGATAAAACGCCGTATATTAAATCTGTCAGGTCTGCTGACGCAAAAAACCTAAAAATAAAGAAATAAAAGATTAGAGATATAAGACGTGCAGGAGGACGTGACGCTCCTGAGCGCTCAGTCAGGCGAGGTGGACACGGGAGACCTGCGTGTCCCTTTGAGCGGCGTTTTAAAGGTTTCCTCCTTCTGACCTGACACGCCGGTTGGCTTTCAGCTGCACGCCACGGAGAAGAAGAACTGCAGAATATTCCAGCGTGTTGATAAATCATCAGACGCTCCCCAACAGCCGTTTGACTCGCTGAATTTGAATCTTTCACGTTTGAAATCAAGGCCGCGTGAAGTGGCGTCCGTCCAGCTCAGTTGGAAAATAATTCACCTCATTGAAATGACGTCTTTCTGGGTAAAAAAAGTTTATTTTCCCCCGACGAGGCCTGACTGCGGTTTCACATTATTTTGAATAACAACCAAAGGCGTAGATGCGTCCAGCCGCACGTCACCGTGTGTGAGAGAGGGAGAGAGAGAGAGAGAGAGAGTGAAGTCACGGACGATGAAGCGCGGCCTCTCTGAGAAGATCAAAGCGCTTCTCTCGAGTCGTTCGTGTCGTTGCGTCTGAAGATGCCCACAAGCCCAACATCAGGTGCAGTAATGTGTGAAAACCTCAAACTGGAGACGCAGACACCCGATCCTCACACACTGACACCGTGTTGTGAAAACGGTGACGGTGTACCCTGTCAGTGGCGATAGGAAGTGTCACTGGATCCGTCCTCGCGCGGCGTCCTGGCGACCTGTCAGCCGCTGAAAAGGGAGTTGTCACGGTGATATATGGGTGTTGTAATCCCCGCAGTGAGAGCCCTGATGTTTACCCAACCCCACATTTCCTCCTCCTCCTCAAAGAGCCCGGACCGGGGGAATCCTAAACCTGAGAAGAGATTAGCCGTCCGGGATGAAAAGAGAGGCAGAGAACAGGAGAAGAGCGAGGAAGAAAAGGAGAGAGAGAGGTGTAACCGAACACGACCCGGAGACGCTCGTGGACCCTCGCCGAGGTCGCCTCTGCGGTTTCAGCACACTCCGGACTCCTCTCAGGCTTAATCCAACTAAATCTGCCGAAGAGACGGGTGACGGAGAGAATCTCGTAAAGATTCGTGTCATTCGAGGCTCCACACGCCGAAACACGAGGGCGCCCGCTTTCTCGAAATGTTCAGGATGTGTTAAACGGCTTTAAGTGAAGACTTTGACCCCCCCCCCTGCTCTCTCGCTAAAGTCAGAAGCATCATCCTCGTTGGGGGAACCAGCACAATAATTCATGAACTGAAGTGATGACAGTTGTCAAAAAAAAAAAAAAACGGTGGTTAGATTTTATATTTGGAAAAACGAGTGACGTTCTTCTGGTTTGAGGACCAGCGAGGCTGAAAAGGACCTCAGAGGGAGCCAAAGAATATAAAGTCATAAACAATCAGGATTCACTGAGGATCTGTTCCTTCAGTTAGTTCTGTTAAAGAATGACGCACTCGAGTCGAAGCGCCAAGAGGAAAATGATTTCTCCATCGGCCTTTTCTCCCCTCACGCTGCGTCTGTCAGGCGTCACACGCCGCCGCTTCTCCTGTCCGAGTCCCAACGAGGCCGACAGGTGAAACCCGACCGAGGCGCTCTCTGTGACACCATGACGGGGTCTCTGCTGTGTCAGCACACTCCCCACCTTCCTCTCAGTAAGTCCAACCAATGTCCTCGGAGGGATCAGAGACCTGGGGCGCTGTTGAGAAAAAGGGTTTTTGGACCCTCAGGTTCTTTTTTTTTTTTTTTATTATTATTTTTTTGATTCGACGTGTTTTTCTTTGTTTCTTTAATGATCAATTGTATTTGAAAAGTACCAAAATGTTTTAAAGAACTTCAGTTATTTCATGAGAGAGACGTGTAGGAGAGGAATGACGTATTTTTCTTTCTAACTGTCATCAAAAACAAGAAATGACCTGATCTTGGCTGCTGAGGATTCATTTTTTGACTCGGTCTCCACCCCTAAATGTCTCGGTCTTGGTCTCGGAGCCCTCCCTTGGTCCCGTTCCTGACTCGGTCTCCACCCCTAAATGTCTCGGTCTTGGTCTCGGAGCCCTCCCTTGGTCCCGTTCCTGACTCGGTCTCCACCCCTAAATGTCTCGGTCTTGGTCTCGGAGCCCTCCCTTGGTCCCGTTCCTGACTCGGTCTCCACCCCTAAATGTCTCGGTCTTGGTCTCGGAGCCCTCCCTTGGTCCTGTTCCTGACTCGGTCTCCACCCCTAAATGTCTCGGTCTTGGTCTCGGAGCCCTCCCTTGGTCCCGTTCCTGACTCGGTCTCCACCCCTAAATGTCTCGGCCTTGGTCCCGTTCCTGACTCGGCCTCCATCCCTAAATGTCTCGGTCTTGTCTTGGTCTCGCCCTCCCTTGGACCCGTTCCTGACTCGGTCTCCACCCCTAAATGTCTCGGTCTTGGTCTCACCCTCCCTTGGTCCCGTTCCTGACTCGGCCTCCATCCCTAAATGTCTCGGTCTTGTCTTGGTCTCGCCCTCCCTTGGACCCGTTCTTGACTCGGTCTCCACCCCTAAATGTCTCGGTCTTGTCTTGGTCTCGCCCTGCCTTGGACCCGTTCCTGACTTGGTCTCCACCTCTATATGTCTCGGTCTTGTCTTGGTCTCGCCCTGCCTTGGACCCGTTCCTGACTCGGTCTCCACCCCTAAATGTCTCGGCCTTGGTCTCGGAGCTCTCTGGTCTCGGCTGGTGTGGTCTGGTCTACAGCTCTTAAAGGCCCCTGTCACGGCTTTGAGAGACGATCATCATGCTGCTCGTCTTACTTCGAGGAGCCGCCCTCGATGTGATTACATCTGCAAACACGATCCTTTTTGGTTTTTTGGATTAAAAGCTGAATCCAAATTTAAAGTAAAGAGGGAAAAAAAAAAAATCCCCGTTGATATCGAGTTGCTTGTTGCCTCGCTGAGAGCAGCGGGATGAGATGGCGTTTTGGATGGCTGGTGAGCGTCTCAGAGAGGGAGGACAGCTCTGGTTAAAGATCTCATCCTCCATGTTACACTCCATCTTCCCAGTGAGTCTGATTCGGAGACGTCGTTGGAAGTTGAGATAAGAGCGTTTGGCTCCATCAGTGGAATCTCCACTCAGACAGAAGCTCGGGATTTGCTCTCCCTCTCCGTGATGTATTTGTTGAGCTTTAGGGTCAGAGCCTCGGAGGGACCCCGCACTGCCGCAAACATGTGCAGGATATCAAGCCTGATCCTCCACGCCGACGTTATCCAGATGTGTGTCGGTATGTGTGAAACTTGAACGCCGGAGTTTGGCTGCAGGAATTAGACATACCAAAGCGGTGTTTACTCAGCTTTGATTTCCTAGATTAAAAAGACCAGAGAGAGAGCGCCGTGTTTGGGCTGATGTGACTCGACGCGAGCTCTCGCAGATAATTTAGAGATGACGTTCCAGCACAGAGCGAGCGTTGCAAACAGACGCGCACGTTCTCATGGAGGATTAATGCAAACCAGCTCTTCACGATTAGTTTGTAAACACTCAATCACGCCGAGTAAAAGGCAAAACATGCGCGTGTTTGTTTTGCCACTTGCTTTCCAAACCGTTCCCGACCACCCACAGGAGTTTGAGTTTTTCCTGCAGCTCTTCAGGTCTTGTCTCAGGGAGGCTCAGCTCTGCAGGGATTATGCTTTCACCTAGCAGGCCTCATCAAAGATTGTTTTTGTGCCGCTCACCTTCCTGCCTTCCTGCTTTATCTGCAGGGACCTCTCAGTCCTGGCTGGGCGGGGTGGAAAATTCACCAAATAGACTGAAACAAATCAGCTCTCCAAGTCACTTTGGCAAACTATAAAATATGTAAAGGACGAGTGTCAAGGCTGAGCAAACGTCCCAAGAGTCCAAATGTTTCTGTCTGCATGTCGAGCCTCGTCTGCGTTCATCGATTTCAGTGTTTCATTGAACGTTTGTTTAAGGGAAGATCCGAGAAACACAATATTTTAAACCCCAGATCTATCGCTCAGGTTATCTGCAACATCTGCATCCATACATGATGAGCTGACACGTGCAGCTTGAACAATCCGAGTCTGGACCCGAATCAGAGCGTCCACAGCTGCTGCTGGAGAGACGTACAGTATATGAGGCGTAGGGGACGCTGTCCTCCATCAGCAGCAGAAACTTTAAAAATGGCTGCCTTTGATTCCCCCAGTGCTCAAGTTAAATCCTCCGCTCGGATGGAAACCCACGACTGGATGCTCCTGAGGTTATAAAGAACCAGATTTAAGGGTTTGTTTTTGTATTCAGCATCCAAAAAATGAATCTCACAGTCCCGGACTTTTCTCATAAAGCATCCTGTGAAACTCATTTTTCCTCGAACGGCTTCTTGTAGCGGAACTTTCTTCAATTTCTCACACTACATCTGTCAAGCCGCACGGCCGTCGGTATCCCCCCCGATGTTTAGTCTGTGGTTCCTCGATGTTTTGACAGCGGGGCAAAAACACAGTGTTTCACCTACGTTTGTGTGTTTGGCTGACGGCCTAAAGCGATAGCAATCTGAGGCGAGTATTAAGGATGGAAGTGAGGGCACTAAGCCTTGGCCAGGATGTGAGCTGCTGAAAAGCCAGCTTGTAATAAATGTCTTGTGTGGGGAAATATCCCTGCACCTGCAGCTGACCTCAGATGGCCCGGGATGTGGACCGCGTTCGGCTTCCTCGGCTTGGTGTAAGCGATACAGTGCGATAAGTAAACGAGGCATCTGTCGAGGGTGTGGGAGCTCTTATGAGGGATTTTGGTATGTCCCAGCTCATAAATCCCACCCATGCATTCATGCTTTCATGCCTCCTCCACTAAAGAGCCATTGTCCTGCTCCGTGTTGTGAGGGATGTCTTTCGGTGAGTTGGATCCAAACAAAGTCGTCTCTCATCAGAGCTCGTTGAAATAGTTCTCGCTGAGGGGATCCAGTGGAAACGCAGACCCCCCCTCCTTGTCTCATTCCTGGCAGGGTTTGCCTCAGTCTCTGAAGAGGGTCCTCAAGAAAACCCAAAGTCAAGCATTTAGACGTGGCTAACAAACGCCAGTGTTTGCACTGCGGTCGCCTCCAGACAGGATATTTTGGAAACCTGTGTTGAAAGAGGTTTACAAGTGTACCGTGACAGGCAGCCGTTGTTCTCTCTGAAGCAGCGATCAATACACACAGTTTGCTTTTTCTGTGACAGACGCTCAGACGTAGAGCGGGAGCTTTGACTGATTCATTTTCCTACGTTGGCGAGTCTTTCAGAGGAAGTGAGGCGGAGTGGGAACGACACGGCTCTCAGGTGAATGTGATGAATCACGTTCCTCAAAAAGATGCTGTTTTAAAATGTTTTATTATTTAAAGCCTCCGGATCGAGCTTGTTATCTGGGACAGGAAGTGGGAGGACGACATGGTCGAGGCACGGCGTGGATGAAGATCCAATAGATGGAGACAATCAGCGGTCGCAATCTGAACCTCGATTTGTTTGAAGCGTTGAATTTTTCGACTTTTCAAAAAATCGTTTTCTGTTCCGCTGAGTGTATTTGAGGTGTTAAAGTCTCTGAAAGCTATTTGACCGTGTCCGTTTTTTAACTCTGCAGCTCAGCAGACTCTGAATTAGACAACAGTGAAGCCAGCATGAGACGCAAAGAACGCTTAGAACAGTAAGGAACGATGACTCGGGTCACTTTAGAGTTCATTTTAAGATTCTTTTATTTGTCTTTAAATCTTTAAATGGTCTCGTCCCACCTTACCTCTCTGAGCTGCTCCATCCCTACGCTCCTGCCTCAGGTCAGCTGACCAGCTGCTCCTGGAGGTACCCAGGTCTAAGTGAAGCTCAGAGGGGAGAGAGCTTTTTCTTCTGCCGGTCCCAAACTCTGGAACGACCTCCCTCTGCACATAAGCCACGCCCCCTCACTGTCCATTTTTAAAACTCATCTTAAAACACATTTTTATTCTTTGGCTTTTAACCCAGCATGAGACTCTGTTCTTGTTTTAGTGTTTTATTGTTTTAACCCTGTTAGTGTTTTACGTATGTTTTACGTTTGTGCTCTTCATGTATGTACAGCTACGGCTGTTTAAAGCGCTTTATAAATAAAGTTGAGTTGAGTCACTTCCTGTCTGGATTCTGTTGGATGAGCCCAGACTGCAGAGCGTGGTGTAAAGTAATATTCATATCAGGCAAACTGTATGTGGCCTTACGCTTCTGCATGTCACTGTTGGTCATCGTACCTGGACAGCTGAATCTTCCTGCGGCGACTTCCAGGACATCATGAAAACTTCGAGAGCGACTCTTCAAAGTATTATTCTTCCCATGTTTCGGTCTGAAACCCTGAAAATCCTCCCCAAGCATGAAAAGAGTTTTATCTCTTTAACTTCACGGTTTCCGTCACACGTCAGTGCTTTCTTACTAAATGACCTCGTTGAAGCCGCCGTCATAAAAACTCAAACTGTGAATTATTCCAACCTGCGGATCTTTTATTTGTATTTCTAGTGGAGATCCTCAAAGTTTCCAAAGATATCAAACATGTCAGAGTACATTTTAGAGGAAGCGTGAACTAAACGATTGTTGAGACTTCGTCTTCGCGGCTGGAAATACTCCGAGACTTGGGTTTGAACACTTCCCACTTAAAGCGTCCATAAAAAGCGTGGAAAGAGTCGATGAGATACCGTCACGTAGAGTGGAATAACTGAAGGCGTATAAAAGGTGCACGTCGGCGGTTGAAGTTGTGTGACTTGTGGTGTGTTTCCCCTTGTAATATATCCCGGTCCACCACAGGATTAGAGCTGTTGTTATTCTTCATTTAAACCGAGTCTACCCGGGACCCCGGCGCTTTAAAACTCGGGGCTCCAATCAGACTCTTCAGGTCCTTCAAGTAATCGGACCTGATGCTCTTCGCAGCGTAGCCTCGAGCTACTTCCTGTCTTCGGTGATACACAGAAGGGGAGTTAAGGGGCAGCAGGACCACAATACCCACTCAGAGACGAGCTGTCAGAAACCCCGTCACCCGATCCCCCCTCCGAGAACCAAAGCACCCGGGTGTTCAGTATCACTGGGATTCAACACCCGGGTCATCTGGGGAGAAGAAATTACTTCATCTATTAATTCTCAGCAGTCGGAGTAATGCTCTGTGACGTTCATGTTAGCTGGTGGTTTTTAAGACTGCTCTCCGGCTTCACTGCGAGTAATGATGCTGCCCTCAAGTGGACGCGTCAGCTGTTCATACTGAAGCACCAGGACAGTAAAAACGTTCGGATGAAGAGAACGAGAGGGGCCATAAAAGCTTCTCTAAATGTTCTTGGCCCCTCGTGTTATGGTAGCTGGTGTGACTCGAACAACTCTTTCCACTTGTCTTGGCTCGGGCTGCTCCATAAGCTGTTTTTCAATTAGGACCCGGGCGCTGCTGGCACGCCATGAAGGGGAACGGGAGGTGGAAGCCCTCAGCAGCAGCAGGAGGAGCAGTCTATATACGGGGGCGGGAGGGGAAAATGACAGAAGGCGTACAAATTGTCACCGTCGAAGGTCCTAATTGCCTGAAACCTTTAAGCTTCAAAGCAGACGCTTCTTGTGTGGCTGCTTTTTTTTTTTTTTTAGACGGAAAGGTTGATTGCAACTGTGGCATTTAGGAGAAGAGAGAGTTTGAGGATTGCTTATTGTGTGGTCTTTCTTTCTTTCTTTCTTTCTTCCCCCCCCAGTTCACCCTTTTTGCTCTGTTTTCAAAGACCTGTCGCCTCACAGCTTGTCAAAATCCTCCCTGAAAGCAGCGAGCAGAAATAGAAGCGAAACGATTGAAGTTCCATTTCATAAGCTTTTTGCGGTTTCAGTTTTTGGAACAACAAGGCTGTCGCATGAGTTTTGTGCCTTCACACATGGGACTGATTGGGAACATTTTGCTTTCAGTTACGACCCAATCAAACGATTACATGTGGCGCTGTTTGTTCATTAGAACAACGCTGTCACTTTTGTTTTTTCTAAATGTCTCTTCTCTCTTCGACTGCCGTTCAACTTCTCGCTGCTTAAAAGTTAAAAGAAAATCCCCAGATCTCTCTCCATCGATGACTCCTGTGCGGCGGTATTTTCCCCCCGCTGACACCAGTTTATATATAGTCTGAGAGCAGAATGTGAAATCTGTCAAGAGAAACTATATAAATGTCACGTCGGCCACCGAGGGGTTTGGATGCGTCGGTGATCGAAGTAGCAGAGTCCTCGACTGAATTCCAAAATGTAAATGTGTCGCTTTCTCTTTTATTATGGCGAACACGACTCCTCATGGTCCTTCCAATAATGTGAATAGATGATGACACGTTGGCCGCGGGATCCTTTAAGCGAAGATGTATGGCTGTTAATCATCTGGAAGTGGAAAGTCGGGTTCCCTCACGTCTAATAAGAATAAAGTGAATCTTGTAAAAACAAGCACTTTGAATTAAAAAGTCAAAGTCCCCTCCTGCAGGCTGTAATAAGACTCATGAGGAAAGTTTCCATCCTATAACACGCTCTGTTTTTTTTTACATAAATGATGGCGACTTTGAGCAAAGTGGTGGTGGAGTACGTGTTAACGCCATCGATTGTTGGCGGCGTTTCCAAGCTTTCCTCGCCAGTTTGTGCCGCCCTGAAACTTCGCTCAGACGTCACAGCTCTTTAGCTGTTGGACGTCATCGAAGTTTCCCCTCTCGTAGTTACGACTTTTCGAGGACTGTTTGTGTTTTCGGAAATCGGCAGTACGGTAAAAAACGGTGTTTCCGAGGAGCGCCTGAAGGCGGCGGCTCGTGAAGGAAACACTGCGTTGATATGCAGAATATAACCTGACGGGCTACAGACTCGAAGCATGTGGAATAAATCCATCCAGTCCTTTTTGTTTGTGCTCTGCAGAAGTCAACACACAGAGAAATGCTCCGTTTCAAATGTGCTCCCCTTGTGATGTCACAGTGGGATTCCGCTTAATTAAATCCCCTCCCCTCCCCTGGACTCCACCTCCAGCCCAGAGCTAATACTTTAACACAGGGCCGCCATTTTTATTCTCTCTACAGAGGAGTGATGTCTATGGGGAAAACTCAGGGGGCGGGGCTTATTGCATTTAAAGAGACACACACACCAAAATGGAGCGTTCAGAGAGAGAGCTGGTTTCTGCTTGATTTCATGTTATATTTGGACCACAGCACAGATGTTTCATTTATAGAGGGATAATATGTCCCCTTTAAAGGTCGTGACCTCTTTAACTTCTAGGCATACTTTCAATAGTTGGATGCGTCTGCGATGGTGATGCCACACTGCGAAATCCTCAGCCAGTTTCCTCAAATCCATATTGAGTTGGAAGCGTCGCTGGGACGGAGACAGTGGAAAACTGTTCTCGCTGTCAGTGCTGGAGGATAAACGCTGAAGTTGTTGAGACATGTAAATCCGCTCCTGGACTACATTCAGTCTCCTTTTGTTTGTGTGTGCGTGAGGATGAACTCAAACGCCTGCGACGCATCCACGCCGTGCCCGCCCGTGCTCTGTCTTTAATATGTGTAAAAGCAACACATGAATGTTTACGAGCCAGCGAGCTGGGCAGGAGCAGTCGGCCTAATTCCCCCCTGGATGCTCTTTGAGTGGAAAGAGGAGAGCGGCAGTCCGGGTCAGGAGGGGAAACATCCGCTAGCTGCAGCTCCTTCCTCTGAGGCGCTGCAGTCGTATAGATTTCAGCGCTTCGATATGCAAATATCTCCGAGGCCTTCTGAGTTTGTTGGCGTTCGGTAATTCTACCCTTTTTTTTTTTTTTTGGGTCGTGCTTTTCTCCCGACCACATTCGAAGCCTGAGTGGCAGTTGTGACTACTTAAAGCTGTGCCACGAGTCGACGCGAAAGCTCCAGTCGTGTTCGTGTTCCACTCTGCGAGAAAAACGACTTGATTTAATAACGCCGCCTCATGAAGCATGATTCATATTTCAAAGACCGCATATCTGGAGTGGAAATAATTCAGCACAAAGGGCTTAGACGGGCTTAAAACTTTGATCCTCCTTGGTGATCTCGACTCCCTTTTTCTGCTTCTTTTTTTTTCTGCATTATCTCGTGTGTGTTGTGCTCATAAGAAAACACGGCGTCTGTAATCGAGTCATTAGCTGTGGTTTAATGCCTGAAGCTGTCTTCAATATGCCCGACACATCCAAACGTTTAGTCGTGACTTTCCCATCGTCCTCATCAACGCTCTCGGGCGGCGGCGGCGGGCCAATGAGCGTGCTCGTCACATTCATCATCCTCTGGGGAAACTTGCAGCCTCTCCAAACATGTGTAACGTCTCAGATGCTTTCCGTGTATCGGCGTGATTTGTTTGAGATAAGAGTCCAGAGGAACGCTTTCATCTGATTGCTCACGGTGTAAACACAGATAAGACGCAATCAGATATCAATCAAACTCTTTTGATATCTCGCTGCGAGCTGCAGTCTGATCACGGACCATCCCGAGAACGTCGTGCTATCAGCTGGAGCCGTCGGCATGCCAACGCCGTCCCGCTCTCCGGGAAACCTTTGAGGGAGGCAAGGCTGCAAAATCGCTGCTGATCCACGTCGAGTTGTTTCCTTCAGGAAAAAGGTTGAGGGTACGAAACTGCAAGTTAAATAGATAAAACTGTTTTTCATACCTACCTCAATTATGAACTATGAATGCTTCCACTCACAGGTCTGTCCGAAGTTCTGCCTCTGAAGTTCATCCAAAGTGATTATACAACATCTTCTGTGTTGCTTTAATCACTGAGCGTCTGTGATCTGTGGTTCCCCTCCTCCGTGGGTCAGTGGGGAAAATCGGTGTCATCTGACTCCCCCCGTCCGCTGGTTCTGATTTAGGGAGGGGAGCGCTCAGGGAGTCCAGGACGCCGGGGACCTCTCGCTTGCATTAACCACGGTCCAGGGCCCGATTCCACGCTCATCGCTCTCACACCTCGTCACGTTTCCGGCCTGTGAAGCCGGACTTTAAACCTGGACGACGGTCGGAGGAGGAGGAGGAGGAGGAGGAGGGGGAGCTTTGTTTTCCTCCTGAACGTGTCGCAGTGGAGAATGAAGTCATGTTCAAGTTGTTGTTCAGGTTAACAGAAGCACGTTGTTCGGTCGTCTCACTGGAAACGTCTTTTTAATATAATTTTTATTTTCTTTTTAAGCGTTCTTATATTATTTCATTTCACACCTCCCTTCTTCGAGCTGGCTGTTAAGAACGCTTTTACACCCAAAAGCTCGGTTTCTGCTTCTAGTCCAGGTTAGATTGAATCCTGTTTGGCAGAATAAGCCCCGCCCCCTGTTCTCGCAGGTTGGGCCCGTTGCCTTGTCTTCGTTACAGTACATGCATTCTCTTGGCGTTACGAAAGCAGGCGTCCGTGTTGCTTGTTCGACTCGTTACCAACTCGTTACTGGATGCGCGGTTCACTCGGGTGTGATGTCATCAGTCCGCGCTCGGACATCCTCCATGCGAGGTCGATGAAACCGCACCATGAGGCTCTTTAAGAAGTAGAAGTATACAATCAGTGTGTGTGTGTGTGTGTGTGTGTGTGTGTGTGTGTGTGTGTGTGTGTGTGTGTGTGTGTGTGTGTGATCGCTCTCTGCAGGAACCCAAAATCAATCCCAGGCTTTTCTTTCTCCTCGTCGTTGTGGTTTCTTCCTCTTCTCTCTGTGTTCGTCTGACATCCTTCAAAGTTTAAAGAAATGAAAATATTTATGTATTTTCTCTCCGCTTACATCAAAAGCTTTTTTTTTTTTTTTTTTTTTTAAAGCCTTATTGCAGTATCACCGACTTCTTCAAAAGTCCAGCATGAAACATAAATCAGTGTTTTGGAGGCTGCGACTTAAAAAGCAAAAGTGAAGCTCCTTGAACTGCGGCCCGCTTTGAAAGATGGAAAACAGGTCGCTGCTGTTCGGCGTCACGCAGAAACTTAAATCAAAGGTGGGAGTCGCTGCGGCCCGGAGACTGAAGTCAGGGGGAGTCAACGCTTTAAAAGTAGCGTTGTGAGAAGAAAGACACACAGCAGAGAGAAAAAACAACCACAACAGTGGAGTTTGCTTTTGAAAGGCACACACTGATTGACTGCACGGTCTGTCTTTGTGCGTGTGGTTTAGAGCAGCTCTGTCCAATATCATGCACCATAACACTTAAAGGAGGCCGTGTGGCTTCACGAGCTGCAGAGGGCTCGACATTTACACCCCCCCCCCCCCCCCCCTTCCCTTCATTGCTTCCTTCTGTTGATCGATCAAGCCATGAAATAACAAAGAGTCCTCCACAGGATTTTTAAATTCTTACAGTCAAATTAAATGTAGGTTAGAGTTGAGAAGAGAGTGTGAACATTGTATGAAAGGTAAATAGAAACTTCCATGTTGTTTGTGTGTCAGCCTATTTGATTTAAAGGTCACATGATCTCCTCCTCTTCTTCAGGTGAAATCAGTGTCCTCGCTCCTCTTCATCATGTGTGTGAAGTGTGTTGTTGTAAATCCACTCTGATCCTGTATTTGATCATGTCTATAAACCCCTCTATTTCAGCCCTGCTCAGAACAGGCTGTTTCTGTGTCTGTAGCTTTAAATATGTAAATGAGCTGTGTCTGGCCACGCCCCCTCTCTGGAAGGGCTCGGGTGTACTCGCTGCTTTCTGGCTCCATGTCCTATTGTTTACGGTGAGAAGGCAGATTCAGAGGGCAGAACAAACACCTAGCTGTGGGAGTGTCACCCACCTGGGGGAGGGGCTACTGCCCTTTGTGATGTCATGAAGGGAAACTATCCAAACGGCCTGTTTGAGCACACATTTTCTGAAAAGTGGAGCAGGCAGAAGACGGA